>NC_064811.1:102719421-103077851 GCF_023721935.1 Panthera uncia
CCTTTCCTTTCCTTTCCTTTCCTTTCCTTTCCTTTCCTTTCCTTTCCTTTCCTTCTCTCATGGGCTAAATCCTTTCTGTGTGCCTGGAATATCACCCTGTCTTGCTCCCCAAGGACTCCCCTACTGCAAGTAACTTTTTTCCCCAGATTCTACATTCACCAATTTCTTCCTTTCATTTTACTTATTTCCATCTGTACACAAATATGATGTTTTGTCTCTTATCTTATAAAATCCCACCCATGGCCCTTTATACTCCTCTACATATTGTACTCCCTCTGTTTACATTCTAGAAAAAAAAAATCTCCAATGATAATACCTAGTTCCTGTCTCCATTTGATCACTTCTCTTTCTATTGTAAATATATTCTAATTGGTCTTCCATACTTCCATACTCATAATTCTACTATGACTGTTTTGTGAAAATCACCAATTACCTTTACATTACCAAATTAACACTCTGTTCTTCACCTCATACAGACTTCCAACAGCAAACAGTAGAGTTGAAAAATCACCCCATAATGAAACACTTTCTTCTCTTTGGAGATTGTATTCTCCAGACTTTCTCTTACAATAAGGGTCTCTTCATCTGCAAGAATTTAAATGTGAGTATTCCCTAGGGGTCACCTTCTCCTCTTCTCTTCTTTACTTTCCTCTCTTCCCTTCTCCTTCCTTATCCTTGTCTGTCTTCTCTGAAGTTCAGTTACTCCAGCCACATGTCTTTAACCATCATCCCTATGCTAATGACTCCCAGTAGTCCTTACATCTTCAATGAACTTTCGTCCAAATGTCAACACGTCATTTTTACTTAAATGTCTAATAGTATTTCAAACTTAACATGTCTAAAACAGAACTCTTAATTTCCTTCCTCTCAAATCTATTCTTCCATACCCTTTTTCTACATCGCTCATCCAGATTTGTGAGGCCTGTTTTTTCCCGTTTCCAAGTTTTTACATCCAGCCCATCAAAAGGTTCTATTAGCTGTACCTCCAAGATTTTTCCAGTTCTTTATACTTCCACTTTTTCTCATCTCTGAGAAACCAATTCATTTTCCTACTTCCTTCTTTATGCTTTCATTGAGGAGTTTACATCAATTTTCCACAGAGGAGTCAGAGTTATTTTATTATTTATAAGGGCATCACCTCATATAACTCTCCATTTAAAACCCACTGATGATGGCCCCTTGTACCAGACTAATGTCTGTACTCTTCCTCGGTGCCTACAAGGCTCTCCAGAATCCCAGGAGAGCCCCAAATATGTTTCTCTTGTAATCTCACACCACTCTCCATCTAGAATGCTATTCTCTCACTTTGCTTGGGTGGCTGCTTCATGTTATCCATTTCTTGTTTGAGAGTCATCTCCTCAAAGAGATTTTGATCACTCATTTGAAATTAGAAGTGTCTGGCACTCTGTTTAAATTCTATCCCATCAGCCTATGCTTTATTTATAGTCTCTATGACCATCTAGAATTATATTACTCATTCTGCCCATGAATATATGAATTTGAGAAGAGTAGAGATTATACCAGTCTTGTTTCTGATATACTGTCTAAGACTACCACAGTGTCTGGTACATAGGAAATACCCAACGAATTCAAAATCAAATGATGACATGAATTTGATACATTTCTCAAAATAGGGTCCTTAGACTTCAGGGGCCTATAGAAATATTCCTAGAGTTTGTGAGTTCCCAAGTTTGAAAAGCAGTCTTAGATCATAAGGATCTAACAAGAGCTTATAATTCGAAAATATATTAATTTTCTAGGACTGTTATTAACAAATTTTCATTAACTTGTGGCTTAACAACAACAAGAATTTTTGGCGCCTGCGTGGCTAAGTCAGTTAAGGGTCTGCCTCTTGGTGTTGGCTTAGGTCATGATCTCACAGTTTGTGAGTTCAAGACCTGCATTAAGCTTTATGCTGATAGCACAGAGCCTGTTTGGGATTCTATCTCATCCTCTCTCTGCCCCTCCCCCGCTAACTGTCACACTCTCTCTCTCTCTCTCTCTCAAAATAAATAAGTAAACTTAAAAATAAATAAATAAATAAATAAATAAATAAATAAAAAGCAGGAATTTATTTTTTTCACAATTCTACAGGCCAGAAGTCTGAAATCAAGGTGCTGGCAGGGGCACACTCCCTCTGAAGTCTCAGAGAAAATCCTTCCTTGCTTCTTCTAGCTTCTGGTAGCTCCAAGCATTGTTTACTCATGGTTGCATAATTCCAGTCTCTGCTTCCATCTTTGCATGGCCTTTTTCTCTTCTCTGTATGTTTCTGTGTTTCTCTTATAAAGATTTTTGTCATTGGATTTAGGGACTACCTGGATAATCCAAGATTATGTCATCTCAAGATCCTTAATTACATTTGCCAAGAATCTTTTTTCCTAAATAATGTTACATTCATGGGTTCTGGGATGTAGTCATATCTCTTGGAGGACCTACCGTTCAACACACCATAGGACGTATAATAGGCAGTTCAACCTGACCACAATGTGTAGTTGTCCTATCTGGGCAGTAAGTAATGACAGAAGCCACCAGACTATTGCAAAGTGGTAGGCAGTGATGCTCTGAAATAATTCTGTGACATAAAACAAGATGAAGAAAAGAGACTGACCTCAAGACACATTTATTAAGTAAAAAGCAGCATAATTTGAGGATCCATCCACTTCACAAGTTTTATTTCCTTTGGAAATTTTTTTATTTTATAATTGGCACCCACTAATCCTTCACCCTGCTATGAATGGCAGCAATGAGAGCAAACCTGGACAACTGGACGGAATGTAAAAAGTTTAGAAAAGAGTATCAGACAACCAGCACCACCAAAACCAGTCCATATGTTTAGTCATAGAAAAAATGTTTGAGATTGATGTTTCTTCTCTAGTCTACCTTCAGGCTACACGTCCATTAGTATATATTCCTTGCATAAACCCATTGTTTCATTTGTTTTTACATAGCATCACTTTTTGCTGTTATGAAAGCCCCTCGTTTATATTGAAGAAAATTTCATGAATACCAAAAGGTTAAAAAGAAATAGAAGCATTAATATTACAGTCCCCAGAATGAACCAATATTTTTATTTATAAAAGTTAAAAGGAGGGGTATTTGAGTGGCTCAGTTGGTTAAGTGTCTGACTCTTGATTTTGGTTCAGGTCATGACCTAATGGTTCATGAATTTGAACCCCACTTCAGACTCTGCACTGTCATTTCAGCTTGGAATTCTCTCTTTCCCTCTCTCTCTGTCCCTCCCTGCTCACACTTTCTCTCTTTCTTTCAAAATAAATAAATAAACTTAAAAAAAAAAAGTAAGAAGGTAGCCATTCTCTGTCTGTTATCCCTATTATCACACCATGCAAAAATGGCTGTAGAAATGGCACCAAACTTTAACTATTAGGGCATGTGTGAAATATATTGTGAGCCCCTCATGGCTAGGCCTCACCCTTCAGAGGCAAAAACTCATATACAATGAGGATGCTACACGTTGTCAACCAAGAGAGACACCATTCAGAAGCCATAGAGAGGGGTGCCTGGGTGGCTCAGTTGGTTAAGTGGCCGACTTCAGCCGAGGTCATGATCTCATGGTCCGTGATTTCGAGCCCTGCATCGAGCTCTGTGCTGACAGCTCAGAGCCTGGAGCCTGCTTCAGATTTCGTGTCTCCCTCTCTCTCTGCCCTTCCCTCACTCACGTTCTGTCTCTATCAAAAAATGAATAAACGTTAAAAAAATTAAAAAAAGAAGCCATAGAGAAAATAAATATTTTATTTTTTTTAATTTTATTGTAGAGAAAGAATGAGCAGGGAAGGAGGAAAAGAGAGAGAGAGAGAGAGAGAGAGAGAAAGAGAAAGAGAGAATCTTAAGTAGGCTTCACTCTCAGCACAGACCCCAGTGTGGAGCTCAATCCACGGCCCAGGATCATTACCTGAACCAAAATCAAGAGTCCGACACTCAACTGACTGAGCCACACAGTCACCCCAAGAAAATAGATGTTTTTAAAACATTGCTTTAAAATATATTCTGCATTTAATTCACCTGCCTTTGAATATGGGCTGGACTCAGTTGCTAATTTCTAATGAATAGAGTGCAGAAAAGGAAAAATAATAACTTTATAGTAGAGAAACCTGAATGCATCACCTTAACCATTGCCAGTAGTAAGTCATGTTGACTCCATGTACTCCTTGATATCATGTAGTGAGCAGGGCACTTCTCCTCTGTAGAAGTCTTGCAACAAACGAAACAAAAAAGTAAATACCTTCAGTCTAATTATAAGGCAATACCACACAAACCTAAATTTAGAAACACTGCCAGGACAGTGTTCTTCAAAAGTGTCAAGGTCATGAAAACCAGGAAAACATAGTACTGTCAAGACTGGAGTAAACAGAAGAAATAAATTTAAAAAAAAAAAATTGCAACTAAGTGCAATATGGTATCCTGGGCCAGAAAAAGGACATGGGGGGGAGGGGTCGGGGACCTAATGAAATCCAAATAAAATATGTAGTTTATTTAAATAGTGTTTTACCAATAATTTCTTCCTTTTGATAAGCATGCCGTCATTACATAAGATGTCCATATTAGGGGGATCTAGGTGTAGGGTATATAAGAATTCTTTGTATCTCATCTAAAATTATATCAAAATAAAAAGTTTAAAAAATTTCATGTTTTCCACTTCCGTGTACAAAAATAGGACCTCAGACTTGTGAGTGTACATTTTCAGTTGAGCTGTTTTTTCTAATTGACTACTTAATGAAGTTTATGCCAGGGTGACAAACTGTAGGAATATTTAAATTTAAAATGTTTCTTGATTCTTTAAGGCAATTCTGGACAGAATAACTTTTTTTAATGTTTTACTTACTTTTGAGAGAGAAAGAGGGAGAGTGTACAAATGGCGTGGGGGCCAGAGAGAGAGGGAGACACAGAATCCCAAGCAAGCTCCAGGCTCTGAGCTGTCAGCACAGAGCCTGACACAGGGCTTGAATCCATGAACCACAAGATCATGACCTGAGCCAAAGTCAGATGCCTCAGATACCTAACTGACTGGGCCAGCCAGACGCCCTCAGAATAGTTATTTTGGATGTATCTCCTTTCATATCTGTATTTATGTCTATCGATTTTTATCTTTCCATTGAACATACTGAAAGTGTTTTCCATGTCATTAAATGTTCATACCATCTTGATAGCAGAAGAACATTCCACTGTTCATTAGATTATGATTATTTAATTCTGTTAACTTTGATGTATATTCATATTATTTCAGTTTGTGCTTGTCCTGGGAATTAGATGAAGTTTGTTTTTCTTTGTTATGATTTATTGGGAAGCAACAATTTACAGAGAGGAGTGATGTTGCTGTCTTGGATGTAGAATCTTCAAGGGTTTATCAGCACTCAGACTCTGTAAAAGGAAATAACCAACTAAGTCACACGGGAATAGACATGACATTGTCACAGTTGTTACCATTTACACATTATAGAGCAGAGACCTGATAATTTAGAAAAATAGGTCACAAGGGACTGGTGTATCTGCAGAGTGTCTTTGGCGAAACAGAGTAAAGGAAAGAATTCACTAATAATGAACCATAGTGTGAAACTCCATAATCTGCAAAGCATCCCTATACCTAGTTTTAAAAACAACTATCATTCATATAGCTCTTTAGAATGTCTTCACATACTATTCATTTATTTTAAGTCAATATATATTCTTTAAAGAGAATCTTTAGGTTGAGAGAAAAATTGAATAGAAAGAATAGAAAGGTCCCAAATACCCCCTTTCTCCATTACAAAGTATTACTGACATCCTGGTCAACTAATGTAGTACATTTGTTACAATTTGTGAACCAATGTTGATACATTGTTATTAACTGACATCCATAGTTTACATTAGAATTCACTCTTTGTGTTGCATAGTTCTATGGGTTTTGACAAATGTATTGTTCATTATTTGCCCCATAGAATAGAATAGAATAGAATAGAAGTCAAATGTGCTATCCACAAAGATAAAGATGCAAGAGTACAAGACTGAAAAACTCCTCGAGCAGTTATGCAGTAGGATACAAGATAGAATTCTCTTAATTACAGAGCTAAAGAAGATTGAGAATCACAATATTATAGACTTTACCTCTAAAGCAGTATTACTATGGCATCCAGGAAGTCTATGGACTTCATTCTTCATGGAATGACTCCAAAATGTAGATAATCTATACAAATAATAAAGTAGGAATAACTAAGCAATTTTTTAATTGATGAATCTAGGAGTTTAATATTATTAAAGAATAACTTTCCAATTCAGTGATTTAAGAACATGATTCCATAAATACTGGTCCAGTTGGTTCCATGTTAGTGTAAACAAAATCTTGGTAAAATGTTAATTTAAAAAAAAAATCAGTTTATTTTGCTACCTCATTCTATACAACCAAATAACTTCTGAATTGGTTAGAGAAGTTAATTATTAGAAGGTAGTTCGATTATAAAATAAGCTAACCAATTCTTTACAAACTCTCCCAAAAATAGAAGAAGAGGGAACTAATTGCATTAGTTGGTCAGTATTACCTTGATACCAAAGCCACATAATGCCATCACAAGAAAATTGAAGACCACTATCTCTTACAAATATTGATATAAAAATCCTCAACAAAATCCAGAAATATTAATATAGGTAGATAGTATAGTACACCATGACCAAATGAGTTTTGCTCTGATAGATTGGTTTAACATCTTGAACATCAATTAATGTGATACACCACATCAATAGAATAAAAGACAAAAATCACATGACTATATCAGGAACCACAAACACTTGAAAAATTCAGCATCCTTCATGAAAAAAATAAACAGGCTATTATGCCATAAGGGAACTTTCTCACCTGATAAACTGAATTCACAAAGACCCACAGGAGTTAATTTCAAACGAAATGATGAAAGACTGACTGTTTTTTCTCTGTCTCTCACAACATCTACACCACAATGTATTAGCAGTTCTAGTCAGGGCAGTTCAGCATAAAAATGAAATAAAAGGCATCCAGATTAGAAAAAAAAAAAAAAACTTTCCTTATTTGCAAGTAATATGATCTTGCATTTTAAAAAGTCCAAAGGAATATATTTAAAAATTATTAGATATAATGAGGTTAGAAAGGTCACTAGAATATATAGTCAACAAAAACAGGAAAGAATTGAGATCCAGAAGGAAACCCACACACTTAATAGTCCGTTGAATTTCTATAGGAGTATCCAGACAAATAAATGGAAAAAGAATGCTTTTTCAACAAATGGTATTGGAAAATAGATATCCACTATTGAAGGAATGATGCTTGAACCTCTACCTCACACCATCTACAAAACAAAACAACAAAAATGGCTTCAAAATGGATCAAAAGCCTAAATGTATAAAACCCTTAGTAGAAAATGTAGGCATAAATTTCCGTAGTCCTAGATTAGACAGTTTCTTAGATAAGACAACAAAAGAACAAGCAACACAAGAAACAATAAAAAAGATATCATCAAAATAATTTTTAATTTTATTTTTAATATTTATTTATTTATTTATTTATTTATTTATTTATTTATTTTTAAATATGAAATTTATTGTCAAGTTGGTTTCCATGCAACACCCAGTGCTGATCCCAACAGGTGCCCTACTCAATACCCATCACCCATCCTCCCATCCTCCCTTCCCTCCACCCCCCCCATCAACCCTCAGTTTGTTCTCAGTTTTTAAGAGTCTCTTATGTTTTGGCTCCCTCCCTCTCTAACCTTTTTTTTTTTCCGTCCCCTCCCCCATGGTCTTCTGTTAAGTTTCTCAAGATCCACAGAAGAGTGAAAACATATGGTATCTGTCTTTCTCTGTATGACTTATTTTACTTAGCATAACACTCTCCAGTTCCATCCACGTTGCTACAAAAGGCCATATTTCATTCTTTCTCATTGCCAAGTACTATTCCATTGTGTATATAAACCACAATGTCTTTATCCATTCATCAGTTGATGGACATTTAGGCTCCTTCCATAATTTGGCTACTGTTGAAAGTGCTGCTGTAAACATTGGGGTACAAGTGCCCCTATGCATCAGTACTCCTGTATCCCTTGGGTAAATTCCTAGCAGTGCTATTGCTGGGTCATAGGGTAGATCTATTTTTAATTTTTTGAGGAACCTCCACACTGCTTTCCAGAGTGGCTGCACCAATTTGCATTCCCACCAACAGTGCAAGAGGGTTCCCATTTCTCCACATCCTCTCCAGCATCTATAGTCTCCTGATTTGTTCATTTTGGCCACTCTGACTGGTGAGGTGGTATCTGAGTGTGGTTTTGATTTGTATTTCCCTGATGAAGAGCAACGTTGAGCATCTTTTCATGTGCCTGTTGGCCATCTGGATGTCTTCTTTAGAGAAGTGTCTAGAGGAGAAAGCAAGGAAAAACCTCTCTGACCTCAGCTGCAGTAATTTCTTACTTGACACATCCCCAAAGGCAAGGGAATTAAAAGCAAAAATGAGCTATTGGGACCTCATGAAGAAAAAAGCTTCTGCACTGCAAAGGAAACAATCAACAAAACTAAAAGGCAACCAACGGAATGGGAAAAGATATTTGCAAATGACATATTGGACAAAGGGCTAGTATCCAAAATCTATAAAGAGCTCACCAAACTCCACACCCAAAAAACAAATAATCCAGTGAAGAAATGGGCAGAAATCATCGAAGTAATTTTTAAAAGGCTTTGTTCTTCAGAAGACAACATCAAGAAAGTGAAAAGACAATGCCCAGAATGGAAGAAAATTTTTGGAAAGTATCTATCTGATAAGGGACTTGTATCTATAAATAAAGCACTTTCACAAGCCAGTAATAAAGGTAAGTAATCTAATAAGAAAGGTAAATAAAAAAGGAGCAAGAAGGCATACTATGATTAAAATGTTCATAAAATGAAGTTCAATATTATTAGCTATAAAGAATGCAAACCAGAATATCACTATGATATACTTTCAGATCCATTAAGGTGGCTATAGTAAAAAATACAGAGAATAAGAAGTGTTGGCAAGAATGTGGAAAAATTGGACCCTTTGCTCACTGGTAGTGGGACTATAAAATGGTGCAGGTGCCTTGGAAAATAGTCTGGATATTGCTTAAATGATTAAACATACAGTTACCATATGACTTAGTAATTCCACTCTGAGGTATGTATCCAAGAGAGCTGAAAACAAGCCATGTATATTTATAGAACTATAATTGTACATGGATGTTTATAGAACTGTTATTCATAACAGCTCAAAAAGGAAAACAATTCAGATACTCATCAACTGATGAATGGATAAGTAAAATGTGTGTTATTTACACGCATTGTGAAAAAATGCTCTAAGATTTTAAGCACTGAGGTGGGGTAGGAGGCTGGTTCATTTAGAACTAACTTTCCAAGTATTTTAAATGAAATGGACTTAATGCAGGGAGTTAGGTGCATATATAATGGTTACGAGGACTAGGGAAGCAAGTGTGAGGCACCTATTACTGGCTTTCAGTCACAGATGCAACTGTGATCCAGAAAATAGTGAAGTTACTGCCACTAGAGGTCAGGAAAATGCAAAAAATGACTATTAGTGTCTCAACTGCCCCCACACCCCCAAAGTGGGTGATTGAAATGGATTCAGACTGCCCTTGTAAGAACTCCTGTCTGCCAGAGCCTTTGTGGCTTTCACCTCTGGCAAAGAAAAACTGGGCTCTATGTTTTATCTTTCAAGTTACATACAAGACCATATTATTGGTAGAATCTAAAACCGTATCCAGAAACATGGAAACATGCTATATCCATTAAATAAACACTAGATAGATAGACAGATAGATAGATAGACAGATAGACAGTTAGAGTAAATTAAATAAGGCACTTGTCTAAAGGCCAGGATAGCACAGATGCCAGCAGAACTGTATATGGTAATTTAATTCCAAATTGAACTAAGACTATATTCATTTGAGTTATTCACAGCCTTGTCAGAGGATTACAAGCTAATTTTTCTGGGGCACAAAAGCCCTAGCTGCAATCTGGGAATGTCTTACTCCTGTTTTAGAAGAATGGATTTAAATGTCATTAATTTCCCCTGATGACTCAGAGTTGATTTTATTTAGGTCTCAGTTAGTGCTAAACAAACATCCACACTTTCCTCAAATCTGTTAGTCATGATTTGCGTTGCTTTAAGTGGTGTTATCACCTGCAGTAAACTATTCTTTTTACTTCCTTGTGATGCCTGGGGGTGTTTGTGTCCCAGCTGCCATCTGGCAGCCATTGCTAAGCCGGTGGCCCCTTTTACTTTTCTTAGATTAGTCATCATAGGAAAGTGCAGTGTTCATATGAATGTCTGTTCTATAAATGAATGAAGAGGAGCCAGCTATGCTCAAAGTCAAAGATTTGAAAATAAATGAGATTATTTTCAGAAGAATTGAATAGGATTTGAATTGAAGAAGTTCTAGACTTACACATAACTTTCCAAGTTTTACGTAATCACCAGATTCCATGTGTGCTGTTTTATTTTCATTGCCTTTAGGTAATTCACTGGCTCTGAGTCACTTGATTTCTATTTACTTATTTCCTTTAATCACTTACCCCTCCACCCTCTGACCTCCCTTTTTTTATATATCTCCTTCCTACTTGGGCACGTTTGGCTTGCCTATGTGGCTCTAATCTTCAGTAAGTGGATGATTTTCTCAATAGGATGCTTTTTAGTATTTCCCTGGCATTGTTTAGCATCCTAACCAGAGTGTCAGCTTGCATCCTCATAGCTCTAATACACAATAGAATATACTCTTGGGTGAAGTGGAAAGGAAACTCTTGTCTGGTAGGCAGAGACATAAATACCAGGGCAGACTTAAGGGTGGTTATGGAAGATAAGTAACTGGTGCGGCTTTTGATCCTACCTGTTTATGTCAGGAGGATCTTAAGACAAAAGAATGAGCAGAAGGAAAGTCAGAGTGAACTTTGTTTGTGAAGAGGTGTTAATTAATGGTTTCCTGAGTAGAGAAGAGGCACACAAAACTTTTGATCTTGGCAGATCCTAAGAGTGGCTCTGTGAATTAAAGTTTCAGTTTGTAAGCATCTGAACAACAAGAGCTACATCTGTGCAACTGGCTTTGTACAGCCTTAGTAATGCAGTAAAGGGCTTCTGGTAGACTCTGAGACTGCATCCAATGAGACCAATATCTGTGATGATTAGACAATGTGCTAGGTTTCTCTCTTTCAACCTGGGAGCAGGTGATGCTGTTTACATTTATGTAAAAATTTACTTATAACCTTCAATATACTTAAATAATAAATAAAAAAATAAATTAAAAAATTTTTATTTATGAGATTAACATTAATAAGAATGATTCAAGCTGTTGCCCACATCCCAGTGACTAAAAATATTAATGGTAATAAAGAAAGCCAAGAGGGGTGCCTGGGTGGTTCAGTCGGTTAAGTGTCTGACTTCGGCTCAGGTCATGATCTCACGGTTCGTGGGTTCGAGCCCCACATAGGCTCTGAGCTGACAGCTTAGAGCCTGCAGCCTGCTTCAGATTCTGTGTCTCCCTCTCTGTCTGCCCCTCCCCCACTTGTGCTCTGTCTCCCTCTGTCTCAAAAATAAATAAACATTAAAAAAAAAAAAAAAAAGAAAACCAAGAAATTATTTGGGGATAGAAGTGGACCAAAATATTATGAGAAAAAGCTTTTCCACTTGCTTATCCTATTCTTCCAACCCTGATTTATTTGTTCAGTGCCACATACTATTTCTGTTATGTACTTGCCAATCTCCCCTGCAAAACTGGAAACAACTCTATGTTGGAGGAAACTAGATCCAAATGCTACCATAATGACTAGGGCATTTTGACTAGAGTAGACTATTTTAAACATAACCTATGCCTAATACTAGTCGTGGGTCCACAGCAGGGAGCAGAACAGTGACAGGAATTTTGGATAGGACACATAGTTCATGCAGGGATTTGGTAACAGAGAAATCCACAGGAAACAGTCCCCAGTCTCTTTATCTTCATTTTTCTTCTGATTCTTACTTGCTTCAACATTATTTCCAACATGCTGAACTCTTGAAGATAGGTCGTGAACAGTAGATAGGATTTTAACAGGCAGAAACAAAGCTGGAATGTTTTTGAGGGAACAGCCTGAATAAAATGAGGATTATGATTGGTGAAGTAGACTCGGTGAAGGAAAATATGCCTCTGACACAAAAATCATTTTGAGCTGAAGACAATAAGAAGGAAAAAATGCAGGGAAAGCTCTCTCTACCCTCCCCTTTCCTGCCTAAAAGCAGGATATAGTTTTTCTTTTTACTGGAGACAAACTCTTAGCAGCACAGAGGTACCAGAGGAATATGCAAACAGACTTTACTCCATTACTCCCCTCCCACAATTTGCTGCTCTTGGAAGCATGAAACTTTCTTTTCTGCTTTCTTTTCTTCTTTTCTGCTGTCATTTTCTACAAGTATGTTGTTGTTTTTTTTTTTTTTAAGATGCTATATAAGCTGGAGTTCTGACCACCACTCTGAGTTACTTTTGTCAAGATTTCTCCTGTGATTTGCATAGCATATATTAATAAACTGTTTTTCTCTTGTCAATCTTAGTTTTTGTTAAAGAGCCCAGCTAAAAACCTAAGATGGGTAAAGTTTTCCCTCCCTTAGAATGGTCGGAGTACAGACTATGTAAGCAAGAAGGGAAAGAGGTATAACCTTGGTAAAAGGTTGTGGGCTATGTTATGGGTAGGAAGTAAGTGATAGATTAAATTCTCAGTTGAAGAGTTTAAGCTTAATTCAGTATGCAGTGAGAAGTCATTAAAGGTTTTAATTATAGGGAAGTGACTAGAAAAGAGTTGTGCTTTAAGAAGTTTACTCTGGGGCACCTGGGTGACTCAATTGGAGTCTTGATTTCAGCTCAGATCATGATCTCACCATTTGTGGGATCAAGCCCACATCGGGCTCTGTACTGACAGTGCAGAGCCTGCTTGGGATTCTCTCTTCCTCTCTCTCTGCTCTTCACCCACTCATTTTCTCTCTCTCTGTCTCTCTCTCTCTCAAAATAAATAAACTTAAAAAAAAATTTTTTTTTAAATAATAAGTGTACTGTGGTATTGGTGTTCACTCACATATATTTACTAGCCAATTATTTTCATAATAATGAAATATACATTAAATGCCATGAGAAATAAAAAGGATAGCATGATAAACCTTCTGTTTCAACAAGCATACAATTTAGAGAACCATTATAAAATGTACATTGGACCTGTGCTACCTAACACCAGTAATAAATATCTTAAATGTATAGAAGAAATTGAGAGGAGGGACAAACTGCTTCTGGCCATTGGAAAGATCAATAAGGAGGCTAAAACAAGAGGCCAAGCAAGAGGAATTTAAAATTTTAAACCACCAAAGAAATTGCAGTCAGAATAGAGAGTGCATAGAGAAGGAATGCTGTAAAAGTACTCAAGAGACTTGGCCACCATTTTGATTAGTGAGGTAGTGGGAAGAAGAGTTAAAAATGACTGAATTTCTCAAGCTTAGATAAGCAGGATTCATCCATTCATTTTCTCATTCATTAATTTGGCACATATTTATATACCAAGGACCATGCGCCAGCATTTTTTTAGTTGTTCAGAGAGAGGGATGAACAAACTAGTCCTCATGGAACTTACTGTTTGGGAGGGGGATGATAACATGAACAGAGAAACAGTGTTGAATGATCAAAACTGGAAACTAGAAGGAGAGGTTGATTTGGAAGGAAATTTCATTGATAATATTTTGAGCTGGAAGAGCTGATGAGGTTTGAGTTTAGAAAAAGGGGAGCGCCGGAGAGATAGATGGTTATTGATTTGTTCAGTGGAAATAGTTCAAAACTTAAGGATAAAAGGACTCATCAAAGTAAATCACAGAAAGCAAAAATAGCGTTTAGCGTAGAAACAGGAAATACCAATACTTAGGACACTGAACACTTGAATAAGAGTCAATTAAAGAGACAAAAAAGGGATGAAAATTGTGGCGGCAGCAGCGCATGCCACAAATATCAAAGAAGAAGTGAACAAACAAACAAAAACAAGGAGCTCACACTGTTCAGTTGAACAGGGAGTGTGAGAATATAGACTGTCCAACATGGCAATTACAATATAGTAGTCAGGGCAGAGGCCAGATGGTAAGTCAGTCTTCTGTGTGAAAGGAAGCGGAGACTGGATAAGAACTTAAGAGAGGAGTAAATTATGAGAAAGTTGTTTTGTGACTATTGGTCATGCATGGTCACAAATAAAGGAATAGGAATTTTTAGAGCCAGAAAGAAGGAGAAAGCAACATGAGGAAACAGGTACCAGTGAAGAAGGAAGTGTGAGAAAGTGAGATTGAGTACGCACACAGGGCCTTGGCAAGGAACCTCTTCCTTAGAAGTGTGTCAGGCATGCAGAGATGGTTAAGTCTAAAGTACGGGTGCACTGAGAGGGAACTCTGAGGAAACTGCTGTCAAATAGTCCTGATATTCTTGATAGCTTCGAGAGAGAGAGTGATTTGGAGGGTGTTGGATTAAGCATCTAAACATGAAAAATAGAGACAGTTTGAAATAACTACGGTAGCAAATGAAATTATGACTCAATGAATGATGGATCAAAGGATTACTCCCTAGCCAAGAGGATCAGTTGAAATTAGAAAGTGTTTGTGTGGAATGGACCAATGTATATGATTTTATGATTTCTTTCAGTAAGCATTGGCTGCCTGGTGGCAGAAAAAAAGGTCCGGGTGATCCTAATTCCCCTTTCTCATATTCTACCAATCTTGCTACTGGCAGGGACTAGGGTGATCCATCTGGTGTCAGATGAGATACAAAGGGTTTTTCTCTTCATGTTCTCCATGGTTTGTTTTACTTCTTTGATGAAAAGACGCTGTATGCCAAAGTGAAGAAAGCAAAGTCACCAAAACATAAGCCCACTCATCTATCACTGACAGTGTTTCAGACTTATTTAGCCCAGTTGTCGTGCTGATGAGTTGGGATAGAATTGCCAGAAACCTGAGGAGAAAAGTTCTCAGAAAGTTAAACCAAGTGGGAGTAATTCATTTTCTCAAACATGGAGTGAAATGTCTCTCCAAGTAGCAGTAGGAGATCACACTCCACCTTCAGAAACTCTCTGTATTGCATAGCAGGAACCCCAAGTACTTTCTGTCGCATTTCTAACTCCTCCTGTGGGAGCCTGGAAGACTTGTTGCCAGTCAATGTAGCTGATCCTTATGGACATTTCCACCTCCAGCATTCTGAAAATTTATATAATATAAAGATGTTGAGCTTTAATGTGCATAATTGTGACTCACATCTTAAGCTCAACCTCAGAATCCAACTGGGAACAGGGTAAATATAGTTTCTGATCATCCCAAGTGAATGAGTCAAAAATATGTAATGCACATAATAATAAGGAGTAAAATAGCCCAGGAGAATAGTTTTGTTTTTTTTTTTTTTTTAACTTTAAAGGAGACCATTTTGATAATATAAGCCAGAAGGGAGGCACATATTCATTGTAATCCATCCACTGAAAATTAGGAGAAATCTCTCACCAGAGAATTTTTAAACTGTAGTCTCTCTTTTCACAATTAATCTTGCTAATGGTCAAGTTCCTAAGTGAGGCAATATCATCCAAGTTCAGCTCTATTCTTTCCCAAGCAAAGGGTCTGTTGAAAGGATGCCGTAATAGAGCAAAGATAGGGCTTCTTTGTGCCTTTTGATGGAGTGAGACAGAATGGCATCAGATTGGGGATAACTTTAAGCACTGTCACTGCTACATGAGGAGATAAAACAGAAAGCAGTCAGTGTCTCTGAGTTGTTTTGAAGCAGAAGCCCTGTACTCGAGCAAGGGATAGTTGTAACTAGAACCGGCTGTAGTCTGAACTAAGAACTGCTGTTGGCTGTGAGTAATGAATTCTGTGCCTGGGGTCTGTGTTATTACTTCTGTTATCCAATATCTTGCTTCCAAGGTATATGCTATTGGACTTGGGCACATTTATAAGAGAACAGCATAGTATAAATTTCTAGAACTGATGGAGACAAGGAAAAAGAAGGACTGCAGTATAAAGCACTCTCAGCGACTTCCTCAGAAGGGAGGAAAGGAAGCAATCTAATACGTATTAATGTCTTTTTAGGTGGCTGGCTCTTTTTAATATATTATATCACCATCACTCAGCAACTTAAGTATATTAAGCTCATTTTTAAAATGACACTAAGGCTAAGTATTTAAGAACCTTGCTCAGTCACACAGCTGAACAGAACAAACCCAGTGATCAGACTTGTCAAATTTATCATTGCTTAGTGTGTCTCAAAGTATGGACTTTGGACCAGCAACATTAGCATCACCTGGAAACTTACTGGAAATGAAAATTCTCAGGCGCCCCAAAAAAACCCAAAAAACAAAACAAAACAAAAATCCTCAGGCCTTATGCCAGACCTTCTGAATCAGAAACCCTGAGAGTGGGGCTCAGCAACCTGTGGTTTAACAAGCTCTCTAAGTGATTCGGATAAATACTGAAGTTTGAGATCCACTGAACTAGTAAAAAAGTCAGAGTTCCCTCCCACTTTGCCACTCTATCCCCACTATATGAGAATTTTAGAAATTGGGATATTAAACCGGTATGTGTCCATACTATGTGTCCATAGCTCCGTCATCCACTTGGATGCATTTACTTCTGCACTCATTCATTCATTCATTCCTTCAACAAGTACTATATAAAGTATTCAATACTGGTAACAGATAAAGAAGTTAAGACAAATTATGTGGTGTTAGAGAAATATGGCGGGCACACATGAAACAGTTATGTAACAACAAGAGGTAATAACCAGTAGCTGACAGAATGCAGAATTCAGAGAATTCCTCAAGATTTGGGATGAGAAGGATGTGATGGAATTGTCACAATAGACCTCATGGAGAATATAGGACTGCAGGATGATCTTGGGAGAATGAGAATATTAAAAGATAGTGGTGATGCTAGGGTGGTAGTGGGATATTTCAATGCTTAGAAAAATAATCTCTTTTCCTAGAAAAATATTTTTCATAATTCCCAGAGCAATATCTTGTTTTCCTAGATAAGGATAATTGCCACACTGTTTAAAGCATTCACAAGAGGAAGCTGAGGTATAAAGAGTCTTGGAACCTGAATGAAGAGACCTGGGTTCTATCCTCTCACAGCCAATGGCATTTGGCAAACCTTCCATTTCCTTATGTGGAAAACAGGAGTTTCTGCACAGCACTTGTTGACAGAATTGTTGTAAAGAGTAAAGGAGATCATACCCGTCAGGGTTTCCCAGTGTGGCTTTTATGTATGTACTAGGAAAAAAAGTTCAATTTTCAAGTAAGTAATTTTGGAGAACAATGAGTTAAATTATAAGTTCAAGAGATAATGACTCTCCTAGGGGAGAAATTGGTATGTGCTACACCCCAAACTAATTGTTCTATAGAATTCCTTTATTTGAGGAGAACCTTTTAGCATCTTCTAGGTCAAATATTTCAGAGAGCATAGTCTGAAAAATGGTCACCCTGATGATAGTATCTGGGTACAGAGTGATGATCCCTGAATGTTAATATAACTAGATTTTATGCAGACCAGTTATAGTTCATCTTTGATCTCATCGTACAGTAACGGAAATGACGCAGGAATATGAACACATGGCCAGCGGTTCTAAAGTCCCGTGACTATAGGTCAGCATAGACTCTCTGTATCTTAAGACTTTTGCCGACTTAAATTTTACACAGAATATATCGGTACCTGAAAGTGTTCAGCCTTTTAATATTTTGAAGCCTGAAAGATGCAATGACATTGCCAAAAAGTACTTTTCATGGTTGATATAATTTATAAATGTAACCTGAAGGTTTTGTATGTAATAAGTATTTACATAGAAAAATTATATGCATATGCAATTATACATATATATGTATGCACACATAATATGTTTTATATGGGCAACTATATCCAAGTAAGTGTTGTGATTGGTGTACATAAATAGGACAGAAGTTATATATTGTATTTTATAGTCATCACATATTTTCCATTCCCACTCGGTATGTCAAACACTGGGCAGGTAAGTTTGAAAAGCATGACAGAATATTTCCCACAAGATATTCGTGAACTGGTGGATATTCGTGAACACAGCAATGCCCATGTGTACTGTAGTGCTAAGAGAGGGGCAAACATCCCATGGAAGTCAGAAGAGAAAACAATTAATTCTGTTGGGGAGGAGCAACAATGGGAAGTTTCATCAAGAAGGCAATTCTTGACCTGGGCCTCAAAGAATTATTTTAATATGTTCAGGACAGAAAAAGGGGTAGGTTCCAGGGAGAAAAAAAAAATGGTAATAATTTGGAGAAAGTACAAGAGTATCAAAGTGCAAGTCCCATTCAGAAATAATAAATAAATTGGTATCATGAGATAATAACATGAGAGTCAGCAGCAGGAGGCTTTGACTGGGCATGCAGGTTAAAGCAAAATTGTGAGGATTGATAACGACAAGTTCAGGAATTAAGATTTATTCTGAAGAACATAAGGTGGTATCAGAAGGATGTGTAACAAGAAAAATCTTTACTTTTAAAAGATAAGTCAGTTAGTTGAGCATCTGACTCTTGATTTCAGCTCAGGTCCTGATCCCAGGGTTGTGGGATCGAGCCCTGCATCAGGCTTTGCACTGAACGTGGAACCTGCTCAAGATTCTCTCTGTCCTTTGCCCCTCTCCCTCACTCGTGTTCTCTCTCTTTCTCTCTCTCCCTATCTCTCTCTCTCTCTCTCTCTCTCTCAAATAAAAAGTAAACAAATTAAAAAATTAAAAGGTGTTTCTGACTTCTCAGGGAAATATTCTAGGTGAATCCAATATTTAAGTGTAAGGGATAATAATAGTAAAATACCTATCTAGAGAGCACTCATAATATGCTGGGCACATTACATTACTCCATGCCAAGTATTTCATAAATTTCTTTGCTTTAATACTCTCATAACAAAAGTAGAAATTCTCTTCCTCCTTTTAGACAGAAAGTAATGTGCTTAAATTCACATGGTTTAAAATTAAAGAGCAGAACTGCAATCCAAATTTGTGCAAATCGGTATCCTTAACAACTCTTCTATGTCTCGTTAAAAAAATAATAAAATAAGTAGAAGGAAATATAGTGAAAGTTTTTTTTTAACTTCTTGAGTGTAAAAAAAGACTTTCTAAACTTATAACAAAGTCATAAAGATAAGTGATTAAGAAAAAAAAATAAGAGATGTGATTATATAAACATTGATTCTTTTACATAGAATAATTATAAAAAGGTAGAAACATAAGCAACAAACTAGGAAAATGCTTGCAACTTTTATGACAGAAAAATAATTTTATAATATATAAATATCAAGTATTTCTAAAACATAAGTAAGAAAAATATGGGCTCCCCTTACAGAAAAACAGGCAAGGACAAAAACATAAAAAAAGGAATACTATTGGGAATATTTAGAGATAGAATGTGAGGAAATAAGCACATTCATGCAAAATTGGTTGGGGTAAACCTTTTTCCTCTTTTTGGAATAAGGTTTGACAATGTGCATCATAATGTAAAATGCATATTCTTTGACCTGATAATTTCATTTCAAGATATTTTTCTTAAATAAAGAAGAAGATACAGTTAGATAAATAGAGACAAAATAAACTACTTGGGAGAAAAGAGACTTTGCAGGATTAAATAAAAATCTTATGGACATGACATAGCAATCCTGTTCCAATTATGTTTTTTTTCTTTTAAATGTACTGAACGGACTCTGTGGACCTCGTTTTTCTTCTGAAATGGAGCAAACTTCCAAGGATAGGTGATGGGTATTATAGAGAACAATGGGCTAATGAGGGACCTTTGTAAAATTTGGCTTGGAGACGGAATTCAAAGTCATGGCCCCCTTTTCATATGGGATATATTCTGCAACCCTCGACTACTCAAAATGTTGAAGACTGCTTGGGACTGTAAAACCGCATGCATTTTTAAAATACCATCCTCGCCTACATTCAACGTTATTAACCCAAGGTCAGAACTTTGAAATTCAGACTTTTGGATGCATTTGTTTTCATTTCACAATTTAAGGTTACAAGCGTTAAAACTTTCAGTATGAAACTATTCAATAGCAAATACCAGGTACTCGGTACCTGGTTTCCTGAATTTCAGCAACCAACTTGCTACATGAGTAGATATCCATCTAGCCATGTCACCTAGCCATCACTGTGAAATTTCAAAACTCTCTGGTCTTTTCTCAAAGACACAACTAAACAAAAAGTGAAGTCAAGAGATCCAAAGTATTTGAACTTGAAAGGAGTTAGAGTTTACAACCCCTATGGTGAAGGCGGTTGAGGAGCAAAGACATTTAAATAACTGGAAATGTTTCATTCTCTTAAAACGCTATCTCAGTTGTTAAAAAATAAACACAACAAACACTTCTCCATAATTTAACATCCTTTTACTGTATCTCTTAGCATAATGTTCCCACTCTTTTGAATTTCTGCCACTGTCTTTGGCTCCTCATCTTTTCTATTGAACTGAGAGAAACTTGTAATCTTCGCTTTTCTCCAAGAAATACGAATATTGCACGATGGTTGTGTTTCCTCTGTATGGAGGATAGGGAACAAGGAGTCAGCAGTAAATACTTCCAATTAAAGCTTTACTCTGACATATAGGAAGCAGCCCTTTCCTGACTGTGTATCCAGAGTCATTTTTATCCAGACAAGACTGTAACCAAAATCTCATCAAGAATCTAATACAGATGTCTACTTCCTACCTGAATCAGAGATGGTATTTTGGGTTTGGACATTTTAGATCCGGGCACTGTCGGACTGTGTTTGGAAGGCAAAAACTAAAATGAGAAAATATTAATAATATGAATGTACAACATTCCTTTTTGTTTCAGTTTTGTGTTTTTAGTTCTAGAATGTCTCTTTCAAACAAAACAGATTAGTCAGGAATTACTTCGTGGAAACATAATTTAACTACTTCTTACTACCGGGAACTAACACAGGACACCAACCCAACTCAGAATCTTAACAGTTAATTCTGAGAAGTGTCCTATATTCTCACCGACACGTCTGGTCAGCTGCCATATGGCTTCTACTGTTTCTTTCCTCTTTCTTTTGTCCAGATCACTTTTCCCTGGGAGAAGTTGTCACCACCGAAATGTTGCTACTTTTGCCATCTCTACTGGGCATCATTATTTTTTCGAACAAGATCTGCCATCCAATATTTATTTTCTTTTACTGTATATCAGCTTGTCTTTGAATCTTTACATCTTCTCTTTGAGCTTTTATTTCAAAGAGGAAACAGTTCCTCTCATTTCACAGAGAATGTACAGTCAAAAATTTCATCTATTTCATGAGGAATTTCCTCTTGTTTTCTCCTATTTCCTATGTCTCTCATCGTTGTTGTTTTTCTTTGCTTCTTGTTATATATGTTTTTTTGACATGTTTGCTTATAAGTCCCATTATCAATGTTTCTAGCTATTCTGACTGTGACATTTAGGGATTTTATTACAGGAACACCTATTGACTGGCAAAGAGCTAGTCCAGTAGAAAGCTTGGATATAGAGCTTTTGTCTCAGAATACTTGCTCATTAACTTTACTTGGCAATGTGGAGTAAAGATTTCTCAATGTAAGCAGATAGATGGATGCATGGCATATAGTAAAGCCAAGAATGCTACAAGTCCTTCTTGGAGAGATTTAGTGTTTATTTCCTTTTAGAAACTTTGGAAATTGTTCTCATGTACAATCACTCCTTTATCCTGCCTCACTAATAGTCTGCTTGTTGCAAAATGCTTCTCTGAATGAATAAATGAACAATGGTCCCTTGAGGATGGCAGTTTGATATATTCTTCACAGATACGGTTCTCTATTGTATTTCTCCTAATCTTTCAGTATTTATCTTGTCATTTTCTAACCTAAAGAGGCACCATATTTAGACCCCACCCAGTGTGGAAACTTTTAAACCTCATGTATTGCAAATTTAAAACAAACCTTAAAAAGAACATGGAGCCACAGCAGCTTAAAGTAAAGGGGAAATGTTGTTTGCCAAGATTTTTACCATTTTGACCATCTTCTATGGTTTAGGTTTTTCCATTAGCTACATGAGACGTTGCTGGGTCCTGTGTTCACATAGTCCATCAATAAGCATATTGAGTAACCTGAAACAAAACCTGAAACTTTGAATTCTAATTCAAATAAGAATCGCTAACATGTACAGAGTTTACTGCATGCCAGGCACCCAGCAAGTGCTTTAGGGGAGTTATCTTAATTTAATTCCCATAACAATTTTACAAATGGATATAATATGGAAAACTAAAGTAAATGTCTAAGCCAGTAAGTGGTGAAGAACATGATTCCAGCTCAAGCAGTTTGATTACAGAGAAGTACCACATGGACCATTATAATATGGTACCTTAAGATGTTAAAAATAAGGACATTGGCCTCGTGCTAAGTAACAAATTTTCTAACAATACCTTGCATAGACCTGCAAGTTTTCCATACCTATAGTCAACTTTTCCTGGTTTATTTAGAGGCCTTTGTTTACGCTTACATTCCTTTATTAAATCATTTGTAAAGCATTATTTTAGACACACATCAACTAGATTAATACCTATATTCAGGAGTAAATGTAACCATTAGATAATCTTTACCCAGTGCACATATTTTTACATCAAGAAAAGTATGGGCAGATAATACCCAAAAAAAAAAAAAGTCCTTTCTGTGTCTAACATTTCAGTTTTGCCTCGTTAGTGTAGCCAGGGAATCACATACCTGAGTACATTTGGGCTCAGAATACTGTTTTAGTTAAATACCAGCAGTGTCCAACATTCACTTAAGACTAACTATGTGGAAAACGATGTATGAGGTATTATGAGAGAAGCAACTGTACTATGACTTGCCTTGTCATGCTCATATTCAGTCAAGAAAGACAGGCACATAGACAGACACAATACGACCTCATGTGATGTAGCCCTGTGACTCTTAAGTGTACTCCATATCAGCAAGGTTCAGTCATGAAGGAAAGGATTTGTGCTATCTGGGAGTTGGTTCAGGGAAAGATTTTTTTGGGGGGGGGGGATTTTGAGTTGGGCTAGGAGGAAGAATAGGAGTTTTAAAAGCACAGGGGTGCCTGGGTGGCTCAGTCAGTTAAGCATCTGACTTGGGCTCAGGTCATGATCTTGTGGTTCATGAGTTCAAGACCCACATCAGCTCTGTGCTGACGTTTTGGAGCCTGGAGCTTGCTTTGGATTCTGTGTCTCCCTTTCTCTCTGCCCCTCCCCTGATAGCGCATTCTCTCTCTCTCTCTCTCTCTTTCCCTCTCTCTCTCTCTCTCTCTCACACACACACACACACACACAAATAAATAAAAACATTTAAAAAAACACAAAAGAAAAGTATTCTGAGTCCCCTTATGAAACACGTTATTATATGAATTAGAATCACCTATTAGAAAATATGCCTTTAAACATAGCTATGTTGAGAAAAAGTTAGGTAAAACACAATAAAAAAATTGATTTATGAATTTTATAAAACCTCTGTATTATTGTACCTGGTGTGAACATTACTAGGTTTTCTTTTATTTTGATAAAACAATTGTCAAGTAGAAACCAATGTATAACTGTTCAGAGCACTATTCTAGAATCAGAGGGAGATGCCTTCACTTAAATCTTGGCTCTGTTACTTAAGTAGTAGTTGGGTGAGGTTATAAATATTGATTAATTTCTCTGAGTCTCTGTTTCTTCCATCATAAAAATTGGAGAATAATACTTGTCCTAGTGCATTGCTTTGTACATGCTTTGACATGATTTTGGTTCTCAAAATATATAAATTAATTATATTATTAATTGTTGATACATTAATTGGGTTATGGCTATATATAGTTATATTATATATTATATATAATATGTGAATATATATTTAATTAGCTTACTAACTACCTAGCAGATTTTTAGAATCCTCAAAATAGGGAAATATCTCACATCTTTCTAACCTCACTATACATAACAAAATTGTCAAAAAGTATTTGGTGTAAGAATAAATGAGTGCATAAATGAATAGAAGGCATGAAGGAGGGAGTGAATTTGGCAGTGCTTGAATTCTTCCAGTTATCTCCTTCAAAAAAGGAAAGCTGCCCTTTGAGTATTTCTGTATAGTAAAATCAAAAATTTATTTTGGGGGCATTACATTTTTCTGTGCTGTAGCGGTGTGATATTATTCTGATACTATGAAAACATTTGGCCAAATGATCAGAACTACACAGATCCTGCCCTGCCCTGTCTGTTCTCTTTTGGATCTCCCTGAAATTTTACTATACTTGACTCGAATATACATAGAAATTAGAAGAATATTTTTCTTTAAAACTTTATATGGATTTAAAATAAGAAGGCAGTGAATGAAAATGAAAGGTGACATTTTGGGACAAAATTAGGCAGCATTCTAAAGTGGCATATATTGGGGTGCCTGGGTGGCTCAGTCGGGCATCTGGCTCTTGATTTTGGCTCAGAGCATAATCCCAGGGTTGTGGGATCAAGCCCTGCATTAGGGTCATGTTGAGCACAGAGCCTGCTTGAGATTCTCTCTCTCTCTCTCTCTCTCTCTCTCTCTCTCTCTCTCTTTCTTCTTCTGCTCCTCTCCCCCACTAGCAGTGTTCTTTCTGTAAAATAAAAATAAAAATAAAAATAAAAAATATATAAAATAAAGTGGTATATATATAAAAAAAAACATAATCTTTATTAGGACACTGAATCTGACAAAAGTCCCCACACACACACACTCAAGGAAAAAGTGGAAAATTGCTTGTAGGGAACATAGCTGATACCTGGAAAGGCTCTTCTATAAATAGTCCTAAAACATAATTTTACAGTGTTTCCCAAGAAGCATTGAAATATTTGGATTAAGGTGTATAACTTTAGTGGAGAGCTTACATTTATATTGTGTGTTTTGCTGTTATATATTATCTCTTTTTTAACCTTAGTGGTTCTCCCAACTCCAGACACAAGGGCGCGTGCGCGCGCACGCACACAAACACACACACACACACACACACACACACACACACACACACCCCTTTCTCATTCCTATTGAAAGGAATGTAAGATAAGACTGATTCTATAAGCACCAGAGAGAAAGATAATGGGGAGAATATTGGCAGGAATGATAGGGCATAAGATTGATACTGAATATAAAGCTGCTTTCAAGAGGAAGATTAGAGCAGCTGTGGATTCCTTTAAGAAGAAAGTAACTAAAAGAATTAAAGATGTATGAAAGTTAACGAAGTTAAAAGAGTGCAGAAATTGGTTAAAGAGACTATTCATAGAGGGGGTACTGAGTTTAGAATTGAAGGAAATAAGTGCAGATTTAGGTGACTGTGGAAAAATATTATGTTATTATGGGGGTAAATGTGGAGCCCTGGAAGAAAGGGCCAAGACTTGGAATTTATCTATAAATCAGGCCCGAAAACAAACTTGCCAAAATGAGAGCGGAAAAACAGAAGATTAGCATTAAGCTTTGCCTGTGGAATTCAGTGAATAAACCAGGCCTATAAAATTAACTTATTTGTATGAAGCATACACTGTAAAATTAAAAGTGCTTTAGCTGAATATATTTTGCCACCTAAAGAGTACGTGATATGCTGATGACACTTCCAAACCTGGATAACGTGTAAGAGTATGTGACTGTGCTGCCTTTGAAGCAATAGTGAATGAGTTCTTACCAAGGGTCAGTATCCTTCTACATGCTTTATATGTATTCTTGCATTTTCTCCTGGTTACAAACCTATGTCTCAGGCGCTATTATTTCCCCATTTTGCAGATAAAAATTGAATAACCAAGTTAAACATCCTAGCTATTTAGCTAAAGAGCTGATCTGATTCCAGGCTTCAGTTACCTTAACCACCAGCACAATGACTTTAAAGGGCTACCTCTCAAAGACAGCACAGCTCTCCTTTCATTTTTGTGGAATAAGAGACTGATCTTTGTACATTAATAAGGGTATCTGTGCATGTGTGCAAATGAATGTGAACTCAGGACTTTTCTCTATGTTTTTTTTTAATCTAAAAGGAAGTCCATGACCCAATTACCCAGTGCCCAAAGCCAGAGAAGTAGCAGTCTTTGTAGATACCCTCCCTCTCAAATTTTTACGTTCGATACATTACCAAATCTGATCAACATCACTTTAGATCTGAATCCACCCATTTCTGTTTCCACAGCCTCAAGAGACTTTTTTCTCACTAAGACTTCTGCAATAGCTTTTCTGTTTGTCTTTATTTTTTTCTCACCTAATTCTTTCTCACTCAGCCCGATATATTCTCCACTTTGCACTTTTCTTTGAAAAGAAATCTTTTCAAAATGTTGATTTGATCATATATCTCTCCATGTAAAAATCTTTAAATAACTTCCCATTACTTGTGATATCAGAACCAAATTCCCTAACGTTGGTTAGGTTAAGCAATCTTAGCAAAGATCCCTCCAACTTTCAATGACTTAAAGCTGAAGTTTGTCCTTCTTCAATGTGACAATTGAGGATAGGGGCTCCGGGTTGGTAAAGGATCTTCCGCAAGCAATCATTTAGGGTCCTAGACCGAGAGTAGTACAACGGCCTCTATCACAGAGCTTCCAAAGTCACCCTGCTGTTACCATTGGAGCCCAGAGGATGGGAGGTGAGCATGTGGAGGAAGTGCACCCATTGACTTAAAATCCTGTCTGAGATATAGGGACATCACTTCTACTTGCATGCCATCAGAGAGAGATGTATCTTGTGGCTACCGTTAATGGAAAGGGTAATGAGAAGTGCCGTTTCTGGTTGAGCAGCTCCATGCTCTTACTCTGGGAAGGAGAACAGATTGTGGCACCCTCTGGCCCACCTTTCCCCCAGTTTCATTCTCTACCGTCATCCACGTTGCACTCTCTACTCCAGACACAACTTTGTATTTGCACATGAGCATATTATCTGTCCCTAAATTTCTCCTGCTCATCCTGCAGGTGTCAGTCAGGTCATGTATTACTTTCTCAGAGAAATCATTTCTCAACTGGGGATTAGGTTACGTTCCCCCCATACATCACATGGCTCATGATCCTTCCTCTCCCAGCACTTATCACCATCTTAAGTTTTTTTCATCTTGTATGTGGTTGCTTATTTAATGTATTTATATGGCACATGGATAGTAAGAGTGTGGTAAAAAAACAGAAAAATGTGGTCCTTGATCTGAAAGGTTTTATTTTGTAGTTTGGGAAAAACACAAAAAGTCTTTGACTATAAGACACCTGAAGAAAAAAAAATGTTGCAGACTAGCATAAGATTAAATGCTGAATGAGAATTATTGACAAAGTGTTATATAATCTCAGGTCAGCTGAGTGAGGGCTGCTGTATGGGTGGAAAATTTCCTGGAGGAAGTAAGGAATGGAGCTAGACCTTCACCTGTCATGCAAGAACAGTGCCCAGACATTTTGAATAAATGCGAGTCTTTGAAGATACTAGTTGGAGATACTCTCTGGAGCCTGAGCTAGTCTGCTATTTTCCAGTAAGTTCTTAGGGGTCAGTAGAATCCTTAGGGAACATCCTTTACCCTTCTGTGACCTCTGCTAGGAAGCAGCTCAAAGTTTGGACTAGAGACAGGAAACACCGATTGTTCTGGCCTGTGCCCAAGTAATTGGATGCAGGATGGTTGGCATTCTGTGCTGTGTAGCTCAGAGGCCCACCCTCTTGGCCTTAGTGAGATATAAAATCTCCACAGTTTAGTGGATTTGTTATAACTTGGCCAAAGTCTGCAGCTCAAAGGAGCTTACATCAACATAAAAATGTCTGAAGTTTTTCAGACTCTGGAGGAAGATTTGTGGCAAGTGAAATTGCTGGAGAGTGAGAAAAAATGCAACATACAGATGGTGAAAACACAGATGTGCTCATATGAGTAAGTATACACCCAAAGAATGAAAATAAATAAATAAATAAATAAATAAATAAATAAAGCTCTCACTCCATCAAACCAAGATTTAGAAAATAGATCACTAATTTTCCTTTCTCATAAAGGCTAATTGTGATGGAACTTGGTTGCTCACAATAGACCTATCCCCACGACTCCCCTCCATCTCTCCTGGCAGAACCCAACTCCCAGTTTAGAGGCTGAAAATGCCAGGCACAGACCCCGGGGAAAGCTAAAGCAATGGTATGCCATGTGACCAATGCTGACCACACAATTAGCCTTTATGAGAAAGGAAAATTACTTATCTATTTTCTAAATCTTGGTTTGATGGAGTGAGATCTTTATTTCTTAGTAACAAAAACAGAGACCCTGGAAGGGATCATCTCTTTGTCCTTCACTAAAGAGGTCATGTGCCTCATGGAACTATCACCGCTACATTGAAATCATGATGGGGGATGATGCAAACATGCTGACAGTGGCAGGGAATTCAGATGAAAAAATGATAATGGCATCAGGGTGCCAGACCTACATCACTATGCTGTCCAGCCCTATCTGGAACTCTGTTAATGTGAGGTCACAAATGCTTATTATGATACGTATCATTTTCACTTGGGTGTCCTCGTACCGGTAGCCCAAAGCATCATATTTGATTATCTAGTGCATAAAATTTAGTTAGATAAAGATAAAAGGTAGCATAACAACAAAAGTAAAGCTTATAAACCTGATTTACAGAAACATCTATTTCACATTGTGTTTGCTTGTACACTAAGTTAAATCTATCCAATATCCAACCATCAGAGGCTGACAGATTGCAATTATGGTTTTCTTCAACGATCTGAGCAACTGAAGTAAATATTCAGAAACTGTGTTGAATTTCAGTTTGCAGCATTTCAAGATTGATTGACCAGTTTTCCTTATGCAATGCATTAAAATATCCTTTTCAGTTTTCTAGACATTTAGTTGATATGTCATATGCCCTCTTCACATTGAATGTAGAAATTTGGCCTCCGTAGAGCTGGCAAGAAAGTGTTCCACCTACAAAATCTGTCAGTAATGCTGCAGTGACCCAAGTAGTCATCTGCCATCTTTATTAAAAAATTATCATTCATATTCTTTATGCAATTTGAAAAGGAATCAAAATTACAAATGCCAAATCAGGTACAGGGTCTTGTAAGGGCCAAAGTGAGGCAACCTAAAGTTTCAGCTGTTAATATTAGCTTCAGGGTATGTCTAACTCGGATAAGTTTTGAATGAAAAAAAATCAAAACTGTCAATCTAGTTCTTTAGATATTGATATCAAAATTCACATATTAGATTCCAGTCCCCCCCAAACAGAATAAACATCATTAACCTCAAAACCTGATCTGCAGGAAAAGGCTATTAGGTGAAACAGACTCAAGGCAATCTTTCTTCTTTTTCTAAAACTCTGTGCCCCATAATTTTTCTTTCTACAATGTCTTCTGTCTGAAGTATAGTCATAAAATCTGCTCCCAACAGAGGAGAAAAATGAGGACATAATGGTATGATCTGTGCTTCCTGCCAAGGTCGCCACTTCTGTGATGGAAGCGCTTTGTACCCTGTTGGTTATTGGATTACAGCCTCTGTTCCTGTCCGCATCCACCAGGGAACCCAGTGCCCTGCCTTTATTTCGTGACCTTTCTGTTTACACTATTTCCCCCTCCGTGCTATGTTTTCCTCTGAGCTATCAAATACTTCTAATTCCTATCCGCAGCCTCTGTGCTTCCTGCCAACTCCCAGAGGTAGCCAGGACACTCCTCACTTCTTTGGCTCTGAACGCCATACTTCCTGCTCAGCATTTAACTGTTTATATGTGTGCATAGAGAGAGAGACAGAGATCTCTATATCTCTATATCTTTCTCTCTGTATATTATATGCAATTTCTGTGTAACTACATAGGCTGTCTCTTCTAACATTGAGAAGCTTTGAAACCATGAAACGATTATCCTTTCTCTTAATTACAGAGGCCACCTCATTCTTCTCTCTCTCTCTCTCTCTCTCTTTTATTTTAAATGCAACATCTTTTAATTCATCTAGAGCTAGCCTTGGTATCTGTATTCCTCCAACATGATTCATTTCAGAGTGGAAAGTTTTCAGGAAGCCCGGGTGTTACCTTCATATAGATTTAAACCTTACATTTTATTCATTTGGAATGGACTTTTACAAAATGAGGAGTTACTAATCTATTAGGCTGAAAGTGATTCAAACAACTATGTTTTTTCTGTTTGCTCCCCTAGAATCCCATGTATTTGTCACACTGTGTGTGAATTGCCGTTTTCTCACCTGTCATCCCACTAGAGTAGGTTCTTAGGACAGGACCAGGATCTGTGTACCTTACTTAGTACATGCTTAGTGCCTGGCCCAGGGGCTATAACACAGTCAATTCTTGATAATTCCTTGTGTTAGGAATGAAAAAATTACCTAGTTAAAATTCTTTTCTTAATTTTTAGAGCAATTCATATTATAGAGAAATTCTAAAAATATAGAAAATTTAAATCTGTATAATCAAAACTGTTATTTCTTCCATAAATGATATCTGAAGCCATAAATATATTTTTAAACATGAGTTTAAATATTTTCTTTCATTTATTATCTAAAATGTGTGAAATGCCGATGGCTCACTTTTACTAAGTTTTACTATCTTGGTTACTTTGTAAGTAAAATGCCAATTTATTTATTATGTCAGAGAGGTGGCAATTAATTTATGATTTAAATTTTCTTGTTTACATTTCTTTCTACACTTCCCCAATGCCTCTGCTCTTTTCTTTCTTCTCCCTTTAATTTTTATTACTAATATCACAGCATTGAAATAAAAGATAGGCATTTCTTCTTTCCAGCAAGTATCACTTGATGCATATTTAATTATTAAATTCAGTTCTAAGTAAAAAAGAGAATAGAGGCAAATAATGAATCTTTACTGTTTTTACATACACATCCATCATGAATGTCATTAAGGTAATTGATAAGCAGAGTAAGATAGTACGTTCCACACATGCCTTCTAAGACAGAGAGGAAGTGGAAAGTTTAAACACACTTGGCTTCAAATCCAGCTCTGACATTTTTTAGCTGGATGATGTGATGTTCAGCAGTTACTGCTTTGAACTTTAGTCCCCATTAGGAAAGTGGACTGTGTGAAGACCTCAGCTGGTAGCTGAGAGGGCTAATGGTATTAAAATATATAAAGTGCCTAAGACATAGTCGATGATATTTTGTTAATTCCCTACTCTTCATTGCATGGAGTTTCGTTGTTTCTTTTTAAGTCAGACAGACAACTGACTGTAAATACTAGAACTTGATTTTAACATCAAAAAGGAAGCTATATTTAAATAATCTGTTTCAAATGGTTTGTTTGCCTATGACTAACATAGGATACTAAGACTGTTCACAACTTCGTGTTTTTGTGGAAAAGTTTGGTATTTTACAGATAAAAAGTGAAACATACATGTTCTTGTGTGCATTAAGGTATTATTTCTATTTACAAAGGAATTTGTAAAACTGAGGAAAAGACTTAGGGAAAGCCAAAGGGAGAAATGCACTTCTATTTGCATTGGGTAGAAGGTACAGGAATAACCAAATCTAAGTGTAATCGGAACACGCAGCATCCGATACAGTATCTTTGAAGTTCTAGACGACTCGGATATTTTAGAAGAATTTTTGCTCACACTATTGCTTTAAATTTGAGCACGGATAATTGCGTTTTTACTTATGATATTTCAGTTCCATGAGTGTGGCAGGAACTATGGCCTGACTGTTCCAAAGCCATTTGAAACCTCTTTCTTACGTTCTGTTACTATGGAAGCTCCAAAACTAGAGTTCAAATAGTCCTGTTCCCACACTCGCTTCCAGTTAGGAATGACTGTGTGAACCAGTTCTACACAAAAAGATGAGTTTGAGGGGCACCTGGGTGGCTCAGCCGGTTAAACATCTGACTTAGGCTTAGGTCATGATCTCACAGTTCCCAAGTTTGAGCCTCTCGTTGGGCTCTGTGCGGACAGCTCAGAGCCTGGAGCCTGCTTCAGATTCTGTGTCTCCCTCTCTCTCTTCCCCTCCCCCATTCTCTCTCTCTCTCTCTCTCTCTTCAAAAAATAAATAAATATTAAAAAAATTTTTTTAAGTTAAAAAAAAAAAAAAGATTAGTTTGAAGTCACTGTGCTTACCTGCCAAGAAACTTTTAAAAAGGGACATTTATAAACTGAGCTATCTTTTGGCTTTTCCTTACCCATATTTCTTCCTGCTTCCACCTGGAAAGCAGATGCGAGCTTGCTGAGGCAGCTGTCACAACTTAGAGACAACATCTGTAAGCACCTACCTGTACATGCTGAGAATAACTGAAGGAAAAAAAAAGGTGAAAGTTCCTTGGAGCACTGAACTACTAAGCCCTGACTTCTGGCTGTCTGAAATAAGTAACCCTTATTTGTCTAAGTCCCTGAATAGACTTTTGGTTGCTTAAATCTGAATTCATTCCTAAATAATACAAGCTTCTACTTGAACACAGAAGACAAAAAGTGATTTAAAGACTATTTTTCTCAGTTCTCTCAAGGAAGGTGCGTAACTAGCACATTCTAGAGACATTGAAGTGAATACATAATGGATAATTAGGTCATTAGGACATAAATGGATGATTAAGGCATCAGGACAGACTTTTCCTCCAGATCTGGTTGAGAAAGACTGCACAGAACACTTCTTACATGAGATATCATCTGCAGACCAACAGCATAAGCATCATCTGATAACTTATTTGAAATATAGGGTCTCAGAATTCTTCCTCTCCACCAATTCAGAATGTCCATTTTAATCATGATCCCCATGTGATTCATAGGTATGTTCAAGTTTTAAAACTGTTGTATAAATTGTGACCTCTTTGGAATGAAAAGACCACTCTTTAAAAAAAAAATATTTTTATCTTTTATATCTCTAATTCCTAGTAAGTATCTAAATAGAATATAATAAGGTCAGCCAAATATTTGATGAATGACACATAATACTGGCTCAGAGTCAATCGTTAAATTTTATTATAGATTTGGTTATCAGAAATCTAACCATTTTTTGCAAAGCAGAGCTTATGGCTATGAGGAAATGAGTAATGGGACAAACATGATGTAAAACAGGAAAACTGGTTGAAAATTTACAAAGCTTAAGATGAAAAAAAAAAAACAATAGGCTCTAGTTTTGCACTGAAATTAAAAGTTTTAAAGAATATAGGCACCTCTAAGAGAAAAAGTTAAAGGTAGAATATTGAGGAGCAAGTCATGGAGAGATGTCCTTGCCAACATTCATTATTTTTCCTTGAACCATCTTGATTTAGCTAATCTAGTCAGTGGTTCTCCTATTTGGAAGGATGATGAATCACTTCACTCTGAGGAAAGCTAGGAATTCTGTCCCAGGAAAATACATTTATGCACACACACACACACACGCGCGCTTCATACAGTTTTAAGAAGTGCACAGAATATTCTAAAGTCTATCCATCAAAGGTACAGTGGACTTCAGATACACAGCCCTTCATGGAGTTTGAATTTTCTACATAACCAATTAGGTAGAATGATCTATTAAATCTAGAAAAGGCTTAGAAAAATAGCTTGAGACTACCTCCTCACATATCCTAAATTTTAAATTAGTTCTCTGTTTAACTTTTGACTAAATGGAAGCATGATCCTTCTACTAGATTCTGCCAGCTTTTTTCTGCAGGCCTATTGTCACTAAATGAATAAGCCAAGATTGTGTAATAAATGCTTGTAGATAACACTTACATGTTGGACCAAGGAACACTTAGACTCTGGCACAAATGAAGTGTAATCATCTTAAAAACTTATACAAGGATATGTTAGGGACTTACTTTTATTATTATAAGGATTTTAATGTTTGTGAGTATTATGGGTTGAATTGTGTCCCTCTCAAAATATATGAAAGTCACAAACCCTAGTTAGTACCCAGAAGGTGACCTTATCTGGAAATAGAAATAGGGTTGATGTAGATGTAGGTGCACTTGAGTGGAGTGGACCCTTAATCTTGTATGACTTACAAGAATTACAGAAGCTATAAGAGGGGAGAACATAGCATGACTACAGGGCTGGAGATTTCAATCAGCTGCAAATAGCTGCAAGCTAAGGAATGCCTGGGGCTACCAGAATTTGGAAGATAAGGAAGGATCCTCTTCCAGAGGTTTAGGAGGGAGCTTGGCCCTGGTAATACCTTAGTTTCTGACTTCCAGCCTCCAGAACTAGGAGAGAGTAAATTTGTTGTTTCAAGCCATTCAAGTTTTGAAAATTTCTTATAGAAGCGCTAGGATACTATTAGAGTGGGAAAACCAAATGCTAAGTTATAAAAGTCTATTTCAAAATGTCTGTCATGGTTATTAAGGAAAGCATTTATGCAGCAAGTATTCATTGATCTTCACTATGTGTAAGACACTTTGCCGTATAGGATATCAAAATAAATAAGCAATAGACTCTATGCATTTTTTTTTAAATCAATCATAAGCATGCTGGCTATTCCTTTAAAAATCCTTGAAAGTATGTTTCTCTCTGGAGTTTAAATAAGGTCAAAACTACTCTTTCATATATGCACATGTGAGTGCATACTTACCTTCATTGTAGTAAACTTAGATAAATATAGTCTATTTTTATTTAAAAGTTACTTAGCCAATGTGGGTCTCAGTTATTTCATCAATAGAATGGACATTAAATATTAAATGTCAAAATTTTCTCTGAGTTTTTTTTTTTTTTTAAGTTTACCTATTTATTTTGAGAGAGAGTAAGAGAATCCCAAGCAGGGATTCAAATACATGAACCACGAGATCATGACCTGAGCCAAAGTCGAAGGCTTAACCCACTGAGCCACCCAGGCACCCCTCTCTGAGTTTTAAATTTCTGTCAGGTTACAGATCATAAATGATTGGTACTTTATTTACTAAGGAATCATCTAAAATGGATTGTAGTATTTAACCTAAAGAAGAGAAAACTCAGGGGGAAAATAGCTCTTTTTAAATACCTGAAAAGCAATAAATTGCAAGTCACTGTTGTGTGTGGCTTCTTATAATAAATGGGGACTGGTAGACATGGAGTTGGATTTCAATATATGAAAGAACTTGTTAACAGTTTTAGCTTAAATACTATATCCTGATCCTTAAATTAATAAATTCTTTGCCATAGAATCGTTCACCTTAAAATTATACAGTGCTGTGTTGTGTGTCAATTATATCTCAATGAAACTGGAAAAAAAAAATTAAGACCATATTTAAAAAAATAAATCATTTGCCAAGACAGCTTTAGGCCATTTCAAGCATTGCAAGTTTGTGGGCGGTTTCCTGGATCATTTTCCCCTGATACCAGAGGATCCAGAAGGGTGTATTTGAAAGGTCATTTACTCTGGAGGTGGAATGGAATTCAAACTCTGTGTCTCTCCCTTAGTAACTGTGTAAACTTAGTTTTTGAATCTCATCTTCCCTGCCTATAAAATACAGATTATGAATACCCATACTAATGAAATAATTCTGAATTGCAAGTAAAATAATGCATATAAAGTATCTATCTAGTCACTAGTTAGCATTTAGTCCACACTGGTTCCTTTCCTTTGCTCTGTAACTCATTTGCTACTGTTTACTATTTTAGGATACAAAATAAACTCTTAAATAAAATGAGACCAACATTAAAAATATGTTTTTTACAAATTATTAAAAAAACAAATCTTACACACATACACATGCACACATACAATGGAATATTACTCAGCCATCAAAAAGAATGAAATTATGCCATTTGCAACAACATGGATGGAGCTAGAGTGTATTATGCTAAGCAAAATAAGCCAGTTACAGGAAGACAGATAGCATATGATTTCACTTTTATGTGGAATTTAAGAAGTAAAACAGATGAACATATGGGAGGGAAAAAAAAAGGGAGAAAAACCATGAGAAACTCTTAAATTTAGAGAACAAGCTGAAGGCTGATGGAAGGAGGTGGGTGGGGCATGGGCCAGGTGAGTGATGGGCATTAACGAGGCCACTTGTTATTATGAGCCTTGGGTGTTGTAAGTGATGAATCACTGAATTCTACTCCTAAAACCAATATTGCATTGTATGATAGCCAACTAGAATTGAAATAAAAATTTGAAAAGAAAAAATAAGAAAGACAAGTAATAACCAACTAGAATTGAAATAAAAATTTGAAAAGAAAAAATAAGAAAGACAAGTAATAAAGTACAGTCTGCCACATGTTAATGTTTATAGTTGTAGAAATATAGAAGTTTGCCACCAGTCATTCAAATTTGCTCTACATTTCATCCTTAAAAGGAACTACAGGATTTACCAAAGCATTTATAATGATAAATCCCAACTAATCATTTGGGAGACAGGGAAAAAGAGTAAAGGCGAAAAAATATTGTGAAGTTCTGCTCCCGTGAGGTACTAAGAAGTTCAGAACAATTTAAGAGTAAAAATAGCCTCTGATTATTCTATCTTTCAAGGAAGTTACTTCTTCGTGAAAATTATTCAAATATTAAATTTAAATAAACATTGTCTTCCTAGTGAGAATATCTGGAATGGTATATTGAACCTCTTCAGGTTAACTACTATATGGTATAATTCCATAGCTATTTCATTTTCAGCTATCATATTCCTGACACGGGTGTTTCTTTAAAATATTTTGCATTTCTTTGTTAGAGTTAGAATGCTTGTCTACACATTCCTGAAAGCAAAGTGAAAAAAATAAATTAAATGAAATTCCAATGAGGCTTCTTTGCAATATTTGCATATTTTCCCATCACTTTCCCTATGTAAAATAATGCCAATAGTAAAATCGTTTAAAAATCATTTTGACTCTTCTGAGAGTTTGTTTTACTTTGGTATAGTTACTAGACCCTTCTAATTAAACATATTTTCAGTATTGATTTAAGAAGCTTTAATTTTCCTGTTACTATAACATTGACTTGAAAATAAGTTATTCCTTAGTGAGTTTGTGAAAAGTGAAAGGAACATTGATTCAAAATCTTAAGATTTGTGTTCAAACTTTAGCTCTCTAATGTACTAGTAGTGTGACTCTAGACAAATCACATTAATTCTCTGAACTTTTGTTTTCTTTTTTATAAAAAGGAAATTATATGTACTTTCTGCAAATCTGAGGGTGGTGAAATTCAAATTAAGCAAAAGACATTATTATTTACTGTGTTATTATATCTTGATCACCAACTACCATATTTGTATTTTTCTCCTATGCCTGTCTTTTCCATTTCTTACTTAGCACCTCTTACAGTATTAGACTTGGTCTATTTTATATTTGGCTCGTTGCCATTTTGATAGCCTAAAGAAAATAAAGACCCCTTTTTCCCAAAAGAGAGCATCTACTTCATATTCAACAAATGCATTAATGCAACAAATCGCCATTAACTCCTAACTATGTTGCAAGAACTTTTCTAAACCTTGGGTCCACAACAGTAGAAAATACAGACCAAATTTTTGCGCTTATTTATCTTAGGTTCTACTGGATGAGATATAAAATAAACAATACAAATAAGTAAAACATTGTATGTGAGATGATGATAAAAGTTAAGGTGTAAAAGTAGAGCCTGAGTTTGTGCTTATGGATCTTACGCGGTCTTACATAAGATGACCAGGAAGGTCTCTCCAGCAAGGTCATAGTTGACTAAAGAACTGACTGATGAAATAAGTGTAGACAACCTACACAGTTACCTGGAGCAGCAGGGTTACAGGCAGAAGGAACGGTGAGTACAGAAGCTCCAAGACAGGAATATATTTGCACATTAGAAGAAGAGAGGTGGCAAGTGTAGCTGGATAGAGCGAGTGAGAGAACAACAGGAGCTGATTTTGGAGAGGTAAATGGGGGAGGCAGATGATCCATAGGATGCGAGCCATCATAAGAATTTTGACTTCCTTGTGAGGTGTGAGGTCATTGCGTGCTTTGGTGTAAAGGAAAAATATGATCTGACCTTTGTTTTAACATAATGCCATTTGGCCATTGTGTTGGGAACAGATTAAAGAAGATCAAGGTGAGACAAAGATAAAGGGTAGGAGCCCATTCCAATAATTATTGGCTTGGATGAAGTATGAGATATGGAAGTAGTAAATTGGTCAGATTCTGAATATGTTTTCAAGGTTTGCTGATAGACTAGGCATGCAGTGCAACATAAAGAATCAAGAATAGCTTTAAGAATCCTGACCTGAACAATCACAAGAATGGGGTTGCCATATTCTAAGAGATAACATGGGAGAAGACTGTTTTAGAGAAAGATCAGTCATTGTTTTGGAATTAAAACTGATTATTAGACATCAATATCCACCCACCTCCTCCTGAGTTTTCATTATGAACCTAGAAATAAACATTCTGGTGAATTCTAATGAGAAGCCTTGGGTCAACCAGTAGGAGAATTCTCAAAGCAATCCCACATATTTTGCTGTAAGCCCAGGCTTTCACCTTTCACCATATGAATAATAATGTCAAAAATGATAGTTATTCCCTTCTCAAGCCTTCAACATACATTCTCTGACAACAGGAAGGATATTGCCAAAACCAACTATTCACATCCTTTGAGCCCAATACTTAATACCTCTAAGTCACTGATTTGAGGTAATCTTGGAAAAGTCACAAGATTCTCTGATCTCCTACTGTAAAGTAGAAACAATAACACTTACTATGATCACCTGCCTTTCTTACAGAAATATGGCAAGGACAAACTCAGATAAAGTATGCAATATAATATATGTGCAAAGTAACTATGCCTCTGTTTAATAACAAAGCCATAAGTAAGAAACCGTTTTGTTGCAAGTGGATTCTTTTCAACTATAGATGATAGAATTGGAAGAATGTAAGGTGTTTTGTAACATCAGACAATGAACAACTCCAAATAAGTTATTTTTACATAGTAAAGTCAAGACAACTAGTAACCTTTTCCCACTGCATAGAAGACATTAATAAGATGAACATCGCTGGGCAGCAGAACAATATGGTATTCAAGGATGTCTGCAGTGCATACATCTAGGCAAGTAGCAAATGGAAATCAAACAGCAAGAGTAAGAAAAATGTTTGCATGATATCTGTCCACCTGAACTTGGAGGACATGTGAAGGGGTTGAACTAACTGCAAGAGATATCAACCACAAAACAGGGAATAATATAGTCTCCTGTGGAGACTCCTCCTCCTCCCATTGTGTATCAGAGATATATGAAAGTGATTCATTGGACACATAGAAACTTATGGAAGTGGTGGGAGAGACACAAGACTGAGGTGAGGAAGGAAGAGCTTTTGGCCTTGGGGACTTATCCACAAGGGACTCGTGTATTATATCAGCTTCCAAATAAAAAGGAATTTGTGGTAAATGTTAGAAACATAGGCAGAGGTACGTGTGGGTCATGTGTGTGTGTGTATATGCATATACTGTATAGCACTGGTTCTTAGCCCCATCTAATATTGCTAGACACGTCATTCCTACAAGTGCCAGGTATTCAACATGTCCCCAGGAATGTTTCATTGGAATATAAATACATCATTCAGCTGATTCATAGCACCAGATGTTCTTTCCTGCTCTCCAGATATGGCCGTGTCACACTGTATCTTCTGGGCGCTGCTTCCACCTGTGCTGGTGTCCCCAGTAATCATGCCTGGTGTTTCTACCTCTGTCGTGCAGAATAGTCCCTCTTTGTGGATATTACCATGTCCACAGTTTAGCCTCCCCAACCTGCCACTGCCATTCCTGTTGGAAGGGCTTGAAATAAGCAAGGTATCAATTTTTCCACTGCATCTAAAGTGTTGTTTTCAAGATGGCAAGACAAGACTTTTCCAGAATCTCCATGTGATAAAATTGTACCACATTCTATGTAAAAGTAGCAGAGATGCCTCTAGGTCTGTCTTCTCATTCAAAGAACAAAATACTACAATTCACAAAATAACGTTTGATGCAGTTCGCTTCAACTTCAATGATTTGCACATGTCATAAAGTAAATCAAGGAAGAGATAGCATATAAATTAATCAAGCTCAAACTGGATGTTGAATTTTTTTTTTTAATGCTAGGAATTACCAAGCAATATAATATTACTATTTCCCATATTTATTTCTAACATCATAAAACATGAAAATAAAGTTTATAGTCAAGTCACAAGCTTTTAATAAATTCAGACTACATTTCAGAGTGCCACTGTGAGCGGGCTGCACCAGCTGTTTTACAGCTGCAATGAATTTGACATGCTCTGGAATCACCATGGAATGCTCCAGATCCTTTGGAGATAACCGAGTAAAGCCGAAGGAATAAAAATTGTAGTCTGCCGTGGTGGACAAAATAAAGGAAGACATATTTTAGAGAGTATGTGTGTATAATTATTTTAGAGAATTCCAAATATGAGTAGCCATAGTATTTAGAAGATATAATTTCCTGCATATGTATATATATCATACATGCTAATGATACCATTTTACAATGACATATTACAACATTTTTCAAGTAGAGAAAAATTGAAATAATTTTACAGTGAGTACCTGTATATTTATCACCTACTACTGACATCTTATTATACTTGCTTTATCACATCTTTCTATCAGTCCATCAATTTATCTTATTTTCTATATACTTTTGATACTTTTACACAATATGGAAGCATATGATTTTAGAGCCCAGTGTATATCCCAGAATATAACTGTTAGTTCCCAATCTGAGTTATGGATATTTAATACTGGAAGAGACCTTTAAAACCCCTTTATTGTAAGCACCTTATTTTTCAGCTATAGAAATTCAGGCATACTGATTTGAAAGAGTTTGAGTAAGAACATCCATCTAATCACCTAATTAGTAACTAAACCAAGCTAGAATCCTTACTTTGTATTTTACATAAGCATGTACTTGGATAGTAAGAGAAAGCTGTGAAGTGTTAGTAAGATGAGGAGGATCATTGAAGCGTGCTCTTCGTTAGAAAATTGAAGCGATTTTAAGTTAATAGACCAATGCCCAGTTGAATTAGCAGTGAGATTTCAGGAGGAAGTAGAGTTAAGAGCTGAACATCTATGAAAATCCTCCCATTGTGTAAAAAAAAAAAAAAAAAAAAAAAAAAACGCCCTGCTAAAACAGCTGTATTCTAGCATCAATCTTATGTGTGTGCCCAGTTCTCAAAGTGATGGAATGTCATGGGGATGAAGGATTAAAGGCTAACTGAGTATTGGAAGCACAGAATTTGAGTGGGAGACAGGATCTGCTGCTTCAGTCCAGTTTGGCAAACTCACAGACTATCACAACAGGAACAGTTTAGAGAGCAAGGAGGAACATGAACTGTAGCTTACACACCCTCTTGAATCCATTGCTGGAAGAGTGTTCAAAATTAACTTCCATATTACCCACAATCAATCTGCATTGTGTTCAGGCACATGCTGGCCTGAGTTGCAATTCTGTTTAGAGAATGAACGGGTCGCAGATTAACTTCTTTGTTGCTTTTATGTTTCTGTGTTTTGACATAAATTTTTTATTTTTTTATTTTTATTTATTTTTAACATTTATTTATTATTGAGAGACAGAGAGACACAGAGCGTGAGCAGGGGAGGGATGGAGGGAGGGAGAGACACAGAATCTGAAGTAGGCTCCAGGCTCCGAGCTGTCAGCACATAGCCCAACGCGGGGCTCGAACTCACAAACTGCAAGATCATGACCTGAGCTAAAGTCGGTCGGTTAACCAACTGAGCCACCCAGGCGCCCCATGAAATAATTTTTTTAAAGGAAATTTGAGATCAGTGGGTGAACAAATGTTAGAAAATTGTTAACATTTAGAAAAGGTAAAATTCTTTGCATTTCAATTCATACTTCAATGTTAGTAGAGCATCAAATGCCTCTCTCTCTTTTTCCCCTCTTCTTCCGCTTTCATCCTTTCAAACGTTTCTTCTCCAGGACTATTTCCTCAGGTGTCAGCTAAGTGACTAACACATTTTCCCCAAGACCACAGTTTTAGTGATTTAGAATGCTTAAGAATTTATTGGGAAACACATAAAATTTAGCCTGAGCTCTATCCTAAAGATACTAGTGTTCTGTACTTTTTAAAGTTTATTTATTTTGAGAGAGAGAGAGAAAGAACAAGCAGGAGCAGGGGAAGGGCAGAGAGAGAGGGAGAGAGAGAATCTCAAGCAGGCTCCACACTGTCCACACAGAGCCCTGTAACCCACAAACTGTGAGATCATGACCTGAGCTGAAACCAAGAGTCAGATGCTTAACTGACTGAGCTACCCAGGTGCCCCTCCAACCTTCGATATTTTTAACAAACTTTCTGGGTAATTCCTTAGGTGATCAACAATTAAAAACTACCAGTATGAAGAATTCTGTATTAGAAGTTAAGAGGTCTGACTTCTAGTTCTGGTGCTATAATAATTATTGATTTATTGAGTGGTCTTATGTAAATCACTTACATCTAGAATTTTTTCCCTGGGAAAATATTCCCTGGGAATATAAAACAAAATTGATGGAACTCTTCTTTAGCATTACAAGTAATACAATAGTGATCTTGTAGGACACTGGAAAGATTTAAATCAAGTCATGTATTTAGAAACCTAATATACTATCTAATGCTTAGCAGTGCTTAATAAATGATAGTTATTATCATAATTATAAGAATTCTTTTTCAAGTATTTATTTAACTTCCAGTTAGTTAATATACAGTATAATATTAGCTTCAGGTATAGAATTTCGTAAGAATTTTTTATATTACTAAGAAACAGGCATTAAACTCATCTGCTATTCAAGACTGGCCACCTAAAGTGCTGAATTGATTAAAATATGTATGAAGAGCGGGGTCATCCTCTCTCTAAATGTTCCATTGATCATAGTTTTAGACTCAGTTTTGGGTATCATAAAGGAAGGGCATGTGGTCTACATAAGGAAAAAAAAAGGTAGCAAAGAAAATGTTTGGGTTTTAGGCACAGGAAAAAGACCACAGGAAATGAATACAGTTAGCCTTAAAAAGACAAAGTGAAGAGTATGTCAATCTCTGACTATCAGTTTACTCATCTTGAAAGTTTGACTAACGATTCCTGTTCTCAAGTTCATGAATCAAAAACAATTTCTGCCACATACTAGTTGTATAAATTTGGTCCAACAAATTTACCTCTCTGAACCTAAATACCTTAATCTGTAAAATATAAATAAGGCTGGGAAATAACTCATAGACTGTGAGACTTCTTGGTGTATAATACACGTTTAGCACTGGGTGAATGTTAGCTAGTGCCATGGACTCCTTCCTCTGTTTGTTCCCTGAGGGCTGCCATAGCAAAGTACCACCAACTGGGTGACTTAAACCAAGAGGAATTTATTGTCTCAGAGTCCTGGAGACTAGAAGTCTGAAATCAAGGTGTGAAGAAGACCATTGTCCATCTGAAACCTGTAAGGGAATCCTTCCTTGCCTCTTCCTAGCTTCTAGTAGTTTGCCAGCAATCTTCATCATCCCTTGGCTTGCAGCTACACACCTCCGTCACATGGCATTCTCCCTGTGTGTCTCTGTCTTCACATGTCTATCTTCTTACAAGAACACCAATCATGCTGGATTCAATGCCCATTCTACTTCAGTATTCCTTACTTCAACTGATTATATCTGCAACAACCCTCATTCCAAATAAGGTCATTTTCTTGAACACGTAGGAAGTTAGGGCTTCAGTATATCTTTTTTTGAGGGGGACACAATCCAACCCATAACAGTACATCGCTGTCTACTTTACCAGGGTCACAATGGGCATTATGTGAGATGACAAAGATGAGAGAACTCCATCTACAAAACATAAACGTTATATATAGTTTTTTCCATAAAAGCCTTCAGATAGATGGGGCACCTGGGTGGCTCAGTCGGTTGAGCATCCGACTTCGGCTCGGGTCATGATCTTGTGGTTCGTGAGTTCGAGCCCTGCGTCGGGCTCTGTGCTGACAGCTCAGAGCCTGGAGTGTGGTTCAGATTCTGTGTCCCCCTCTTTCTCTGCCCCACCCCTGCTTGTGCTCTGTCTCTCTCTTTCAAAAATGAATAAACATAAAAAAAATGTTTAAATCCTTCAGATAGATGAAGAGGAATTTTTGGACTGAGAAGGAACACCAAATGTAAACATATTTAAACCTAACCCAAAAGAATTTAAATGACACTAGAAAGACATGACAGCAATAATTTTTCTGAAATGACAGGATGAACTGTTTAGTGGTTGTCTCTTTTGGAAATACATAATAAGATGATGAAGATGAGTTTGAGAGAAAATGTTGGTCTAGAAATATTAATGAGACCGTAATGTTTTAAATTGTAAGGTTTGTATCTTATCCTACTATCTACATGTAACAAATAATAAATAAATATTTTATAGGTATCCAGCTTATTCTTGAACCATACGGGTTTGAACTGCATGGGTCCACTTATATGCAATTTTTTTTATCAGTACAGTACTATAAATGTTTTCTCTTTCTTACGGTTTTCTTACCAAATTTCTTTCTTCTAGCTTACTTTATTTTAAGAATACAGCATATAATATGTATAACATAGAAAATATGTTTTAATTGACTCTATGTTTATCAGTAAGGCTTCCAGTCAATAGTAGGCTATTAGTAGTTAAGTTGGAGAGTCAAAAGTTATACATGGATTTTTTACTGGATGGGGTGGAGGGAATCAGCAGCCCTAACCCTCTCATTGTTCAAGGATTAACAGTACACCAATTGTTTTCCTTGTTAATGATATTAAAAAAATTCCCTTTATGCCACAAAGAGTAACTATTAGTACCCCATCTTTCTCTTTTCTATAAGAATGGGAAAAAGGGTATGAAATATCTTACCCACAAATCTATGGTTAGCAAATAAAAAGGCTGGCATTCAAGCCCATCATTTTGAATAAAAATCTTGTCTGTTTTGTTTTTGTTTTTGTTTGCTCATATATGTATATTTTTATTTTTCTTGTTGCTGGTTTGTTCTTTTCATAATACTGGTGTACTAGATGTGAAGTTCCACAACAGCAACAACAGAGGATGTAACCAAGACCTTCACTGTAATTGCCCTTTGAGCAGAACTCCCCATAAGAATATAAGACCACACACACTTTCCTCTCTGAAAACGTTTCCTGTCATTTTTTTGTTCTTTAGTACATTTTCTAAATTATATCCAATTACCTTATAAGAAATAGAAATGATTCTGTGATAACAATTTGTTCCATTGAAATGATTTTATACAACACACACACACACACACGCACACAGGCACTAACCATTTCATTTTTATGCAGTGACCAATTATCTATGACTTTGGATTTACTTGAATCCAAATGTAAACTCAATGAGATATGAGCTAAAATCAATAAATGTCAAGTGCAGGTAGAAGAAACAACATGTCAACTAAATTCTGCTTGTTTTATTGCTTCCCTAGAAAACACTCAACCAGATTTATGCCATAATTTTACTGTAGTGGGTTGGTTTACAAAAGATCTTTTCTATACCAAAATGCAAAAATTATGTTCGTTTTGGGAAAACATAAAGATCTATCTCCAGAAGCTGTTTCCAGCTGGCTTTCCCTAACCAAATTTCAATGTTTAGACCAAAGATGCATGCTTTATGTGAAGATCCAGCAGAATCCAAACTTTCAAAGTAACATCTGCAGAGAAGTTGCAAGCCAACATAAAAACATGTTCATTGTTATTGAAATTTTGAAGCTTGCATTCTTTTGAATTTTTCTGCTTCAATGGGTATTCTTTATTCATAACCTCTCCAAGGCATTTTCTTTGGAACACAAAAGGATGGCTCCTATTCTGTTTTTTTTTGTTGTTGTTGTTGTTATTCTCATAAATTATTTGTTAGTTGCCAAAGTCTCAAGTTCTAAAATGATACTTTATTTCCCTTTACACCTACTCACCTAAATCTCCAGTTCCAAAAGGAATCAACTGGAAAATTTATACACCACACATTTTCTATGTTTCTAAAGAATTAACAAAACACTGATTGAATTTCTTAAGGGCCATGTGATATATATGACTGTATTTATGTGATTAAGGTAAATATATTTGGCTAAAATGTCAGAGATTAAGGAATGTGACCCAGGGTGTCTTAATTTAGAAGAAACTCCAGTTCCATAGAACTAGTTGATTGTCCTGTCTTCAGATGAGTTTCACCAAAGTTATTCCATTTGACCCACGTTTATTCATTCAACTGGTGTGGACTTTGTGCTTACTGTATACCAGGAGTTATGGGGAGTGCAAAGGAAATAGAAGTGAAGGTCAATTTAGGAAACTTAAAATCTCTACAATGGATACTTTTTTTTTTCAACAGTTAAAACATGGGAAACATCTTGAAACAAACGAATAAAAAACAATTCATACCCTCACGAATAGCAAACCCCATGATGAAATGCCAAAATACATGGTACAGAAAATAAATATAAAAGGAAGGTTTATGTTCTTTAGTTCTAATCAAAAACTGTAGTGGTTTAAGTCCATTGTTTATGTTCTAAAACAATAAGTAAAACATGGTCTATATAATTCATTAGTTATCTTTACTAAAAAATTCTTCCTTAGCTAAATATTTAATTAGAAACTTCTTTGGGGAAAATTTTTCAATTTTGAGTAATTAGACAAAAAAACATTTTATCCGACCATTGAGAAACAAAAAGGACTTTTTTCTGTACTTCATAAATGTGTGCAATTTACAAGAGTGAAGGGGGAGAACATAGGCGGGATTAAATTAACTCATCTTGAATCTGTGATATTTATAGTTTTAAGGCTTTCGCCAGGTTTTCGTTTTTCACAAGAGGACAAGTCTGAAATATAAATCATCTGTTTTTCCTAACCACATCTTAGCATGCCCATAATTTAGTCTCCTGATTTTTGATATTAGGAAATGGCTGAGAGATTGATTTGAGAGGTAGTAGGTAAGCAAATTGGTCTCTGGCTGTTTCTCAATAAGTCTTACATTTCCTTTTAAAAATATCCGTAAACTTTAAACATCTGTTTAGTTTTGCCACCTCCAATGTTCTGCTTTATTCATTCTCACTCAAGTCCAAAGTCAGTCTCTTTTATTGTGCTTGGCTTCTGTCAGGTAAGAATGACAAGTAAGGGAGGATTATCTCTAGACTTCAAATCTCCTTTGCCATAAATGCACACATGTACACATCCCTCATATACCAAGAGATGATTTTAGAAATTAATTTTTCAATTTCTCTTCTATACTACTCCTGAAACTTCCTTAAGGAAAAGAGCTGATACATCACTGAAAAATCCAAATTCCTTTACTGTTCAATCATTAGATTTGAATTATGCTACTTTAGAACAGAGATCCTGTCCATTTTACTCACTGCTATATCTTCAGTACCTGGGGCAATGACTAGCATTTAATATATGCTCAATACATGTTTGTTGAATGAGTACATGCATGCAAGATAAAGTCTTTAGTCAAACTGAGCAACTGCAGGCATCAGGGAAATTTCCTTTTGTTGTCCCTGAAATACTTCTTTCAAGGCTGCTTCTAATTTTATGTAAGACCACACATGTCGTGAGTGTCCTTCTTTGCCAGCTGCTCGTCCCACTTCTCCATCTTCATATTAAAGAGTGTAAATCTTCACCTCTATCCTGAATCTAAACACAGACATGATAAGCCTTTCTGGGAATATTGCAGTATATTAGGTGAGTCTTGGCAAAGAATGAATTGCTAATCCTCTGAGCTCCACAACCCCACCAAACCTTACAACTGCTGAAGATTAGGTCCTTCAGCAGCACAGAATAGATTTGTGTGGGGGTGCATTAGATTGATAAAGGAGAAGGGGCACTGTGTTTCTCCTAGGATCACCTATATAGGGTCTTCTAAGTATTAAAATAGCTATATGCAAAGGGGCAACTCTGAGGCAGAAAATGTGGGATATAAGTGATTTAAATGTTTGGTTTTTTGTCATTGGCTCTTTACTTCTGAGTTGGAGAAGCCAATGAGAAGAAAGTATTAAGCAATCTCACAGATTGTATCCTCCCATATCGTAAGAACTTCTACTCTTGCTGCATAAATAGTAGGAAATAGTCACAGGACTGGCCGGTACTCACAAAATAGTCCTTTATTTCCATACTGACTGTTGGGACTGGGTCCACCCTCCTGCACCACTGTGAAGCCTGCCAGAAACAAAGATGCTAACATTAAAGTTCAGTATTTCCTGGCTCAGATTACAGCCACATAAGCCAAATTTTCATAACAAATTCTAATCTTGAATATGTCTACTCCTCATACATATATGTGTATGTATATGTATATGAGCCCAAAGAATTAAGCCTCCTGTGCAACCTAGCTTTTAGTCAGTCACTGGCACTCCCTCTCTGTCCTCTGCATTGTCTGAGAAGTGACAGCAGCAGCTCTTAAATGAAACCATTTCACACACACAATGCAAATCCTTAAAGTCCCTGTGTGTCTGTGTCTGCCTTTGTCAAGGGGAACACAGCATGTATGTAAACATGTGGCATGGAAAGAAGATCCAGGCAATGACAGCAAGCTTATGGCCCACCAGTTTCCTGTTTGTCTCTGAAATTATTTTGCCCCTGGAAACTAGTGGAGGAAATAATCTCCAAGAGAACAGCACTTCTTTTCCTTATTGTAAGTTCAGAGTTTGGCAAGTAAAATAAATTAAAACCTTCTAACCGTCTTCTTAATTGCCAAATGCTTTTATGTCCCTGTTCTTTCTTCATTAACTTTCCTCCTTCCTTCTCTCTTGAAACAGGAGAAAAAGCAATAGAAATAGATTCCAAGATACAGATAGAGAGATGGAGGGACAGAAAGAGGGGATGCAGAGAGGGAGTTCTAGTTCAGTATTTTAATCTGCTGAAAACTATGATGCATTGAGTTTGTGCAGGTGAAATATTTTGTTTAGTTTTTTATTTATTATTTATTTTTAAAAAAGGCTGTGAGCAGGGGAGGGGCAGAGACAGAGGAAGAATCTCAGACAGGCTCCATGCTGTCAGTGCAGAGGCTGATGTGGAGCTCGAACTCACAAAACCATGAGATCATAACCTGAGCTGAAATCAAAAGTTGGACACTTAACCGAGTGAACCATCCAGGCGCCCTGAGAAACGTCCAATAAAGTTCATACAATATCTGCAGAGTTGCAATGAATAAACTTTGTTGTCATATCATAAACAGTGACACAGCTGGGGAGATCAATGTATCTTGGGTGACTTTTTCTATCATATAGACAGGCAAAACCAAGTCACATAAATCCATTCATTCATTTAGTTGGTGCTTGCTGCATAGAAAGCACTATGTGGGACGTGTCCATTCTTCCTTTATCCTCTTGTAAGTAGAGTTGAACCCACCAGAAAATGGAACACTGAAAAGGTGAGATAACTTGCCTTTGGTCACATTATGGTGGATTCAGGGCCTGTTCTATTTGATTCAAAGTTGGCATGTTCCCCGCACTACGCATTCTCTCCATACTGTGATGCTTGGTGTGTTAGGTAGTGCAGAGATAAGATAGAGAATTTGAGGGGAACAAGCCAAAATAAGGAAATTATCAGTAAGAAAACTGAGCAATTAAGTACTTAACTATCTTGTTTACTGTTCTTTTAATGAGCAATGGGAGAAGGAAGGAAGGAAGGAAGGAAGGAAGGAAGGAAGGAGAAAGAAAGAAAAAGAAAGAAAGAAAGAAAGAAAGAAAGAAGGGAAGAAAGAAAGAAAAGAAAAAAGAAAAGAAAGAAAGAGAAAGAAAGAAAGAAAGAAAGAAAGAAAGAAAAGAAAGGAAAGAAAGAGAAAGAAAAAGAAAGAAAGAAAAGAAAGAAAGAAAGAAAGAAAGAAAGAAAGAAAGAAAGAAAAAGATAAGAAAGACAGAAAGAAAGAAAGAAAGAAAGAAAGAAAGAAAGAAAGAAAGAAAAAGAAAAGAAGGAAGGGTGGAAGGAAGAAAACTTAGAGACTGATGACTAAAAATTATCTTTCAGAATCTAGCACATAGATTAATGAAAAATGGAAAGAATATTTAGTAAAAATAATTATCCGATCCATTTTTATGTTTATATTCATGTCACACAAAACAAGGAGCAAAATCTTATTTTGGAGTAGTGATTTTCAGGCAACTGTATCATTATAAACTGCATTTTTCACCTCATGGAAGTATTTCTTAATAAATGGTAGCCAAAAAGATTTCACCTACATATCAATTTCATCTTAGGATAGGTCATCCCATTGACAGAAGTCCCCAGACAATATTCCCTTAGATATTCAGACTTTTGATAACTATTTGTACTTTTTTTTTTTTTTTTACCATCACAGGAATACCATCATATTCCGAAAAGTGCTCAGATTTCTCATTATACTAGTCAAACACTTAAGCATTGTATTAATCAGCCATTTGTTCCACAACCTCATCTGTAGGTAATGCCTTTTAAATCTTTTACGTTATTGAAAATTTGATTTGGCAGACCTAGTCTTACATTAGAATCTACTGAACATCAGAAAAGTGTTTTCTCAGTGTTAAGATTGCCATTCATCCTTCATATTGTTGTGGTACATATGTTACTAAAACAAACTCATTAATTGTTAATTATTTATGACATGGAAAAAGGATGCCTATCAAGAGATACCTTAATTTCTAAATTTTACATAAATTTTAGTACTCTAAATTTTATATAAATCTTTAGTTTCTTTAATTTGTTAAATTTAGCAGAGACAAAATTACTATGATTTAGCCCCTTACTTATACAGGCTCCTTGACAGAAGGACCCTAGCAATGTTTACAGGGTCACAATAATTTTTGTGAAATTTATCATTATAAGACACTTTCACTGAAGTTGATTAAGACCACTGTCTTTCCGAGTGCCATAGTGGCTCAGTTGGTTGAACATCCTACTCTTGACTTCAGTGCAGGTCATGATCTCATGGTTTTTTGTAAGATGGAACCTGAGTCAGGCTCTGCGCTGAATCAGTTGGGATTCTCTCTCCCTCTCTCTCTGCCTCTCCCCTGCTCGTGTGCACACAGATGCACTCTCTCTCTCTCAAAATAAATAAGTAAATATTTTTTAAAAATTCTGCTATCTTTCCATCCCCACTTCCCCCAATGTCAAGCCATATTGGAGTGGCCACAAACATGTGTGGGAATCTGGATAAAGGTAGTTACTTATCCTGAGGATACTTTGAGTTTGGGTTTAGTGGGATACATTTATGTAGTTCACAATAACTTTCCTATACACAGAGTAATTGCCCACTGTCTGAATGCAGAGATGGCTATTCAGGAATCTTAATCCTGACTCAAACGACAGAGTAGAGGTCCTTTGTCATCAATTCAAAGACCATGTGGTTACATTGCATAACAAAACTTAAAATACCCTAAAATCATAAGGTTCTCTGTGAAAGGCATTTGATAAAGATGTTCTCCTATTCAGTAGTCCCCCTTATTTGCAGGGGATAGGTTCCAAGCTCTGGTGGGTGCCTGAAACTGTGGATAGTAGTGGACTCCACATATATAGTTGGCTCTTAACAAGAGTTTACACGGCACAGGCCCACTTATACAGTACTATACGATAAAAAAAATTCATGAAAGTGTATTTTCTCTTCCTTATAATTTTCTTCACATTTTTTTTCTCTAGCTCACTTCATTATAAGATGATCGTATATAACACATATGCAGAATATGTGTTATCGACTATTTGTGTTATCCGTAAGGTTTCTGTTCAACAGTAGGCTATTAGTAGTTAAGCTTTTGGGGAGTCAAAAGTTAAACTCAGTGGGGGTTTGGCACCCCTAATCCCTGCATTATTCAAGGACCAACTGTACTACTTTTTTTTTCCTGTACATACCTACCTATCCTAAAGTTTAGTTTATAACTTAGGCATAGTAAGAGATTGACGATAATAAGTAATAATAAAATAGGTCACAAAGCAATATACTTTAATGCAAGTTATGTGAATGTGGTCTCTCTCTCTTTCTCTCTCTCAGAATACTTAATGTATTATATTCACCCTTCTTCTTCTTAGAATGAATGATATGAGATGATAAAATGCCCACGTGATGAGATGAAGTGAGGTGAATGGTATAGGCATTATGATGTAGTGTTAGGCTACTGTTGACCTTCTGATGACATGTACAAGGAGGATCATCTGCTTCCAGGCCACAGTTGTCCATGGGTAACTGAAGTCACAGAAAGAAAACCACAGATAAAGGAGAGACTAATGTGTTTGACAGCTGTATAATGTTAATGGTCCTGTATAACATTATTGATGATGATGGGTAAAGGTAAGGGAGACTTTCTAAACTATTGGGGGAAAAAGTTGTGTTCACCAATACTAAAACAAAGACTAAATTCTCTTCCTATTATTCTCCCAACAGAAAATAGTACAAAATTATTATAATATAAAAGCGTACACAAAAAAATTAGGAAGACAATAAATTAATAAAACTATTATGCTTTTTCTGATATTTTGATGCTTACTATATTTATAACCTCAGAAAAATTTGGAATTTATTGCAATTCTTTTCTTGTTTTATATATATATTTGTTACGAATTTTTAAGGGGTCCCCAATTATATAAACTTCTAAACTGACAAAACCTGGATTCAACCCTGTAGGCCAGGAAACCAAAATATTCACCTTATTTTTATAAGAAGATTAAATGTTTATTTCAAGTTAAATACAGTTATTTTTTTAAAAAATAAAGATTTGTTTAAATTTCTCCCTCTTTATTTTCACTAAATTCTACCAAGGTGAAGGACATATTTAGATAGTTTTTCTTCATATGGCAATTCTGTTACATTGCTCTGTGGCCTGACAAATTAAATCAAAGAAAGTGGCTTAGAAATTTGCAAGGACTCAGTTTTGCCATCTATTAAGTGACACTATGAATTAGATTGCCCACTTTCCCTTTCCTCTGGTCACTTTGGTTGTACATTTTGCTAAGTGAGAAAAAAAGAGACAGATATCACAAATAGTACACAATAATTATATAGTGTGTATTTTAACTTAGGACAGACTTCCAACTTCTCTGTGGTTTAATTTCAGAAATAATGTGGTACCATTGATACATGCCTCACAGGGAAACTCAGAGGGTTGGTAATATAATACCAGTAAAAGGTCCTGGAAGAAAAATGGCCCTTATGAGTGAGGTGGTATTATACATGATGTGTGCTGAGCAAATGGGATTATTCCAGAATGGCTGCAGTCCCTTGGTTTCATGAATAATCCTTTAAAAGCAAAGAGATAAACCCCTGAGGTTAAGTTACAGCTTGATGAAATACTTGAAATGACCAAAGTTGGAATTCAGACATTGTTGTACTTCAGAGATACGGAACTACTACCATTTCTTACACTTGTCCAGAATAATGTCGTATTATTCTGCCCTCTCTCCATAAACCGGAGCTTATTAGGCTAAGCAACTTTCTGTCTAAGTTCTACAGGCATAACACGGTGGCTGCCACCAGATAAAAGGGGTGCTGAATATGTTTTCATGCACCACTGGCCGCAGCCTTAAATTTTTCATCACTTCTATTTCTTTCCTACCTACCCAGTACCTTTTTTTAAAATAACAAAACACAGATGTTAACATTTAAACATTTCCTTGTATTACTTACATATCATAAAATGACAATACTGAGAACAAATGGTGAAGAAGTCAGAAATTTTAATACACTTGAATTCTTACTAGCCATTGCAAATTCAAATCTTATTCTAACTCATTCAAGGCATTTTCCTAAATTCAAAGTCATTGGAAGACACACTATGGACTCCCAGTACTTTGGTGTTTTGGAACAACCTTGATAAAAATAGCCCTCACAGAAAGTTGACTCTGAACTTACTTGGGAGGTTTTTAAGCACTGCTCACAGCTGATCAGAGACAAGACATTAAGTTGCCTCCTTAAGACTTCTGATTAGCTATTAGCTCACCTGGCTGGGATTTCCAGATTTTTACAGCTTTTTGCTCCATGTGGCCCGAGGTAGAAAAGAAGTATCCACCTCAGTATATAAATATTTTCAGGAGGCATCAGTGCCCAGATTTACCCAAACCTCTCAGAGACTTTCTTCCTGGTAAAGTGTTTATTTCCTGTTTCTTCTAATTTCTCTACTTTTCTAAGAGATTCTGTCCTTTAAAATGACCAACTGGCATAAAAAGCTAATGTACACTAAAATTTTTTTATAAGCTATTCAAGCCTTTTCTTTTTATAAGTATTTCTTCCTAGAAGCTTCTAGCACCAACTTACTTCTTAAAGAGAACTTAGATTTTTATCATAGCTTTTATTTTAAAAAATGAACAGCATACTCAAGTTTTGAATAGTTTATAGAAGTTCCCTCTCTTAACTAAAGAGCCCGTTGTCTAAACAAAAACTCAAATATCAAGATTTTCTTGATAACCAGAAAAACCATATTGCTGCAAACTGTTTAAGTTCTACTGATAATGGAACTCATTCAAGCAAAATAAAATGAATATTCTTACAGATATCTGTTATGAAAATAGGTTTTCTTTTGTCTTTCCTGGTAAGCATGTATTGTTTTGAACGTTAGTGGTAAGAAAAACTAAGCTACATATATGGATATAATTTTCTTTGATGTAAATTTCTGTTACTTTCCTCACCTCCCATTTGCAATTATGTGTTGCTTTATGAAGCACCTGTGACACTGTTAACTTTATGTCTTCAAATAAATACGGTCATTTACTCTAGTTCTGCTCCAATAGCTTGAAAAGTTCCCATTAAACATCCAGGTATCTTCCTAATTAAAGCAAATGCTAAACTCGTAAAGGCCCATTGGAAAATTCCTCTGATGTTTGACACAGTCGGCAAATCAGCAATGAAGGCTTCTGTTTAAGCTTCCTTAAACTACAAAGGCATTTCTTCAACTGTGAGCCAGCTATCTAGCCGGTGTAACTTTTCCAAAGAATTTCAGAAGTAACCCTAAGCTTCTTGGGTTGGAAAAATATCTCTTATTTATACGAAGAATCAAAAGCTTTAAATGAAACCTTATCTTAGGAAACTATCCCTGGAAGCTTACTGCACAACATTTTGTTATACAAAAACCCAGTTTCAAAGCAAATGCATCCATAGTTGAAAAAGAAAAAATCTTAGTGTGGATAGTGAAAATGGTCTAGCCTGAACTCTTAAAAGGGCAGCATCTCAACTGGTTATTTTTTAATTGACTCAAATAGCTATGACTGGGGTGCCTGGGTGGCTACGTCGGTTAAGCGTCTGACTTCGGCTCAGGTCATGATCTTGAGGTCTGTGAGTTTAAGCCCTGCATGGGGCTCTGTGCTGACAGCATGGAGCCTGGAGCCTGCTTGAGACTCTGTGTCTCCCTCTCTCTCTGCCCCTCCTCTGCTCATGCTCTGTCTCTCTCTGTCTCTTAAAAATAAATAAAAGTCAAAAAAAAAAAATAGCTATGACCTTGGCATAATTCCGGTTAACGGAGCCAGGCAATTGCTTTTGAATTACCTCGCCACTTAAGGTAATCACGAATAATGCCAGACATGTGTTTCTTTTCAGGATGTTAACAAAGATTCCAGATTCAAAAATATGTGAAAAGAGGCATGGGATGTATCTGCTTTGGAGCTGTCTTTGCAGGCCAGCCCACAGTTTAATATTTCTGCTCTGGCAGTTAGAGCCAAGGTTCATGTACCCTCCCTGTCTCACCGTCCTAAGTGGCTTCTCATGCCAATCCAGCCTTTATACACCCATAGAAGTATCTTCTGAACATGTAAACATGGGTAGAAGATCTTCAAATTTTCTCAAAATTTTTTTATAGAAAAAAGTTCAAAATCCCTAGCACGATGTCCAAATCCTGATCTGGTTTGGCTTTTTCTTGACTAGGTCTCTTCTCCGAACATGCTGTCCTTCTCTTGGTGCCCCAGCACCCCACCCAGCCTTAACACACCCTGAGCTCTCCAGACACTGCCTTGTGATTCAAGCTGATCTCATTGTCTAAATGGCCTTTCAATCCATAGATACCCTTCAGGTATCTGTTCTTATAACACCTTCCCCAAAGACACCTTCTCAAATATTCCTACACGCAAATATCTTTTCTTCTTCTACTTCATATAGCATGTATAAATGTCATGTGCACTTAACAAAATCTATCACATGATGCCTTATGTTGTTTAAGTATGTTTCTGTCTTCTCCACTACATCATAATCTGGAGCACAGAGAGCTCTCTGTATCTTAGCCATATCTATAGAATCTTTTATGACTTCTTCCGGTTGCTTCCCCATCCAATGACTAGAAAGGGGGTTTGCATATAGACTTTTTAAAATATTTGCTATTTAGTTGAAGTATTGCATAGCTGCTTGTGATGGTAGTTTTCTATGTATAAATAAAAAATTAGTTTACTTGAATATGTGAGGCATGTTTTGACTCCTATAAAAGAATGAACAACAAACTTTTCTACTTTCATTTGATTCCGTATAGAGAAGTTTCTTTTCTTTCTTTCTTTCTTTTTTTTTTTTTTTTTGGAAGTTTCTATCCAAATATAGAAGAACTGATTGTTGGGAATGCAACTGTGGCAATGTACTTAAATGCTATTTCTCTTCAATTTCTATTTATTTCAAAATAAGAAAGTAATTGTAACAAAAATATGTACACACACAATACCAAAATACAAATATATAAAAAGGAGTTTCTTCATCAGTTCGGGCTTCTATAACAAAGTACTATAGACTGAGTGACATTTATTCCTTACATATCTAGAGTTTGGAACTCTCAGATGAGGGTGCCAGCATGGTCCAATTCTGGTGAGAACCTTCTCAAGGTTGCAGACTGCTGACTTTTCTTTGTATCCTCACATGGCAGAGAGCAGAAGGGAGAAGCAAGTTTTCTCATGACTCTTGTAAAGGGCACTAACCCCATTCATGAGGATTTTATTGTGACCTCATCTCATCCTAATTACCTCCCAAAGGTCCCACAATAGGGTATAGCATTCCACCATGTGAATTTTGGGGGGATACAAACATTCCATCCATAACAGAGGAAAAAGTGAAAATTATGTCTTCTCCCACTTTTGTCCACCATTCTCCTTCTTAGAGGCGACCTTACCAGTTTCTTATATAGATTCCCTCCCCGCACCCGGCCCTGTCTGTCTCTATTGATCATGGTGTTTTGTTTCAAGGTTAGAATGTTTGCTTGATTTGGAAGAAGTGCCGGTTTCCATTAGTTCATGTAACTACCAGTAAATTCCTAAAATCCTTCAAATACTATCTGCAAAACAAGTTCTCAGAGTGATTCTCTACATCTTAGTCTTCGCCATCTATGCTTGCACATGTAAAGTTACAGGATATTTGCGCTCTTGCACAAAAATTATCTTTCGAATATCTACAATTTATCCAACACAGCACTGTATCAGGCAATCTCATTTGTTATATCCATTAATCCTCACAACAAAGATATAAATTTTTGTCTCTCATCCACAGGCACAGATGCAGATTGAGGTTTAAGATTCTAGGGCTGGCCGGTAACCAGAATGCAATTCAGCACAGGTTTATCAGACTCCAAATTCAAGTAGAATCTCCAATCATGGGACTGTATGACTCCATTATTTGGCTGTATCGCTTTATAATTACTTTCTTTCTTCCTTCCTTTAGCAGTCAGTATCAAGTTATGTCATTTATATGTGTTTCATGTTGCTACAGGATTATTATAGAAATAACTCTTTTAAATAATAAAATTATAAAATGATCCAAGGAGTGGTTCTAAGTAGTTGGGGGGGGGGGCGGGAACCCTAAAAGTCATTTTTAATACCCTACTCCTTAATTTCAAAGTTTCTAGAGAGAAATTAAAAAGTCTACTGGAAATTGATCTGCTGCAAATTCATCCTAAGAATTTCAGGGTTGTAGGCTTGTCACAAGAGTAGCATGATAGCCGATTCCTTGTGAATAACAAAACTTGATGAAGTTAATGAACATGCTCTGAAAATAAAGACTACAGTGCAATGCAGTCAAGCTTTTTATTTGCCTGAGTAATTGTCCTACGGTCCTTTTGAGCTTGTCTCCATCCCTTCCATTTTTTCTGTTATTATATTGAGATATACTTCACATTTTGTTTCCCTGATTTGAAACATAACAGCCATTAACTGAAGCACACACTTAATATTGATGTCTTTCTTTTGTCTCTCTTTTTAAATATGAGGCTATAATTAAACAATTAAATGTTGATTTAACAAATTATTCAAGAGACTAAAAACAAGATAGTATACTAGAAAACATACTAAGTTCAGTCTCATTTTGAGACATGGATTAAGGCTTTCTTTTTTTCTTTCTTTAATCTGCTTATTTGTTCGTTGAATAGACTAAATCTACTTAGAATATGACAACAGAATAAGTCACTATTGTGTATTATTATTACTGTCATTATTATTTTGCACCTTGGTCTCTTTGTAGAGAGCATTAAGCCAGCTGAGAAATCTCCAAGGTCATTTCAAGGACTGATATTCCACTCTGTTGCTTTCCTTGAGAACTTGTGACTTTCGACACTGTACAGCCTGAGACTGCTGGAAAGAGAGGGTTTTGTGACAGGAGCACCTGGAGCTCCCTAGAGGGTAATCTTTTTGGCTTTACTGCTTCCTTGACTTCTTAAATTGTGGTGGTGACTGAGTCCTCCGTGCTGCCTGGGCTTTAATTAAAATAAGACCTTTGATACCAGAGGAAATGAAGTACTGAGAGTTCTGGCATGGAAAGCATTTCACATTTCCTTTGGACATTTGGGAGTTGGAGTGCCATGTTGCTTCTAGGGATTTGATGACACCATCCATTTAAAATTTTTTTTTAATATTTGTTTATTTTTGAGAGAGAGAGAGAGAGTGTGTGTGCACAAGTGGGGGAGGGGCAGAGAGAGAGGGAGACACAGAATCCGAAGCAGGCTCCAGGCTCTGAACTGTCAGCACAGAACCCGACTAGGGGCTCAAACTCACAGACTGCGAGATCATGACCTGAGCCAAAGTTGAACACTTAACCGACTGAGCTATCCATCGGTGCCCCGATGATACCATCCATTTTAAACCGTATCCTTCTCCCCACTTCATAGCACAGGGTACAGTTTAGGATCTCATTGTCTTACATGCAAGATAACAATGAATACCAATATTAGCTCTGCTTTTTTATAGCACTTATATAAAGTGTTTTAAATATTTAAATTCAGATACAATGGAGGGATTCCTATACACCGTATCTGGTTAATAGTCAACTCAGAAATGCTGATGGCAAAATATATAAAACGGATTACTATTAGTTTATTCTTCTGCATACTTTGCACAAAAGCTATTAATTAGGAGAGGAAACAAGACATGAATTTAAAAAAACTAAAAAGATATTTGATCTTCATGGTTCTTTAAGCTGGCAAAACAGGTCATCCAGGTATATGCTTATTCAGGAAGAGTTAGAACATCCATGGGAGAAATCACTTCCTTGAGAATAAGGTTGATTTGCAACACCTTAAATTCTAACCCTGCAACTTTGCTACAGGTATGGGATCATTCTTCACGTATTTTATACGATCTTTTATCCATAGTCTGAATGTTCTGCCAAGCATTGATTCATTATCATTAAACTGATAAATGGTCTTCAAGATTCCCCACAATCATTCTGTAAACCCTGCTGAAATAGCCCTTTCCAGAATGGATAGCTATGAAAGGGATTGGAATGCCAGTCAAATTTTAAGATTTAATCAAAAGGGAGTTACATACATTTATGGCTGTAAATTCTGTTTGCCAAAGACAATTTATTTTTACCTTTTCCTTTGGATTTCGTAGTTGTTTTTGCTGAAAGATACATATATTAAAGCAGTACAAACATAATGGAAATATGCTTTAAATTTAATAATTTACTGTTCTTCATGGAGTTACCAGGACATGCATAAGTTAGAAAGCTGTGTTTGGTTTTTTTTTTTTTTTCTGTTATGTTTCACTGTGTTTTCTGCAGTGCAGTTTGATTTTTATCAGTAGGGTGTTGACATCATTTCCTTTATAAGTGGTCAAGAAGGACAGGAAAGGGACAATATATTTATTTATATAAAAGGCTCTAATCAGGAAAATGTTTTCTTGGGTAATTCATTTCCTCATTGTCAAAAGTGAGGTTCTTATAAAAAAAAATAGTGATGGTATTTTATATCTAACACAAAAGCATGGTAGTTTGTTTTTGTTCATGAAGCTCTTACTTACCGCTACATCACTTTTGATAGACAGTTTTTATTTTAGATATTACTTTTTATCCTCTCATAAATTCCAGAAAGAGATTTTGACATTAGGATCCCCTGAAATTAAAAAAAAAAAAAAAAAAAAGAAAAGAAAAGCAAAAATCAAATACATTAATGCTTAGCAAAGATTGAGTTGTCTTCTATAATTTAACAGTCTCTTCTTAGTGCAAATCCAGCTAAAATGGAAAGGATTAAACTCTGAGTTGATCAAAAGATTGGAGGAGGCTTGGGGTTTCAGTTCAACTTAGAGGCTGAATTAGAAAGCAGGGAGAATGGAATAATAATGAGAAAGTATATGATTCCCTGAAGTATGCTTTAATCACCTTTTCTTCTTCTGGCCATAGTTTCTTTTTCAAAAGTAGAGTTCAGAAAATAAGGGCAAAATATGATCTTTTAGATCAAGCTAAAAATATTTCTTCTCCATATCTTTAATGATAGTGCACTATGAGACACTTCTTTGCACATTAGTGAATCTACAGCTAATTTTTTCACTCAATAATATGTATTTATTGACACTTATTATGTCTTAAGTTACTTAACTGAATGCTTTGCATCAGTCATTTTTTCCTCACAAAACAGAAAGAGGTTGGTTCAGTTATCAACTATCACAGGGTAAGGAACACTGAGGCCTGCCTAAGATCATGGAGCTGGTAAATCACAGAGCAGGGATTTAAACCCAGTTAGCCTGACCAGAGCCTACACTCTTAAAACTGTTATGATGATTGCCTAAGGTGAGATGCTATTCACTACGCATATTGTTCTCAATGGACATTGTTTTAAATATATTTAAAAGAAATTGATATATAAATATATGTATTCTCAAAATATTAGGGGCGCCTGGGTGGCTCAGTTGGTTGAGTGTCCAACTTCAGCTCAGGTCATGATCTTGCAGTTCGTGAGTTTGAGCCCTGCGTCGGGTTCTGCGCTGACAGCTCAGATCCTAGAGCCTGCTTAGGATTCTGTCTCCCTCTCCCTCTGCCCCTCCCCCACTCACTCTCTATCTCTCTCAAAAATTAATAAACATTAAAAAATTTTTAAAAAATAACAAAATATTTATCACCAGGATTTCAGGGCTAAGTCTTAGAGACATAGAGATGAATCATCTAGAGATTTGTCTCTCCTCCATCTTAGAATCTGGTGATGGAGGAAACCACTTTATATACTTATTTATTGGACAGTATAGTTATAAAAACAATAACTGTGGGCTCATTTAAGATAATAAATTGTAGTAAGTTTAAAAATAATTCTTTAGGGTGCCTGGGTGGCTCAGTCAGTTGAGCATCTGACTTCGGCTCAGGTCATGATCTCGCGTTCCGTGAGTTGGAGCCCTGCGTCGGGCTCTGTGCTGACAGCTCGGAGCCCGGAGCCTGCTTCGGATTCTGTGTCTCCCTCTCTCTCTTCCCCTGCCCCGACTCATGCTCTATCTCTCTCTCTCTGTCAAAAATAAATAAACATTTAATTTTTTTTAATAATTGTTAAATAACTTACATGTGGCTAATATAAAAATCTTATTTTTTATTCAATAACATATATATCTATATGATTGCATAACAATAGATTGTTCATATTGTTCCATAAAGAAAGTGTGCCATTTTGTCAAGCAAACTATAATATCTGACAGACAGGTGCATAATGGTTTTAATCCCTATAGCATCCTAATAAACTTTCCCTTTAGCTCATAGTCTCTATGATACTACAGGTGTGACAAGGTATCTTTATTATGTGAAAAGCATTGTGATGGAATGGGAAAAAACAAAAACACAAACAAACAAACAAATAAACATAGGATTGAGGGTCAGCAGGTAGTCTTCCTATACCACATCTGACTTTATTTTTCATTTTTGTTGTTGTTGTTTGTGTGTTTATTTATTTTTTATTTTTTAAAATTTACATCTGAATTAGTTAGCATACAATGAAACAATGATTTCAGGAGTAGATTCCTCAGTGCCCCTTACCCATTTAGCCCATCCCCTCTCCCACAACCCCTCCAGTAACCTTCAGTTTGTTCTCCACATTTATGAGTCTCTTCTGTTTTGTCCCCCTCTCTGTTTTTATATTATTTTTGTTTCCCTTCCCTTATGTTCATCTGTTTTGTCTCTTGAAGTCCTCATATGGGTGAAGTCATATGATTTTTGTTTTTCTCTGACTGACTAATTTCACTTAGCATAATGCCCTCCAGTTCCATCTGCGTAGTTGCAAATGGCAAGATTTCATTCTTTCTGATTGCCGAGTAATACTCCATTGTATAGATATACCACATCTTCTTTATCCATGCACTACTAGGCATTTATCCACGGGATACAGGTGTGCTGTTTCGAAGGGACACATGCACCCCCATGTTTATAGCAGCACTATCAACAGTAGCCAAAGTATGGAAAGAACCCACATCTGACTTTATAAGCACTGGGACTTTAGGCTGTGTCCTCATCTGTCAAAATATACATACATGTCTCCTATCTCATGGATTGAGTAGTTTTAAGGGTTAAATGAAATGTAGGTAAAGCATCTTACAGTTTAAATAGCTAAAATGATGTCTATCATAACATGGGCTCTTAATGAACACGAGTCTCTGTTGCTAAACCTCAGATCTTTCCATTTCATGACAACATGAAGAGTACAGTTGTTACTGTCATGGTGGAAATGTATCTGATGGGGAATACAGAGTCAGAGTAAAGCAGACTAGGCTCAAGTCTTTCTCTGGTTTGTGTTCTTTCCATGTGCCTGGAGGAGAGGCTGTCCTCCACCCTGCTGCCTGTCCTGTCTTCCTACTGGAATTTCATGATGGACAAATGGCTATTCAGTGGGCCATTCCTAGCTTCCAGGGCACATGGGCACAGATTCTATTTGGGCATTTCCTGTGCTGATATGTTGCTTATAGGGAGAGCATTTCAGAAGATTAAAATTAAACACACACACACACACACACACACACACCAGAGAAACCCTGAGCTATGTTCCCCAGCAATCATTCTTTCTCCTTATCTATGACAACTGAAATGTTCTTTAGAGGTTTTAAAGTCCTACTTCTCAAGAGAATACAAACCCAGAAAGAGAAAATGGCTTGCTCAGAATTTGGTATGTGACTCAGATGTCCACTTCCAAACCATTATTCTTCCCAGGCAATAGAATATCGTAAGTGTCTATGTAACCAACTGCATAGAGCTAAGCAGACCTGTGGCCTAATATCTGTACTGATTTACCTTCGGGAAATGTCAATCCAATGAGTTTGAACAATCATAGATATCTTTACTGTGGGTTTTTCTTTGGGAGAAATATGAAGGATTTAGAGGGCACTTAATTCAGCCTGACTTCTTGAAATTCATCTGGGGACATTTCTTCCATCTCCAAAGTTTAATTTCTTACCAGCCAAGATTGTACCCAACCTCTGTGCACAATTTCCACGCACACTGTCTTCCATGCCTTTCCATCTACTCCTCACACACAACTGTCCCATCTTGTCTAATGGGAAAGGTCATCCTTCTCTGCCTCTGATTCTTCTTTAGCAAGGCATATCTCCACTAAAATTAGGGGAGTGATGTCCTCCATCATCTTGTTATGTTGATTTATATTTATGATTATGACACATGTCACCTTTATTTTACAATCTTCTAAATATTAAAATGAAAAATCAAACTTGTCAAATAACTATTTTCTCAGGCAATGGTCGGGAAAATGTATGCTGTTCCAAGGAAACTGCCTAATAACCTGGAGCCACTAACACCTCCCTCCGAATCATTGTTGGCAAAGAAATAAAACATAGGGGGACCGTATAGTGAGGGCTTCTAGGGAACATGGGGTTGGGAGTCAGTGTGGCTTATTGCATTTTCTCTATTTTTTTTATTGTGTTTTTGTATGTGTGTTTTCTTTACTAGATTGGGGGCCAGATTGTTTTGTTCCCCAGGGCTAGTATTTTGCCTCGAAAAGACTGGCCACTCAATAAGTGTTCAGGAAAGAATGGATGAACAAATGAAAATATCTATGAAAACTATTTTTTGCTTTTTGGTAGGAACTGAGTACAGGGGGGAGCAAAGGGAGAAAGAATTGCCCAAATCCACAGCTTCTAGCCCAAGATGGTGGCAGAAGTCTGAGTTGAGCTGTATTAAAGATATCCCTCCCTCCTGCTTTAAACATCCATGCAAGGCCTGCAGCCCCAGAAGCCATCTTGGTTGCTGTCTGGGAACACAGAGGCGGCTTCCCGTGTGGTCTGTTGCTGGAGTCCATGGGGGCTAACAGACCCCATCTGCCTGGAGCAGTGCTCTAATCCCTTTGCTGGACGCTCCGCTGTGAGGACACCACTCCACAGCGCCAGGTTGAGAGCCTTCACGATCTCTGTTCTCAGCTGCTCGTTTCCTGCAGAACCTGCCAGGTTCCCATCGTCTCTCCTCTGAATAGATAGCTAGTCTACCAGGCCAGCGAAATTTTTAGATTTTGCACTTTTAGATTTTGACCGTCAGAGTCAAGAATAGCATAAATCTGAGTCCCCTACAGCTGACCTCCCCCCTCCTCCACCTACACTTCCACCATCACCTGACACAGGGCCTTTCTTTACATTGAGAGCCTCCAGTTGTCCAAAGGGGAGATAAATTAGCAGCTCTCCCAGACAGCAGTTCAATAAGGTGAGAGCATATTGATGACATGGGCTGTGGCTGCAGCACCGAGCTTAGAAAGCCAGTTTTGAAATTGCGAAGGTGCTTTAATAGCATAAATAAACACTATAAACATTTTAAAAATTCCATCTCCCTTATCTGATTGAGACTGATCCAGGTTATCTCAGCAGCTAAATGGAAGTGCATTTTAAATGAAACAGGAGGCAAACCTAAATACTTTAAGCACAAGAACAGAACTGGGGGAAGGGGGGGACCTCTAGTGCCTTATCTCATTTACATAGTCCCTATAAAAAATGGTGTTATTCTTAAAGAAAAATTTTCACTGACAGAGTGGCCTGTTGATAGTTCTATGTATTTTAATAATGCACGTACCAAATGTTAGCTTTAAAAATTCCATGAGATAAATTTGATTTTAAAGTTAAGTATTATTTGAGTCAAGATAAATTGATAAAAAATTGCAAAATGACTCATTGCTCTCAAAATTGCTTTTCACTGATATAAAAATAAAAGTGAGATTGAACATGGATGAACTAATTTTAATTTATAACATTTTACTCCCAAAGGAGCATTCTCCTTTTTTAGATAAAGGGCTGACAGCTGCACATTTACATTGTGATATGCACTCATGTGATTTCAAACATTTCTCACCTAGATGTTTAGCAGACATACCTGACCAATGGTAATTCCCAAGAAACAGATTTTCCATTTCTTATTTTTTTCTTAGTCCAAAGTTAACAATGCTGCATTTTATACAAAGGCAGTGGCTCAATGAATTAACAATTAGCTACATCCAAAGAAAACTGCCATTGAATAATTAAATGCATCACACAGTCATTATTGAAGAGATAGAATCCAAAAGCTAAATTTTTTTTTAACATTTTAGAACAGATCTTTATTTTTTTTAAGTTATTTATTTATTTGTGTGTCTGAGAGAGAGAGCATAAGCAGGGGAACGGCAGAGAGAGAGAGGGAGGGAGACATAGAATTCAAAGCAGGCTCCAGGCTCCAAGCTGTCCGCACAGAGCCAATGCAAGGCTTGAACTCATGAACCATGAGATCATGACCTAAGCCGAAGCCAGAGGTTTGACTGACTGAGCCACCCAGGTGCCCCTAAAAGCCAATAGTTTTTAACACTAGCATATTCATGCCCTAATATGGGCTGGCTTATAATCACCTGCTATGATTCATAATCATTTAGATAGCGTCTCGCATTCCTAATAAATCATCAAATGTACAGCATAAGGAATAAGGAAAAAGCCAATTAAAAATAGAATTAATAAAAAACAAAAGTATTTTTAAATGTTAGTTCAAAGAAATTGTGATCATTTTATGTTTTTCTGACCCTTACTGGTCATTTTATAGGAGCAACTTGGTGCCATACTCAGTGAACATGAATAAAAAGAAAGACACTTGATGTGCATGCAGTGTTGATCACTGCATAATTTTAGAGAACTGCTAGTCTCTGAAATATAAGTATAATAGGATAATGAGTGTTACAGTCTTGAATAAAATTCACAGAAGTGGTGTCAGGATATTAAATTGTCTACAGATTCTTGCATTGTGGAAAGCACTCCAAAATACTAAATGACATCCAAGAAATGTGTATATAACTGGAGTTATCCACCCACAAGTCTAAAATTCTTTTAATCAGTGTCATAATTCTTTTATTTGATGAGAGATCTCTTTTCACATTCATTCTTATCTCTTCACATCTTTTCATCTCTATATGTTATGATTTCTTGTAAGACAGTTTTTTCAACCCGTATCCCTGTTATATTGTGCTAAATCCAATAACTCTATACCATCCTGTTGTGTGACATTGAATGATGTAGTTCCTATCTGGACTAATGTTTCTTTAGGCCACTGCCACCCCCCAAATCATCAACTAGCAGTTCTCTGGCTTTTCAGTAATATTATTCATAGCAATATTCTCACAAATGTTTTCATTCCTTCTCCATTAAACATTTGCCAATTGTCCGTTATGTAAAGGCATAATATTGGTATTATCATAGAAGGAGTAAGTTATTTTTAAATTAATGATTAAATACATCTTCTATTACGACTTATAGAAAAATGAAGCCGAAAACATGGGAATGCATCTTGAATCCTGATATTAATCAGATACGTGCAAATTTAAAAGATAAGTTACTGCTGTTTAAATATTCCTAGTGATTAAACAAAATGTTGTGTTGAGGTACATCTGGGATTATTATAATTGGCCCAACTTTCTTAGTGGACCACTTGGTCTTATGTTTTAAAAGCACTAAAATGTGTGCTATCCTAATGAACAGACCCCATCTCTAGGAATATTTTCTTTTTTTCCCTAAGGATATTTTCTAAAGCAGTATTAACAGGCATGCAAATATTTATTTATAAGATTTTTCATTACAGTTTTATTAAAAATGCACAAAAATGGCTGTATATGTAAATTGTTTCATTCAAGTAATAAGGTGATATGATGAGTTTAAGATAACAATCTGAAAATATATCTATTACTGGTAAGGAAGGGTGTTTATGGTTTATTTTGAGTTAAGCTACTGGTCAATTATAAACAACTTGTATAACAATTGTTATATGTATTTGGGGGAGGAGTCTAAAATATATACACCAAAAATAGTTTACAATGGTTTTCGCTAAACAATGAATTATAGAAGATCCCATTTTTTCGTTTCCGTTTAACAGTATTTTCTGATTATCTATAGTAACTATGGATGGCACAATTTTTCAAAACTTCCTAAGATAAAAATTCGCTTACAAAGTGAGAATTTATTATCGGAATATTTATTCTACTATGTACTCATCAAAGATAATAAGCAAAAATACTTCATTCCCTAGCTAAGCTTGAAATAAACTCTGTAAATATACAGGATGTTGTGTAACAACCACATCACCTCACTTCTAACAATCATCCTTAAATTCCCCTCTTCCAGGTAGTCTGTGTGAAACTATTTATAGGGATTTCCATTTATAATCAGACAAGGAGGCAACAAAATAGATCAAGTCCAAGGAATTATGACTGATTAGAAGGGATCCACAGGAAAGAGAACACATATTTTGGGGGGCCCCTGAAGAAACCTTTCAAGTCTGCCATCAGTGCTACAGTGACTCTCTGACACAATTCAGTAGGAGAAGAGTCATCGTCACTATGGGATATGATGAAGAAAAACAGTCTAATCATCTTAGAAATAAGAGTCCCTGGTTGAATAGTCCAAATCCATCATCTTCATTAGTAAAATGAAAGTACTCATTCTGCATGTTGTCAGCAAGACAAGTGCTTTATTCTTTAATTATTGTTCCTACTGTTCCATACTCTGAGTGGAGACCCGTGATGGACATTTTCTCATGATAAGACATGTTTTTTCCCAAACAGAATACATGGAAAACTGATATGTAAATGCTGAGTTTCTACGTCATGGTACTCCTTGTTCAAGGTCATGTCCTGTGGATTGTAATCTATATACTTAGTTTATTCATCTGAAAATAAATAACTTCTACCAGAAGCAGAATGGTTTTATCTACCATTTTATACCTAGCATTAGCTTACAAAGAAGACGTTCAGTTAATACTTATTGAATGAATGAATGACTCAAGAATGAAGAATGAATGAGCACATGATTTAAACAATTCTAATGAATGTGAAGTGTTTATACGTGAATAGTCATGAAGAACTATTGAGTTATGAAGCCCCAAAGAGACTCAATTCTACATAAACATTTAATTCATGATGAATATGACATAAGAAAATGACAAAAAATACTAAAATCATTTTCTAAAGGTTGTTGAGTTAACCCAAAAACAATTAGATAAAGCAATTTGATCCACATTATACACCATGCAACAAAATTCCATATGATCTAAAGTGCCACAGAAAAAAAGACAATTAAGTATTCATCAACTGTCTGAAGGAAGGGCTAATGAAAATGTAAGCTGATAAATACCTAAGTTTCCTAAGCAAAGAAACACTAGAAGAAATGCTAAAGTAAATAATCTTTAGCTATATAGAAATTTTAATCTATTATAAGATTTTTAAATAGTAAAAATATCTAGAAAAATATTTACAAAAAACATGAAAAAAGTTTGCATTTTTAAATATAAGTTTATTGTAAAGTTGGAAAAAAGTACTCCAATGCCTAGGTAAAAACAAAAAAAACAAAAAACAAAAACATGATTAGTCACTCCCCTCAGGAGAAAATGCATTTAGTAAACCAACATATTGAAAAGCCTGCACTTTCAATAATAATAAATTGAAATAAATAAATTCTATTTATAAGCAATAAATAGAATTAGAAAAAAAGTGGCATAGTACCATTTTTCACCTATTAAATTGACCATTAATAGCTGTACTATCTAGGGGGGCCTGGGTAGCTCAGTTGGTTAAGCCTCTGACTGGCTCAGGTCATGATCTTGGGGTTTGTGAGTTTGAGCTCTGCACTGGGCTTTATGCTGACAGCTCAGAACCTGGAGCCTGCTTCGGATTCTGTGTCTCCCTCTCTCTCTCTGCCCTCCCCTGTTCATGCTCTGTTTCTCTCTCTCTCAAAAATAAATAAACATTAAAAAAAAAAAAACCTGTACCATCTAATGCTCTTTAAGAGCATGATAACAATGATAAAGTAAGTCATACTTAGCTGATAGCAAAGTAAATTAGCACTATCATTTTGACAAATAATTTGGCAATATGTTTTAAGTACGATACTATAATAATGCTTGCATTCTTTGTTCTAATATTCCGATTTTGTAAGATTCACCCATTTGAAAGTAACACGTAAGAAACAACTCTCGGGTGAAGACATTGCATTTTATTTGTAGAAGCAAAAACAGTCAAAAAATGTCCAAAAATAGGGAACAAGTTGAATAATTGGGGACACCCATTCAAAAGAGTATGAAGGGGCAGTGGGAATGGATATGAAAAACATTACAGATAAAAAAGCATAGCATTACATGCATAATATGATTGCAACTATATAAAATATATGCACCTGGGACAGGTGGCATGAAAATATTTTCATATGAGAAGAGGAGAAGCTATCTTATGTCTTGCTTCTTCCATCCTGTTGTCTGGAATATTTATGAGTTCCAGAGGCTTCCTGAAGGGAAGGGGAGCACTTGAGGGACAGCCATGCCTAGAGCTTGAATGAGATCTGAGGTCCCAAAGACCTGATGGAGCTGCCACTCTCGCCATGTGCCGCTTACGTTGGACAACATATCTAGGCTTTTATTTATTTAGGTCTCAGCTGCCTGGGTTTTTCTGTTTCTGTTTGTTTTTCTGTAATCATCTGAACCCAATCCTAACCAATATGTAATAAAAAATAATCTAGGATTGATTCTATATGTAGCATAAATAAGAATTTGAAGTTTTAATTTTTAAACTGAATAGTAATATCTTTATTTAGAACACAGTCCTATGTGCTACATCCTTGAATATCACACACAATTTTTAAAATGCCCTAAACATGTTATTTATCAAGGTATTTACTAAAATAAAAGTAGTACACTGCAATATTTTACCATTATTAATAATCATTCAATTCAAAAGTTTTGAGGGAAAATGTTTTGAAAGTAGTTAAACTGGCCCGATTCATATTTTTTTCTTGTGTTTCCAGTTCATTTCCCACCCTCACAATGACAATTGTCCTCTATTTTCAGTTTTCTCCCTTTTGTTTCAGAACCATCATGTTCCTCTCACGGGAACTGGCTAACTCCGTTTAGTTTTGGCAGTCACAAAATATGTTCCCAGGACAAATGGCCCATGTATACTCTGAAGTGTACAGAATTCCCAGCTCAGAATAATGCTACACGCTAACAAGCAGATGCATACAGCTGGCTTTTCAGAAGACTTGGCAAAGTTCACTCTTTGTTCAGCTTTCTTATGATTAATCCTTACAGGACTTTTTGGAATATTTTACACCGACCTTATTTGATACAAGAACATTTCAATTGAAAAAACAATTAAATACATATACAAAAATTAAGTTTTGACTTGGCCCACCGAAACCGTAGTGTCACTATTTGTAGAATTAAATATTGCACATTCTACATATAACAAATTAAGTATAATGAGTCATTAAAAATATCAGAAATGTTTATTAAAATAAGTGCTAAGTTGATGGCATAAAAAACAAAAAGTAGATTCTATTTTTGGCCAGCAAGCTAAAAAATATGAACATGAGGAAAAGCAAACTTTGCAAAGTTTCCATTTGATTATACACAAAAAGAATAGCATGTAGTTTTAATTATTACTTTGCACCAATTCTGGGCTACATGGTCAAAACAAACTAGCTTCTCCTTAAGGATTTGTGATCTAATTGGTCACAGCTCAAAGAGACTGAAAGAAGGAGAGAAGGAAAGAAGGGACAGAGGGAGGAAAAAAGAAAACAGACACAGTGCTATGTTCAAGTTATGTTTTGGTTAATTTCTCTAGCAAACATATATAAATGTCCAGCAAATTCTAAAGACAAGAATATTATATATACATATACACACATACATATGTGTATACATATACATATGTTATATACATATGTGTGTTATGTATATATAATTTTATAAGCTAAAAAAATCACCTTGAAAGAACCATAAATGTATCCCTCACCACGTTTACATTATTTATGAACAATTAAAAAATGAGTTTCAGTATTAAAAATCATCATGAAGTATTTATTTTTTATTGGGTGAATTTTATCAAAATTGTATTTAAGTGCATGAGTCAATTGATTCTGAACAGTTTTTGTGATACAATTCTCAGTGAGAAATTATTCACTAAAAATATTGATTATTCCATAGTTATTATTTATATAAAGCTAGTAGTGTGGCAAATTTTTTTTCAAAACTACGATGAGAAATACAGTTTAAAAAAAGTAATAAATATGATAGGAAATATGAGTTAACGTTCATAGGTTCAGCTCAAATGGCATTTCCCCTAAAAAGCCTATCTTAATAGTCTGACCTGTTCCTCTGAACAAATATGGCAGTTGGTCTGTGCCTCTGCTGTCACCTGAATCTTCTAGCTCACCTTGTAATTATTTGTGTAATCTTACATAGGTTTTTGCCCCAATCTCTTAAACAGTCTCTTCCTCCAGTCTTGTTCTTCTTTAATCTAGTGGCTGTCAAACATGAGGCGTGCAAGTTCAAGTTCAGGTGGAATTGCCTGAAAGGCTTATGAAACCATGTATTGGTGAGTCCCCATCTCCACAGTTTTTGGTTCAGTAGCTTTGGGGTGGAGTCTGAAAATTTGCATTTTTAACAAGTTTCCAGGGGATACTCCTTCCGCTCGTCCTGAGACTATTTGGAGAACCACTGGTCTTTTCTCAACAAGGAGATGGAGAAAGTTTTAAAAACAAACACCCAAGCATGTTTAAAAAACTCTAATAACTTAACCAGTCTGTACTACAAGGTGCTTCCATTCATTCATACCACACTTCTCTACTGAAGCCTATTTCTTGGCAGTCCCCTTCTTCACACTGCTGAGACTGTCTTACTAAACTTCGTTGAGATTCTCAAATGCGATAAGCTTTCTTCTCTTCAGGACCTTTATGTTTCTTCCTCCTAGAATACTCCTTTCTTCCTCTACCTGGCTAACTCATACTCATGTTTCAGGTACCAGATAATTCTTTCGAGAAGCCTGTCTCCCTAGAAGGTGGTGCTTCTATGTATTTGCTGAATACTCTTCCTGTTTCAGTCTAGCAATAATACAATAGCTCCTCACTCATTCAGGAAGTCTATGATGGACAAAGACAGCATTTATTTTGTTCTCTACTATCTCGCACAGGACTTATGTTCCAGCTGCTCATTAAAAAAATGGTGGAATGAGTGAAAAACGTAATAAATGAATGTCCTGACTAACCTATCATACTGTAAGTTTATGGGATAAAGAATTTGGTGACTGAATCTTTATCTTCTTCATAGCATCCACAATAGTGCCTTACACCTGGTAAGCACTAGAGAGTGATTATTTAACTAAAGGAAGAGATATAGGGATGGGTGGAAAAAATGTTAGTGGGTGGAAGGAAAGGAGAAGCATGGGAACAAAACACACAGTCCAACACCAGAAAGTAGGTAGTATTTGAAAAAGCTGAGTAGAAATCCTCTTATATTTACTGAAACAAACAAAGCAAACAAACTCTCTGACATGGATTCACTGAGGCAAGCCTATAAAAGGAAAGCGATGGCAAATATCTGTCATAGAGAATTGAAAAATAATTTTTGTAATGTTTGTGTTGAGAGAGAGAGGCACGGAGGGGCAGAGAGAGGGAGACAGAATTCCAAGCAGGCTCCACACTGTCAGTGCAGAGCATGACATGGGGTTCTAACCCACGAATCATGAGATCATGACCTAAGCAGAAATCAAGGGTAGGACACTTAACCGATTGAGCCACCCAGGTGCCCCGAAAAGTAGATTTCTGAGGGAGTATTCCATCATCTGAAAGTTCAGGATTACAAAACGTTATATCTTACCAGAAAAGTACTCCTGGAAGATGGATAAAGAGAGATGTTCCCAACAGAAACACATCCATATTAATAGAGGAAATGGCAATATCGCATTACATTTATGTAAGTCAAGAGCCATAACACAAGGATATTCAGACATTGACTTCAGCTGTGGCTGCCATCTGGTAGGTCACAGTGTGGGAAAAACAGAGCTGTGACACAGGGGAATAAATCATGAGCCTGGGAACTGGAAAATCAGAATTCTGTTCTTGATTTTAGCTGCTGAATTGCTATAAGAACTTGAACATGCTGAATGCTTTAGTTTCCTCATCTATGAAGTGGGGCTAATAAAATCTTCAGTAACACAATGCAGGGATGAACGAGTATCTGTGAATACTAAAAGCCCTCTGGACATTTTACTATTTTGAGGCAACCTCAGACACTGTTTTTTTCCCCCGGTCTCAGTTTTTCCTGTATTGAAGTACATCCAAATTTCCTGTAATTTTGCAGTTTTATGGAGCCTGTGTTTTATATAAGACTGCATTTCCCAAGCTGCTGAGTACAGTGATTATTCTTGCCTTCAGTAAGAAATTCTGCAGATAACAGAAATAATTGGAATTGAGCAGCTGCTAGCTTTCCCATTTTTTAAACAATTATGAATGGTTTCATTTTGTGTATTATTTGCTGCTCTTACATTCTCTCTTCTCGCAGCCTAGAGCCAAAGACTTTCTGTTATAAGCCTATAGAGATTAAGAATATAATTAAGCAGCAGAACTGTATTTGGCACAACCTCCAGCAAAGATAGCAAGAAAAAAAAATACCATTGAGCAACTTAAACCAGCAACCATCCCCAAAAATGCAGAACTAAAGTCGAGGGAAAGGAAACCCAGAGAAAAACATTTGATACACATGAAAGACTTTCCAGCTCTCGGGGGAAACTCAGCAACAGAAACAAGCAAATACAGCCTATAGCAGGGAAGGTACACGTAGGCTTTTCCATACACCTTTAGCAACTATAGGACTGTCTTTGGCTTCGCTGCTATTTACTTTGGGTGAGTCGTGCAGAGCATTTGCTTTCTACCAGACAGAACTTTTTCAATGGTAGTTTTGCTCACGTGATTCCCTCAGTCTGAAATGCCATTTCTTTCCATTGCCTTTCCCCAGTTTCTTCCACACCTCACTGGAGATGTCTCAAGCCCTTCCCAGGTAGAAATATCTGTTCTAACTATTCATGTCTATAAGAGAACAAAAATCTCATTATCAAAATTAACTTATTTTATGTCTCTAGATTTACAAGAGCTTTTGAATAGGGATCTTCTCCTTCATGTCTGCACTGTCTGTTCTTTGTCCCATGCCCGTCACATAGCAGATACTTTATAAATGTGGCGTGGCCTCTAGGCTTCTGGATAGGAAGATCGTTTTTAAGAAGTGAAAACTGTATGACTCAGGGTCATCTGACAACATAAGTGCCACCATCTTTACCTGACTTAAGACTAAGCACATTTCCATTTTATCAGGAATATCATCTGTGTTTATGGAAGCTTACTTACTGCCTTCTTCAGAATTCATTAGTAGCTGTTCTTTCCTCATATTACTACAAAGTCAAAGCAATAAAAGCATCTTACATCACAGACTTGGCATTAGATTAGCTCAGTGAGAGCATTTTCCATATAAAGATGAATGAAGAAAAATACAGAGCAGTTACTAATTAAATGGAAAGATTTTTTTTTTCTGATTCAGAGCCAATTGATGATTTTCATTGAGGAGATGTTCCAGCATCTTCTTCCACATAGTGCCCTAATTTTTATGAAACTAAGAATGTAAACATTTTTTAAAGATCTTATTTTTAAGTAATCTCTGCACCCAACGTGGGGCTTGAACCTACAACTCTGAGATCAAGAGCTACATGCTCTACCAACTCAGCCAACCAGGTGCCCCCAAGAATGTTAAATTTTTAAAAAGACTTAGGTTACCCTCCTCTAGGAAGTGGATTTAGGCAGGTAGATGTCCAGTACTAGAGAAATACAGTACTTTACTTTTTATAGTAGGTACTCAACAGACTCTTAGCAAATAATTGTGAGATCTAGAGGATACAGATGCTAGAAAAAAATCTGCTTGGGCTATACTAAAATAATCTGGGTGATTTCAAACTGAAGCAAACCAGATATATTACATTCTTCAGTGAAGTCACTAATGCAGTGTACCATGCCAGATATTGAGCTGTAGAAATTATGATGCTCATTTATGAAATGATACCCACTAAATGGCACCCTGGTTTTCATGAATGACTAAAAATGTAATAACATTGGAAACTTTACCAAAATTGTATCTTGTCACAATTTGTTGACATTTTATAGAAAAAATTTATAGAAGTAAAACAAAGATTTTGTGTTTTGTTTTTACATTTTTCTTACTTTCTCACTTTCTCAAACTGCTTTTTGCTCTGTGCCTTATGCTATTTGGGCCTCATTACTCTCATTTAAGTAATGATGAGTAATAATTTAAATAGATATCAGTTAGTGTCTAAACTACTTAGCTCACTGTCTCTCCAGGTGATTTCTGGAGAAATTCAGATTTCTCCAGGACATTTTTAAAGACTTAGGTCAAAGCGAGTGCATGGGAATGATGATTAATGATTGATGATTGATGGTCATGCCACGAGATTGGCCCGTGTAGGTGCTGGTTTCCTAGAGAGGTGCTTACTTCTTCACCAAGGAGTAGAATGTGCAAAGACTGATTAAGTTCTGTGGTTAAAGGAATGCCTGAGAGGTAAATGGGTAAAATACAGCATCTGTACCTTAACAGCCATTTTGACTATAACATCAAGGCCAATAATGAAGGGAGCCATCTGCAAGGGTTATATCTTATACTTGCTGTGTTCCTAATGTAATGAAGCCTCTTGCAAAAATTGTATCATATCATACATACTGCTTCATACATCTATCATATCATATGCAGACAGACATAGACATACATAGACATACTCATGTAATTAAATATTCTTTGATGATGTGATTATAAATGAATATATACTTTCCATTGTAGACTTTATCATCATTTGTTTAATCCTTCTGTGGAGGGTCATTTAACTAAATTCCATTTTTATCCATTATAAACAATGCTCTGTAATATATCTTGTGAGATAAATATTTACCTTCATACTCAATTAGTTCCTTAAGGAAGATTTCAAGGAATGTAATTTTTGGAGGGCAATGGAATGCTTACTGTTAGAGATTTTGGTAAATACTGCTAATTTTCTCTCCAGAAAAAAAAAAAAGAAAAAAGAAAAGAAAGAAACCATGTGCTTCTGTTCCAATTCAAGTTAGGCATTTCCTTTCTTTCTTTTTTTTTTTTCTTTTTTTTTGTCTTCATACTGTATTTTAAAATTGCTTTTATTTGTTATGTTTATTTGTGAGTTTCAAAAAAGGGTAGAGTTAAATTTGCCCATGATATTTAGATACTTAGCAAGCCTATTCTCCACATATATGCAAAGTAATTCAAAATTGATTTTTAAAACTGGTTGTTTATCCTAACATACATAAAATAACAGTTTATTTAATTTTTGTCCATTGGATATTAGTGTAGTTAACATGATTTCTATGAGTCTATGATATCTTTGTATTTCTTCTGTTAGAAATCCCTGTCCTGCCCTTTGCCTATTCTTCTGTTAGTACACTTACATTTTTCTTATTGATTGACAAAGCTCCTGTATATTAAAACCATTAATTCTTTGCTGTCATATATTCAATAATTTTTACTAGTTTTCCATGATGTATTTTTTATGAAAAAAATAAGAATTGGTGCTAAGTAGTATACAACTTTCCCAATAATTTGAAGCATATTTTTATTTATTTTTGGGACAGAGAGAGACAGAGCATGAACGGGGGAGGGTGAAAGAGAGAGGGAGACACAGAATCGGAAACAAGCTCCAGGCTCCGAGCCATCAGCCCAGAGCCTGACGCGGGGCTCGAACTCACGGACCGCGAGATCGTGACCTGGCTGAAGTCGGACGCCCAACCGACTGCACCACCCAGGCGCCCCTGAAGCATATTTTTATTATGTACTAATATAAGCATTATTATATACTACCCATACCTGGTTCAATTTTAGGACTTTATGATATGTTTTATTTTATTTTCTGTTTGTTTTGATAGTAGTCCCATAAAATGATATTTTTGTTTGTTTTATAAAATAGTCCCAATCTATTCTACTGATTTTTTAGATGTATCATATATTTTATTTTCTATTAGTGCAATTTCCACCTACTACCTTATTACATAATTAAAATTTTTATTTATGCTTGCTCACTTATTATTTCAAATAAATGTTTTAATAATTTTATAAAGACAAAAGTCTTGTTAAAATGTTGATTTGGTTTGTATTATATTGTAAAATAGTTTAAACAGAATTAATATCTATAAAACAATATTGCTTATTATACATGTTTCTTTATTCAAATAAACTTTTATATCATTAATAAAGTTTACAGTCTAGGATTTTCATAGATTTTGTTTTAATATTCTCATACAAAGTTTATTATATGGTGTTTCTACCATTGTACTAAAATAATCTATACAAATGTTCAAGATTGTTAACAAAGTTGAGTAATTTGATATCGTGAATATATCACTGCTAAACACAATAAGACCTCAAGGGCTATTGGTAAATCTAATCTGATTATCATGTGTAAACATCCACAGATACACAATAGCCATAGAAAGTCCTCTATTTCTAAAAATGCTTTTTAGAAATGCCATTGAAAACTACTTATAGATAACTGTTACATTTTCTTTTTAAGTTTATTTATTCATTTTGAGGGATAGAATACAAGTGGGAGAGGGACAGAGAGAGAGACAGAGAGAATCCCAAGCAGGTTCTGCACTCTCCCAGTGTGGAGCTTGATCCCATGAACCACGAAATCCTGACCTGAACTGAAACCAAGATTTGGACACTTAACTGATTGAGCCACCCAGCCGCCTCTCAATGTTACATTTTCAATGCAAATAATTTATTGTGTGAACATTATTGAACATAATTATTAGGTATTAGGATTAGTGCTGATGATATAGATAGGATAAGAACTTAACTCTTATCCTGGATAAGTTTTAAAGTAAAGAAGACAGGCAGCTTCTGGGTGGCTCAGTCAGTTAAGTGACTTCAGCTCAGGTCATGATCTCACCATTTGTGGGTTCGAGCCCCGCATGGGACTCTACACTGAAAGCTTGGAGCCTGGAACCTGCTTCAGATTCTGGGTCTCCCACTCTCTCTGCCTCTCACTCGCTCACACTCTGTCTCTGTCTCTCTCTTTCTCAAAAATAAACATCTATAAATAAATAAATAAATAAATAAATAAATAAATAAAGTAAAGAATACGTAAGATGAGCATTCAACTTACAAAAGAGGTGGAGTAAATGCTGTTATTAGAAGTAAGAGCAAAATGCTGAGAGAGTAGAGGTTGTTTTCCACGCTAGGTAAGTAAAGCTGATTTAACCCTTCAGATGTTCTAAATATTCCAGGATATTTGGAAATTATTCTATTTTTATAACAAAAAACTGATGAAAATCATCATATTGCAATACCAATAAATTTTGTAAAAAAAGAAAAATATAATTGGAAATCTAATGCATGTGGAAATGCTGTTTTAATTAGACTCAAATGTGGATAAATAGGAAGAAATATATTTGAAGATTCTAAGATTTGAGATCTCCACTGCACCAAAAGTCATATTTTAATTTTATTTTCATTATTAACCTCGTGATTAGGTCTATCGGTCACAATTAATATCGAATTTTGACTTACAAATATAATGAAGAGAAATGGAGAAGGAATAGGGCAGGTAGCAGGTATCAATTAAGAAAATTAACTAAACATTAGAGGAAAGGGCAAAACAGAAAAAAGTTTAAAGAGGAATATTTGTGCATTGTTAAAGATTGTGGAAACAGAAAGATGTGCTCATATATATACAATATCCTCAAATTGGTCGTCTATTAATATTAACAATGCTTTTAATTTTAGGGCTTACAAAGTGTTTTCACTTGCTGGATCTCACATCCTTATTCCTGTGATTTAGGAAATATTATTGTGGCTATTAAAAAAAAGTCTGAAACTCAGATTCAAAGTAATATGACATTGCACATCCAAAGTCTCCTAGCTAGTAAATGGTGGAGTCAGGCCTTAGAGTTGCACCTGCGTTTTTCAGTGTTTCACAGCAGCCTGTGGTTCTGGAGGGTGAATTCTTAGGGTAATAGAATTATATAAACTCCTAAACACAATCAGTTCATTGACCTCTCTCTTTCACTAATCTTCTTTTACATACTTATGATACCTGCTTATATTCTGCACTTGACACAATAAAAATAAAAGTGCCATCCCATTTACTATTCCACTTTTCTCCCCATCTAGCTCTGTTATAATACCTCATAAAAAACGAAGTTGACTTCAAGGAAGGTATTGCCTAATTGCTAGAATTGTTGTTTATTATTGCCTGATCAGAAAGATATAATCACTTTGAGAACTGAAATCGTTTGGCTGTTATTTCTATCTTTTGATTAATTCACTAGTGTTATAAAAAAAGACTTTAAGCCTATTGAGGATAAAGGGTGGGTGGGCCATTTTATTCAGATGTCTATCCCTATTATGTAGCTCCATACCTGGCATGGCGTGAACACTCAGTGATTATTGAATGACTGCATATGTTAATTAATAACTGATAGAGGCACATGGGTGGCTCAGTCGTTAAGCATCCAGCTTTGGCTCAGGTCATGATCTCACAGTTTATGGGTTCAAGCCCCACTTCAGGCTCTGTGCTGACAGCTCAGAGCCTGGAGCCTGCTTCTGATCCTGTGTCTCCCTCTCTCTCCCTCCCCCTCTCATACTCTCTCTCTGTCTTTCAAAAATGAATAAATGTTAAATTTTTTAAAAAAAAATAAAAAATAATAACTGATAAATGTCAGTAGACTATAATCAGATTATTTTGCAATTATAGCTATAATATTAGTGATAGTCTTCTTAGAATTACATTACTTTTTCTGTGATTATATTCTCTGAACATTAAAATAAACAAACAAAGAAACAAAAATAACATCCAGGGTAGATGGTGAAATGTGGAGGGAACCCAGGATTTGGATCTAATTTTCTGACATTTTCACCGGGTAAAACAAATTTTAAGTTATAGCTCTTCTCTTCCTCCCTTTCTCTTTCATTTGGGTTTTGACTTTCTAACTTATTAATTACTACTTAGGTCATAGAAATCTTCCCACAAATCTACATTCTTATTTCCAAGTCTATGATTATTTTAAAAATTATTTTTAATATTTTTATTTATTTTTCAGAGAGAGAGAGAGAGAGAGAGGGAGAGAGAGACAGAGACAGAGCATGAACGGGGGAGGGACAGAGAGAGAGGGAGACACAGAATCTGAAGCAAGCTCCAGGCTCTGAGCTGTCAGCACAGAGCCTGACGTGAGGCTTGAACTTGTGAAATGTGAGATCATGACCTGAGCTGAAGTCAGACACTTAACCGCTTAACTGACTGAGACAGCCAGTGCCCCAAGTCTATGATTATTTTAATTTTTGAATTGGAATAGATGTTTTCATCAGAGATGAAGAAAGAAAGAAAGAAAGAAAGAAAGAAAGAAAGAAAGAAAGAAATGAAGGGAGGAAGAAAAGGAAGGAAGGAAGGAAGGAAGGAAGGAAGGAAGGAAGGAAGGAGGAAGGGAGAGGGGAGAGAGAGAGAACATAACCCTAAACTTTTCATCAAAAAAGTATAACTCTCTTAAAATAATAGATGATCCCAAACATAAATCCCAAACTACCCATTTTGCCAATTATGGTAAGTGTTTTCTGACTCAGATTTTATAGAGTGCATCTTTCTTTCCATACTCTTGCTGCCAAGCGGTTTCTCGTTCTGGACAAGAAGGGTGAAGAAATCTCCACACATACTTTATATATTTAAGTCACAATCATACAAAAAGAGAGAGAGAGAGAAGGAGAGGAAGGGAGGGAGGGAAGGAGGAAGGAAGGAAGAAAGGAAGAAAAGGCTGGTTTTTCTCTAAAAGAATAGGGTGGGGGGGCATGTGGGTGGTTCAGTCAGTTAAGCATCCGACTTTGGCTCAGGTCATTATCTCACAGTTTGTGGGTTCGATCCCCATGTCAGGCTCTGTGCTGACAGCTCAGAGCCTGAAGCCTTCTTCAAGATTCTGTGTCTCCCTCTCTCTCTGCACCTCCCCTGCTTGTGCTCTCTCTCTCTCTCTCCCCGCTGCCTCTCAAAAATAAATAAACATTTAAAAATTAAAAAAAAAAAAGAATAGGGAAGACTTCCATGGCAGTCTATATGTTTTTCCAACCTCTTCCCCAGTTTATACCTTAACTCCACATATGTGTGGTATAGCAGACACTAAAAGACCATGCCATCTAAATTCGCAGCCCACAGTCCTAAAACCCTAGTGAATTTTGACTTAGCTTTCTTTAGGTCTCCCATGGGTAAAAACAACACAGCACAAAACAAAAAACTGTCCTGCCGTGGATACTCCATTTATAACTCCTTTCCTTGCCACCCTGATTCCCATTTTCTTCATCTTTACCAGCACAATAAAAACTTGAGGAAAATTCAAGGGAATACAAGAGAAAAAATAAGCAGTATCTGCTTTCCTTCTCCTTAGACTGCCGAACAGGATACGTTGGGAAATTAATTTAACATCAGTTAACTCATGTGATCATAGGTTTTGGGAAGCTGTAGCCTAGAAACAAATCACTTCCCCTAAATGTAATGTGACAAGATTCCACTGAGAGACAAAATGCCACTATTAGAATGGCAGGGAGCACAAGGGTGTCTGGATGAAACCTGTCCAGAATCCCTAATGTGTCTAAGAAGCCCGAGTGCTATTCAGCAGCCTGAGCGGATGGCTAACCTGGAAGAAAGATTAAAGCTTGCATTCAAAGCTCCCAGAAATCACCTTCTGGATGTGACATTGTTTAAAACATTTTCTTTCCATTCTGCAGTTTCAAAAAGAGCTGGCAAACCAGAAGCACGTCATAAATCAAAGCCACAGGCAGGGCACAAGTTAGAGTCAGGCCATTGTGATAAGAATTTCCACCGCAAAAACCCAGTTCATCAGAATTCAAATGGATGAATGTAATCATTAACAGGAACACTTAAAGACAAAATTCTTCTGATTTTTCAATTAGTTCTTTCACTCAGCATTAGACCTATTGTGAGAATAAACATCATACTCCCAGCAACTCCATTCACGTTGTGATGCATGCATAATCCAGCAGGAGTGAGAGGTGGGAACTTTGCAGCTCAGTAAAAAGAGCACTGAGTTCTTGTCTGTTTGATTTAAACTCTGTTACTCACTGACGGAGATTAGGGAAAGCAGTTTTCTTCATGTTGCCCTTCCTCAAAACATAGGAAAACACAAGAATTTCAAAATTAAAGGATTAAGAATAGCAAACTCGGCATTGTCTCCCAAATCAATTGAAAAGTTGTTCCATTCTGCCTGCAGGTTTAGTCTTGATCAAGGGCAAGAGAACCCTTGGGGCAGCCAGAGACTGAGCAGCAGGGATTCAGACAACTCTTGGCAACTGTAAGGAGCTGGCTGCAGCATTGAAGGTGAGGCAGGTAAGCTAGAGAAGTCCTTGGGGACCTACCTTTCTGTCCGGGCACTGTAGTCAACTGCTAAAGAGAGACTAACAGAACCTTTCACTACTAGACCTCAGGCATATACATAATACTATTCTAAACCAGAGATCAGTAAATATTTTCTGTTGAGAGTCAGACAGTAAATTGCAACCCATGTGATCTCTGTCATGACCATTCACCTCTGCCATAGACAATACATCAATGAATGACTGTGGTTATGTTCCAATAAAGTTTTATTGAGAAAAGCAAGTGGCAGGCCAGGTTTAGCCCATGGGTTATAGTTTGCCAACATTTGATCTAGATTGTTTTGTCCATAGCTCTACTGAAGGGGATTCTATATGCATCTTCTCCATGTAATAAAAAAATAGAAGAGTGGGGGTTTTACACAACAAATACTAGGAATGAAGAGACCATGGATGCATACAAAAATCAAAAACTAAAGAGACAGAGAGCTACAGTAGCTCAGAGCCATTTCCAAGTTATTGAACAGATAATAAGAACATTCTGTAATAACTAATAAGGTTTTGGAGGCAAAAAGCCACCATCTTAGACCAAATATAACAACAAATTAGAATGCACAGTAGAGTCTTTATTCTGTTCCATACGTATTCCCTTAAATTCATGGATTGAAGTTTTTCGACAGTTTAGATTCAGAAGAAATTGCAGGCTGATCAGCATGTATTATCCATCATTCATAATTCATTGTGTGTGTCATAAAACATAGAACTTATTAGAAGTTTCTTTTTTGCTATTCTCATTTTGCTATTTAAAAAGAAACTCTGAGGTCAAGATCCCCTTTAGATGTTGTTAAACATACCCCTCTATCAGCCATATCCTACCCATGTAATAGAGGGAAAATTTTGAAGCTCAGATGAGCAAAATTGAAAAGTGTTTTTAAAATGGTTCAGTAATGTTTCACTTTCCTTCTCATTTAGCTCATTTTTCATGACTCTCCACTATAACTACTTCCATAGAAACACCCTTGTTTACTACCCCTCTTTCTGATGGACTCACTTTGGAAAGCTCCATAGTAATTAAATCCAACCATTTTTGCTTACTCTGTAACTGTACATATTAAATCACGGGACCTGACTGAAGAAAAGTTTGTGTTTTGACTCCCTTCAAATTAAAGAGCAAAATCTCAAATAAGCACTTAAAACTCTGAGAAAGACTACCTACCTAGTAAACTCACTTTTTTGCTCTCTAAACCAACTACTGTTTTGCCTTCTCTGTGTACCTCCAACATCCCTCCTACCTTCATTCACCTTACTGTATACAAAAAAAAAAGATGCAAGCAGCTGACAAAGGATTCATCTTTTCATAACCACCCCCCACCGTCTCTGGCCACAAAATCTCATCTTTGCTCCTGTTATAATCAAAGCACAGCTCCTGCACCTATCTCTGTCAACACCTTCACTTGTGACCTACAGCCGTCTTCCTCTTACCTCTTCAAGGAGTTTGATCCTTCAATCACCTCCTTTTTATTGTGCATTATCCATTGTCTTTCCATCTTCACAAAAATCTAATTTCTGATCACCCAACTTACCCTCCCTAGACCCTATTAGGATATAATTTCTCTGCCATTTCCCACCACAAAACTCCTCAAAGAGTTGTCTACAATCTGTCTCTACTTCTTCACCTCCTGTCAACAACTAACACAATGTCTAATTCTTATTTGACACATGTTAATTATTTATCCAATAAATAATAAATAATACCCTTTATCTGGGTTTTATAACATAATAGTATTCAAGACATAGCTTCATTGGGGTGCCTGGGTGGCTCAGTCGGTTAAGCGTCCGACTTCGGCTCAGGTCACGATCTCGCGGTCCGTGGGTTCGAGCCCCACATCGGGCTCTGGGCTGATGGCTCAGAGCCTGGAGCCTGCTTCCGATTCTGTGTCTCCCTCTCTCTCTGCCCCTCCCCCGTTCATGCTCTGTCTCTGTCTCAAAAATAAATAAAACGTTAAAAAAAAAAAAAGACATAGCTTCATTACGGTACATGTTATCTTTTTCTAGAGACTCCCCTCTGGGGGATAAGCTTTAAAGTAAAGGACCAGATTCTGTTTTCTAACTTTTTTTGCTCTAGAACCTAGCACATATTGGACAGTTGATACATGCAAAAAAAAAAAAAAAAAAAAAAAAAAAAAAAAAAGGGAAAAAATCAGGGAGAAAGGAAAGGACGCAGGAACTCATTATGTATTTCAACTGGACTAAATCTGCACAGTGAATTTTCCTTTCACTGTATAAAACATAAGCAAAATGTTACTAAGACTGAATAGGGAGTGATTTTTCTGAAGTTTCTACCTGGTCCAGTGTAGTGATGATGGTATGTAAAGGATCAGTAAAAACTTTGGTGATTAGGAAACCATGTGACAAACCAATATATAGATCTATATACAATATTGGATCAAAAGCTTAGGCAATACCTGGAGGAAGATAGACTTGTGGACAAGCATGTACTTAAGAGTGAGCCTTTAATATACAAGCTGCCTTTTTAAAAATCTGTATACATAGATGAATTCTGCTCTGCTCCTGTGAAGTACTTGAATTACCAAAGGAAACAGCTTTAGTTTTATGGTCTATGTCCAGCAGCTAGGCATAATATAAGCATGAAAAATAAACAGCCCTTATGGTCTTCTAATGGAAGCTATTTGAGAGTTTTAATTTAATCTTATTTTTTTTTAATTTTTTTTTAACATCTATTTATTTTTGAGACAGAGAGAGACAGAGCATGAACAGGGGAGGGGCAGAGAGAGAGGGAGACACAGAATCTGAAACAGGCTCCAGGCTGTGAGTGGTCAGCACAGAGCCAGACGTGGGGCTCGAACTCACGGACTGCAAGATCGTGACCTGAGCCAAAGTCGGACGCTTAACCGACCGAGCCACCCAGGCGCCCGGAGAGTTTTAATTTTATACATGAGCAATATATTTTGTAAAAATGACCACAGTACCTGAAGAATATTCTTTGTGGGCGTTAGATAATTTTGTTTTTTTTATAAGATTGCATTTCTGACTCAGCATTCTCTCCCATCCTGCTTTTCCTCTTGCTCTTGCTCCTCCATTTCTTTAACCCAGTACTTAGGCTGGAGTTAAGCAGAGTTCTGAATTTCCACTTTGCAGTTATACTAAGATCTGTCAGGCTTTTATCCAACAAATGCCTCCCGGAACTCAGAAGGTTGATGTGGTTTTCAGACTCAGTAGTCTCGTGGGATGGCTTCCCTTGAAAGAGACTTTCTGGGTAATGTAAGTAAGATCAGAGAAAGGAGGGAAGGAAAGGGAAAACATTTCCATCTAAACTAATAGAAACTTCACTCAACTTCTTGTGATTATGAACAGGAATTCTAGAGCTAGACTGCTTGTATTTGAATCCTGTTTCTGGCACTTTTGGTAGTCTTGGGTAAGTTATTGAATTTCTTTGGTCTCAGTTTTCTGATCAGTAATATGGAAGTAATAATAGAACCTATTTTGTAGACATGCCACTACCATTAAATAATCTAGTATCTGTAAAGATTTCCTAGTATTTGTAAAGATTTACTTAGAACAGTACCTACCAAGTAGTATCACTTAAGTGTGTAATAAATATCTTTAAACAGTACAAAATAGTAGCCTACTGTGAATATTATCCTTCTTATACAACAAGTGGTTAAGAAAATAAGGTGCATCCAAGATGCTGCCCGGATTCAGATCAGTTATGAACAATAAACATTGCTATATCCCTGGGTCCTGGAATAATGCCTGATAGATAGTAGGTGATCAATGCATGTTTTGTTGCATGAGTAAATATGATCACAGGGTTGGATTTGAGCCAGGTATCTACTATATAGTCTAAGGCCAGAATTATAATCATTCAGATAAAATAATTAAAGTACTATTGCATCCAAGATCAAAGATAGATGTCAGGATAGGGTAATTATAACTTGTGCTGTGTGCCACAAAAGCAGACAGATCCAAGGGTGGGAACAGAGGAAATAAAAGCTGGAAACCAATCAGCGCAAAGCAAAGTCTGGTGTTAGATGAGTGGTGGTCAATATCAGAATTTGTAGGGACTCAAAATTCATCTAAAGTACAGTTCTTCTTGTTCCTCAGACAATGTATATTGATTCCAAAAAGCAGACATAGCTGTCGGTCTTGATTCTTTCCACAAATGGGAATCTACTTTTTATTTTCAGATAATTATCATCGGTAGATTATTCTTTGTCATAATATGCTAAACCTTAACTCTATATATTTCATGAACCCATTTTTCCCAGCTCTCTGAAGCTCGAGAATATAGCAAATAACTCTTCTACATAATTATCTTTCATCTATTTAAAACAAGTATAGCTATCTTGGTTTCATTTTCTCTCCTTTAAGCTAATTATTTCCAATGTATTTAACTACTCGTCTTCAACATGGCTTCTTTGCAGCCCCTTTACCTGTCTTCTGGGTAGTTGTTAATGTCCCTAGCAAAACATGGAGCCCAGGACTGAAATTTTTAATAAAGACAAAACTGGGAAATAACGCAGAAAACACTGGGGTCTATTATCCCCCCGTACATGGACACTCTATGTTTATTAACAAAAACTGTCTGCGTTAGGTTAGGGGTCAGTACAGTCTTTCCATAAAGGGCCAGGTAGTAAATATTTTAGGTGTTGAGGTACATGAAGTTCTGTTGCAATACTCAATGCTGTTGTGGCATGAAAACAAACACAATATGTAAACGAATGAACACGGCTGGATGAAATACAGTAAATAAAACTTTATTTACAAAAACAGTATTTACAAAATATAGTAAAGTAAAACTTTATTTACAAAAACAGACTGGGTTTTAGTGTGCTAATCCCTGCATTAGCTATTCATATGCTTTTAGTCACCTACAACGCCTAGATTTTCTTCATATGCTTGTAAGCTATAGACCTCCACGGTTTAAGACTTTTTTTTTTCTCTGTTAAAATTTTAGAGGATTAGGTTTGGCCCATACATCTAATGTGCCATAATCATGTGGATTCTGACTCTGTTAGCTATTACATGTAAGAGCTCCTCTTCTCTATGTCATGCCATCTACATATAAATAAATATGCTTTTCATCATTCTAATGCAAAATATTGACAGAATTGTTGAATGAGACAAGCGCAAAGAAATGCTCTTTCACAATGAAACTCCAAGTTAACAGAAATCCATTAATAAACATTCTTTGGGGGACATTTCTTCACTCAACTATTATAGATTAATTTTACCGCCCCCCCCCTCTTTTTTTAAGTTTACTTATGTTGAGAGAGAGAGAGAAAGCAGGGGGTGGGGCAGAGAGAGGGAGAGAGAGAATCCCAAGCAGGCTCTGCACTGTCAGCACAGAGCCCAATGCAGGGCTTGAACTCACCAACCCTAAGATCATGACCTGAGCCGAAATCAAGAGTTGGACGCTTGACTGACTGAGCCACTGAAGCACCCCACCACCCAGTCCTTATTTTCTCATCATCATAATAAAAAACTGTCAAATATCTTAATGGACTATAATAGCAATATCTTTATCAGTCTTCTAATATTATAGTTCATTAACTCAATGAAAGAATCTAAATTGAATTATTTTTTTGTAACCTAGTATGAAATTTCTCAACAGTATGGTATGTAAGTCTTTCGATTTTCCCTACCTATCTGGGGCAAAACTAAGTGCAGTATTTGAAATCTCAAGTCAAACTGCAGCTTATACAACAAACAAGTTTCTAGAAGGTATTTGGAATTGGAATGGCTTGCGTCATTAGGAAATCAGGATTCCAGTCATTGACTGTATTCTAAAGATGAAGGATAACATTTGAAGATGACTGAGAGAAATTCATGTATCAATTAAATCGTGGACTGGGTGACAAGCAAAACCGTGTCTATCTCTGAGAGTCTTTGAAATTTAAAATTTTGTTCAGCCGAATAAGGACCTGGCGAGGAAACAACCTCTGTCTTACTGCTGAGAGTGTCTAGTTGCAAGGGAGGTTAAATACACAGCAAATAGCTGTAGTTCATACCTCACTTTCATTATCAGTTCCTTGTTATCTGTAGCTCCAAAGAGTATACTGGCAATGACCCCAAAACACAAGAGTATACTGGCAATGACCCCAGGATATAGAATAATATTGAATTTCTAACAGTCTTAAAGTTATGAAATATTTATTTCTACACAGGAAAGGACCAGAATAATTATTTTACTATTCCTATTGGATATCCAGACATTTAAGTTATACCCTTAGACTTAAATAGGATCAGCCACAAAGGACATCAAAAATCCCCTTCTCTACTTCATTTGGAATATTTATCCAATCATAACTTGTTTCAAGGATATTGCACTGTTTTAATTGATAGCACTATTGTCTGAATTGTGTATAACATTTTTGAACTAAGAGAATGGACAGAGGGAAATCTTTTATTGAAATGTAAGAGTGGCTTATGGTTATGTATAAGAATCTCACTTAGACAATCATTTCTCAAAGCTATTTTTATCAAAATCCATACATTAGGTGAAAAGAGCTTTTTCTAAAAGCAAAATAAACAAAAAATATGTGAAAATCTTTAAGCCTTGGCATTATGACAACATTCAACAGCAACATAGTTACTGATTAAAATGCAGTCATGAATATGTTTTATCAGAATTTCTAACCAAAAACAAACAAACCAACATTCTGCTTGCTGGCTTATATTTGAATTCATGTAATATAGTAGACACTTGGCGGCTTATCTTCTGCTATTATTTTTCTTATCTGTGAAAAATCATAGTATGCAATTTCTGATAAGTAGAATGCTATTTATTTTGTTCTTTAGTATTTCCTCTTCTTCCCAACAGAATCCCTTATATCAAAGCCTTTCACTGTTCCTACAGATCAGGGAAGTCATAGTTCACAGTTGAAGTTCATGCATAGAATTTGAGATTTGAAGTTTATTTTAATAACAAACATGGAGTATGGAACATGGAAGAAACCAAAGCAGAATGACAAGACTATATAGCTTCTCTTCTGATTTTGCCATATTGTGAATGACCAGAACATCATAGTTTCTCATTTCGCATTCTCATTTCTCATTCTTTATGTTCAGAACAACATCACTTTACTTTGAGGAAACTGTTTCTCCCTGCTCTGATAATGTGGCCCAGGTGGGGCCTGCCAGCACAGTTTCACTTCGGTTTTCATCTGACAACTCAGCTGGTACAACTGAGGGATGACCAACACTCTCTTGTCTTAGTGACTGTACAGGACATGGAGAGACATCTCAGGTTCTGTCAATCTGAATTTATCCCGAGATTTTATTAATTACGAGCTAGCTCTTCAAAAAGACATCTAAAGTCAGAACTGGAGGCCATAAATTATACTGAGTGGAGAAGGGTATCAGTGGAGATGCTCTTGGTTGTAATCCAGAAGAAAATATAAACTCAAATTCTCACACATTAGGTGGCAGATGGCAGATGACATGAGTGGAAAGAGCAGAGTAAGAACCCCCAAATATTCTCTGCTCAATAAAAGCAACCAGAACATTGGCAAACATTTTCAAAATCAATTTTTAAATTAACAGAAATTAGCAGAAATTAAATTAGCAGAAATGAACAAAGAGCTTGGAACAATCTGGAAAGTATTTATTTAAAAGAAATGCCTGGATCTCAGTAGCATCAGTGAGCCTTGTGGAATTTTAATTTTTCATATTCCTAGACCCTTCTCACAAATTTCATGGTAGCCTTAAAAATTATCAGTCCCACAATCATGGTGATAACTACCAGACTAGCAGCCATGATAGGGAGCAGAATGGAACGAGAGCTCTTTCAAAGCCCCATGCCCAGATTACTGCCATTATTTAATCCATCTGGAAGCTCCCTGGAAAAGCCCGAAGCTTTCCTTTATTTGACTAGAGTCAGAGTTCATCCAGTATGAACATCTTTTCCCTGGGAGCATTTTAAAAGTAATCGGCAGCAGTTGTTTAACATTAGAGTTGTCATATGTAGCAATAACAATTGGGGAAAACAACAAGGTAACTGAAAAACTTAAAAGAAAAAAACCTGGAGAATGAAATGTCTACAGGATGCTTTTAAAATCTCCACGATATTTCTGGGAATCTAGAAGTCTATGTGCATGCATAGGTCTCTGTGCTTGCCCAGGAAAGATGAAGAAAAGCTGTAAGCATTGTCCCGTGGCTGTCCTTGAAACTGCACCTGAGCAGGAAATGAAGACTAAGGCAGAGTTGCTAACTGCCTGTATGAATATTGAAGGTTGTCCCCAAATGCATACACAGCCACTCAGAAAGATGGGACATTTATTGATTCAAGGCATTAAGGAAATCTCTGTCCAAGTATTAGCTAACCATCAAGCTTACTATGCAAAGACTTCAGAGGCTGCATACAGTACCAATGCATACTGCATAAACAGTACCAATGTTAAAGAGCTAGTTCAGGAAAGTCACTAAACAAATAGCTACAACAATAAGCAGCAACAGCAATAAATCTTATGGATGGGAGAGAATCTAATTTCCAGGGTTGCCACACTGTATTATCTAAAGTGTCCAATTTTAGAATGAAGATTATGAAACATGCGGATAAATAACAAAGTATGACCTATACACAAGAAAAATATGTGATAGATCAATAGAAACGATATTGAGGAAACAAGACATCAGTTTTACTAAATAAAGATTTTAAATCATTATTTTAAATTTACCCAATGAACTAAAGAAAACCATGTCTAAAGAGTTAAAGGAAAATATGGGAACAGTATCTCACCAAACTGAGAACATTAATAAATAGAAAAAAAATTTTAAGATAGTTCAATTGAGATTATCCAGTCTCAGTGTCTCACTCCCTTAGGATTGTACCACAGACTAAGTAGCTTATAAACCAGAGAAATTTGTTCCTCACAGTTCTGAAGGCTGGAAGTCCAGGATTAAGGTGCCAGGATGGTCAGGTGAGGGCCCTCTTTCAGTTGCAGACATCTCATTGTGTCCTCACAGAGTGGAATTGGCTAAGAAGTTCTGTGGGGTCTGTTTTATAAAGCACTAATCCCATTCATGAGAGTATTACTGTCATGACCTAGGCTCTCCCAAAGACCCCACCACCCAATACCATCATATTGGACGTTAGAATTTCAACATGTGAATTGTGGAGAGACACAAATATTCAGGCCATTGCACTGAGAAACATAATAAATAATAATAATAATTATAATTATAATTATAATGAAGAAAAGTGAACTGGGCCTCAGACCTGTGGGATACCATGAGGTATATCAGCATGTGTATAATGGGAGTACTGGAAGGAAAGGAAAGACAGAAAGAGGCAGAAAGTGTATTTGGAGAAATAATGCCCAAAACTTCTCAAATTTCATGAAAAAATATTAATCTGCACTTCTTGTATGTGCTCAACAGCCTCTAAACTGTATATATTCACAGAGATCTGCACTTAATTGTATCACATTCAAGCTGTTGAAAGTCAAAGACAAGCTGACAAGAGCATAAGAGAAGCAATGCATTGAGCACAAGAAATCCTCTGTAAGATTAACAGGTGATTTATCATCAGAAATCATGGATACCAGAATATGACATATTCAAAACGCTGAAAGAAAAAGTTTGTCAACCAAAGAGTCCATATCCAACAAAACTATCCTTAAAATATCAAAAAAAAAAAAAATTAAGGCATTCTTGGATACATAAAAACAGAAAGAATTTGTTGCTAGAAAATTTATCCTACAAGAAATATGAAGAGAGCCCTTTATGGTGAAATAAGAGGACACTAGACAAAACACTTGAATTAGTGTAAAGAAACAAAGGACACTGGTAAAAGTACCACAGGGGTAAATATAAACGACGGTTTACATTTCATCTTTTATGTGACTCTTTTTTTTCACTTGTCTCATCTTAAAGACAACTGCATAAAACAATACTTACAAATCTTTGTTGATGGGCATTCAATGTATAAAAATGAAATATATTATAAAAATAACAGCATAAAGAATGGGAGAAAGAGCAATATAGGAGCAAAGTTTTTGGAAACTATTTAAATCAAGTGTATATTGATCCAAGTTAGTTTGTTATAACACGTTAATTGTGACCACCTGGGGCAAGCATTAAGAAAATATCCCAAAAATGTATTGAAAGAAACAACAGAATCAAAATTATACATGAGAAAATACACATTTAATACAACAGAAGGTGGTGATGGGGAACTACAGAATCAAAAAGAGATATATAGAAAATAGCAAAATGACACACATAAATTCTACTTTGTCAGTAATTACATCCAATGTAAATATATTAAAAACTCCAGTCAAAAGCAGAGATTGGCAGAATAGATAAAAAAGAAACATTGTTCAACTATATGCTGTCTATAAAAGACACACTTTAAATTCAAAGACACAAATAGATTGAAAATAAAAGGATAGGAAAAGTTTGTCAACCAGAGTCCATACCGTTACGTATAGATTCATCGAATGAAAAAATGGGCAGTTAAACAATCATCGATGAAGTCTTCAATACCATACTTCTGTAACTGAATGGACAACTAGACAGAAGAATAGGAAGGAAATAAGAGAGTTGAACAACACTATAAACCAACTAGAGCTACATAGTCATTTATAGAACAATCCGTCTAATACCAACAGACTACACCTTCTTCTCAAGTGCACGTGGAATTTTTGCAAACCATAAATGTGATAAAGGTCTATTCTCTATAGTGTGTACAGTTTTTACACAATTCAATAATAAAAAGACAACCCAATAAATGGGCAAAGCATAAGAACAGATATTTCTCCAAATATATACAATGGGCAATAAGCATATGACAAAAGCTCAGCATCATCAGCCACAGGAAGATGCAAATCAAAACCACAACGAGATACCAGTTCATATCTACTAGGATGGCTAGAATAAAAAAATGGACAATAACCACGTTGAGGAGAATGTGGAGAAATTAGAACCCTCATCCATTGCTAATGGGAGTATAAAATAGTACAGTAGATTTAGAAAACAGTTTGGCAATTCCTCAAAAGTTATACACAGAATTACTATGTGATCCAGCAGTTTGACTCTTTGACCTATACCCAAGAGAAATAAAACATGTGTCCACTTAAAAACTTGCACACAAATATTTATAGTGGAATTATTCTTAATAGCCAAAAAAATAGAAACAACAGATAAATCGGTAAACAAAAGTAGTCTCTCCATACAGTGGAATGTTATATAGCCACACAAGTGTTGATGCATGCTACAACATGGATGAAAACATTATGCTAAACACAAGGTCAGACACAAAATATCCCATATTTTATATAACTCCATTTCATTTCTTTCTTTGTTTCTTTTTTTGTTTCTTTGTTTCTTTTTTTCTTTCCTTGCTTTCTTCCCTTCTTTCCTTCCTTCTTTCTCTTTTTAGAGACAGTGAGAAAGCAGGGGAGGGACAGAGAGAGAGGGAGAGAGAGAGGGTCATAAACAGGCTCCACGATCACTATGGAGCCCATTGTTCGGGGCTCAATATCATGACCCTGAGATCACGACTTCAGCTGAAATCAAGGGTCGGACATCTAACTGAGTACGCCACCCAGGAGCTCCTGTATAATTCCATTTATACCAAAGGTCCAGAATAGGCAAATCCATAGAGACAGAAAGTAGTTTACTGATTTCCAGTGGCTGAGGAAAGAAAGGGGGTGGGAATGGGGATTGACTGCTAGTTTATAAAAGATTTCTTTTCAAGACAAGCTAATGTTATCAAATTAGATAGTGGTAATGGTTGTACAACTGAGTGAATATATTAAAAAGCACTGAATTTTATACATTAAAAGATGAATTTTTTGCTACGCAAATTCTATCTCAATTTAAAAAAGGAAAAACAATCTTATACCTAAAAGGTCAGTGATCCAATAGGCCTGTAGTACAGTCTGGAGCTTTCTATGTTGTGAAGTATGTAACTTTGAAACCAAGGGTACAGTTGGCATCTGCAGAACCACGCAAGCAAATCTGGAAGAAGGTGACACAGTCACTAGTGAAAACAAGATACTAAGAGACTGAAGAGCATTTACAGTTAGAAACAGAGGAAGGGATATGGTGAGGAAATCTGACACTGAGACGGGGTTCAGCTATTGCATTCTTTTTCATGGTTTAGTTATCAGAGCCAAAAAGTCTCCTTTTTTTTTTTTCCATTTAAAGCCATGGAGTTAGATTTCTGTCACTGGCTGGCAAAACTCTGGAATAATAGCTGTATTTAAAGAAAAACACTCCTCAAAATGGCTCGGCCCATTTTAACACTAAATAAGAGCATATTGCATGGTGATGAGTGAAAGCAAAGATACAAGAGTGTTGTATTTCAATATCATCAGCCAGAAAGTTGTTAATGGATAATTTAAACTCAAATCCTTAATATGGTGATTCTGAAACTTGACTAAAAAATATTGATGGTATCAAAGCTCAGAATGTTCAGGAAGAATGTGATTGTGAGTTATCAAGCCTAATTGTTAGGAGCAACCTGTGCTTGACTAATCTCTATGTTTTAATGCACTGAGCAAGCTCTTATGTTACTGCTGCTGAATTATTTCCTAGGCTTCAGAAGAAAGTAGGCCAAACAGTAGTTTTTTCCCATATATAAATATGGCTTATATTTTTTGAGAAGTGGAAATTCATCTTCTGTTATTCTTTTCTTTACTAAATGATTTAATTTGGCATAATTTAAAAAATTCTTTAGTTTTGCTATTAATCTGTTAATCCAGTGAAATAATGCTAAGAATTTTCATTATGTTTTCTCAAACAATATACTTTAGGGGTCATGGTTATCAAATTCATGATTATAGTATGTATTGAAATGTGTCTGAGGAATTAAATTGTCAATTATTTCTCTATAGAATAATTCTTTTAAAAATTTTTTTTCAACGTTTTTATTTATTTTTGGGACAGAGAGAGACAGAGCATGAACGGGGGAGGGGCAGAGAGAGAGGGAGACACAGAATCGGAAACAGGCTCCAGGCTCTGAGCCATCAGCCCAGAGCCTGACGCGGGGCTCGAACTCACGGACCGCGAGATCGTGACCTGGCTGAAGTCGGACGCTTAACCGACTGCACCACCCAGGCGCCCCTAGAATAATTCTTTTAATGCCGCATAGGTATAATTAAGGGATAAAATAATTGACTTGAGTTGTATGCCCCTACCTTCCAAAAGGAACCCACAATGTATTAAATTGACTTGATTAATTTTCTAGTGACAAATAGGTATATAATGATTTCCTATCCCTAAACAAGTAGACAACAAATGCGATGTAAGAGATGAGTGAATTGTCTTAGATGACAAAAGAATATGCAGAGCACACGCACTGTTGACCTGATTCTAGGTGGTAGCCAGAAGAAGCAATCACTGATGAGTGAATAGATAAATGCACAGATAAACACACACACACACACAAACAGGCAGATCTGTTGTTCATAAAATTTTACTGAACTATGGAAGTTCAATTAAAGAGGATTGTCATCCAGCAATATCTGAGTTAACTAGAGATTGAAATCTGATTGACAAAGAAGATATGTATGTAAGTGTCTGAGAAAGAGACAAAGAGGTAAGAGAAGAGAGGTGTTTTTTGAGAAGTAAAGTTTACACCCTGGGCTCAATAGGAAAAAATCACAGGATTCCTAGTTGGCATCAGGGAGTTCCTGATAATAATAGTCTTACAATAGTATGAATGATCATTTACTTTTTGTAGGCAGGATGTACTATAATGTGATGTAAATGCATTATTATATTTTTTAAAACATGTATGAACACTTCCTGAAGTAAAGTTGCACAGAAAATAGAATGATTCATCCCATATACATGCTGCAAGTGCTTACTGTGTTCCACATATGGTAATTTACCAGTATCTTTTTTTAAAGTTTATTTATTTATTATAAGAGACAGAGCACAAGCAGGGGAGGGGCAGAGAGAGAGAGAGAGAGAGAGAGAGAGAGAGAGAGAGAATCCCAAGCAGGCTCCGCACTCTCAGCACAGAGCCCAGCATGGGGCTCGAACTCACAAACCGTGAGATCATGACCTGAGAGGAAACCAATTTACTGAACCTTATTTACTGCCCCAATTTACTGAACCTTAGCAGTTCTATTCCTAAGTGGTGACTGAATCTATGTATGTTGGTTGGTTCATACTGATTATTTAGCATTTGACCAATTTTTCTGAAACTAATGGATCAGTCTTGTGGTCAGTTGGAGTCAGTCTTTAATACACAATTTAGAATATTTTTATATAGTTGGATTTTTTTTTCAAGAAATAGATTTAGTTTATGAGTTTTGACCCCACGATTAGCCTACTCACCCTAGATCTCCAATAATTAAGCTGATTATGTTTGTGTGCCCATAGTAATAGGCCTAATGCAGCAGTAAGAAATTAAACAGTACCTGTGGCATAGAAAGAATTGTCTTATATACTGGTAAAAGAGGAGCTTAGTGCCAAGGTGGCCCCTGTCCCAATCTAATGGATAAAATACCTTCATTTGTCAGCTATTATCTATCACTGGGCAGGATTCTCAATACCTACAGGCTTCCAATTCCTAAACCATAGGCATGTCTCCTTAAGAAATTCAGGGTGGCTTTGCCAAGCTCTTTGCAGTCAATTATTTGTATCCTCAATTCATGGAACCTTTGTACTGCTTGTTTACTGTTTCAGTGGTAAGCTGAAATGAGACACTACTGAAGCCAGTCAGAATTAACATGTGCCAGTCTTCCAATCCAGCCCAACACTTTGTGGTCTAACTCAGCTCATTTGCCATCCCACAAAGTAAACAGGATTGGTTAAAACCATTTTATAGTCCCACTGCTTGTGTCACGATGAAGTTCAGATAAACAATCACAGCTCTTGTTAAGAAAAATAATCACATGAATCTAAATACACTTTAATGGAACAAATGATATAAGAAATTTAGGGGAGGGACACCTGGGTGGCTCAGTCAAAATCTCTTGATTTCGTCTCTGGTCATGATCTCATGGTTTGTAAGATTGAGCCCCGCGTCAGGCTCTGTGCTGGCAGCTTGGGATTCTCTCTCCCCCTCTCTCTGCCTATCTCCCCCCTCAAAATAAATTAAAGACATTTTAAAAATTAAAAAAAAAAAATTAGGAGAAAATGTATACCCAAGAAGTCTTTAGTCCGCTAAATGTATCTACCAGTGGAAAACAGTTCTGTAGCTCTAACATGATTTAATGACCAAAGAAAGTCAACCTTTTCTCAATTTTGCCCCTGTAATTTAATAAACATAAAAATATTCATAGAAAATCTAGCTCCCTCAGATTATCAACTACCTCACGCATAAAGGGTAGGGATGGCTAATGACTCCTACTTTGCATTTCACAAATGTAGGTATAAATATCCCCAAGTGCCTAAAGTAAGCCACAGACAAATCGTGTGTGGGGTGTTAACAGTAGCCACTGGGCAATGGCCAACTGCTAGGAAAGGATCAGTTCTGAGGTAGGATTCAGGTTCCAGGACTGCCTCTGGGGTCATGCTGAAGCTGCATTCCAGCTGAGACCAAACCCATGCTTACTTAACTTCCTCCTGCCACCCTGCTTCCCTCACTCCCTTTCTCCTGAGGTGATTCTCTCAATAAATCATTTGCACAAAAATTCTGCTCAGGCTGTGCCTCTAAAGAAACAATCATAGGCATCATATGTCCTATGTCTGTGTCCACACTGCTTCTCCCAATAATAGTGTGAAATGTTTAAAACCCTTGTCATTTGTCCTTTTTGTGCCCAGCCAGTGCTTTCTGAACTTTTGCCTTCCCCTTCGTTGCATTCCTCTGAACTTATCCTCTCCATGTATTCCTGGATCCTTTAGCATTTCCCTGTGTTTAACCTTCCCATTAGCCTTGGATTGGATTAAGAGAGGCATTATCCTCATAGGCCTAGAAAAGAACTTCAGAGATGAGTGTCTAAGCATACTGAAAGTCAACTCAATTAAAATTAGCACAATTTTTCTTTATGTCTAATTAAAATCTGCCCTTTTCTTAAATTTATTATTTATTTTGAGGCAGGAGGAGGGGCAGAGAGAGAGGGAGAGGGAGAGAATCCCAAGCAGGCTCCAAGCTGTCTGTGTGGAACCTAATGCCGAGTCTGACGCTTAGCCGACTGAGCCACCCAGATACCCCCCCTTCCCAAATCTGCCCTTCTTTATTTCATGCCCATTTCTTGGTTTTGGAGTTGGTCTTTTGTGGGCTAGTAAAGTCTCATAAACAAAGACTGTTCATATAATCTAAGACAGTAAAATTTGACCCACTGGATCTGGGTCTAGGTCATTTTGTTGAAAGTCAGTTCTTCAAAAGTCAATTCACCAAACAGATAATCCTCCAAATGACCAACTTGCTAAAGTTGTTATTTCTCTAACTATTTAGTTTTAATTGGATGGTTCTCATTTGGCTTTTAAAATAGGCCTAGGGGCCCAACCAAATAAAATAATCCTTATACCACTATTATGAGGCAAAATGTAAAACAGTCAACTAAAATTAAATACATAGAAAAAAATAAGTACATTCTACAATATATATGGCTTCTGGGAACTTTTTTTTAATTGCCTAATATCTTAAAACTGATTTCCATCCATTCATAATCATTTAAATATCCTTAATGTCGAGAACACTGAGAGTTAATCAGTCCCCAGATGGGTTCATTTCCTGTCATTTTTTCCCCATATACTAATATGTAAATCACTCCCAACTTAAAAGTTAGTAACATCCTGTAAGTAACTAGTGGAAGAATGTAAGGTAAAGATTTTATTTCCTCCCTTAGATTTTGTTTTTCTTTGAATTTGGAAGGGTACTCTCACCTCTTAAAAACAACTTGGAAGCATGTATCAGAAGATTTAAAAACAATCTTGCCCTTTGAAACATTAACTCAATTCCTGGAAGAAACAGATATATTAGAAAAACTCAGTTCAGTCTACCTCTTATGTCTTTCTTTCTTGAGGGTGTCCTTTACTCTCATACCACTACCACAAATGCACAACAATGACACCAGATGTGTGGAGATTGTTCCCACACCAAACAGTTCTCTGTGATACCAGCTGAGTGTCCTACGATTTAGCTCAATTCTAACCCTGTCTACCTGGAGATGGTGTCAGATCCCAGAAGTTAAGGGCTCAGTCCCACAAAATGGCCTCCACCCTTTTTTAGGTGTCAGTGGCAAGTAGTGGGTCCCCAGGTCACCCACAACTTCTGTCTGACTTGGCCACTGATCTCGATTTCCAAGGTACTCTCACCCTTCGTAAAGTGACTCACAGAGCCCAGGGCAACACGTTTACCAGTTTATTCAAGGACATGATAAAAATACAGATGAGCAGCCAGATGAGGAGATGCATAAGCTGAGGTCTGGGAGGGTCCTGAGCACAGGAGCTTCTTTCCTTATGGAGTTGGGGAGTGTCACCCTCCTGATATGCAAATATGTTGGTCAACCTGGCAGCTCTCCAAGCCCCATACAATGGGGATTTTTATATAGGGCTTCATCATGTAGGCATGATCAATCACTGTCTCTATTTTCAGTCCCTCTTCCCTTCTCAAGAGAATGGGGGACAGAGGGCCGAAAATTCCAAGCTTCAAATCATGACTTGGTCTTTCTAGGGATCAGCCTTCATCCAGGAGTCATTCAGAAGCCCACCCAGAGTCACCTCACTGTAGCCCAGGAAATTAAAGGGTTTCGGGAACTCTGTGTCAAGAACTAAGGGCAAGATCAAATATTAGAGTAAAAGATGCTTCTAATATTTTTATCACTTAGGAGATTGCAAAGGTTTTAGGAATTCCATGCCAGGAACCAGGGGCATAAATAAATAAATTAAATTAAGAAATAAATGAATAAATAAATAAATATTTTATCTCACATCAGACATGAGGACAAAGGTAGATTGCTGAGATATTGGATGTAAAATTTTAAGAAATTTGAAATGAAAAAATCAGAATTAGAGCTAGTTTCAGAAATGGATGGACTCAGAATTCCAACCTTTCTTTGCCTGTAGATTCTATTCTTCTTCTTCTTCTTTTCTTCTTTTCTTTCTTTCTTTCTTTCTTTTTTTTTTTTATAATAATAGGGGCCTTCAGGGGCGCCTGGGTGGCTCAGTCGGTTAAGCGTCCGACTTCAGCTCAGGTCACGATCTCGCGGTCCGTGAGTTTGAGCCCCGCATCGGGCTCTGGGCTGATGGCTCAGAGCCTGGAGCCTGTTTCAGATTCTGTGTCTCCCTCTCTCTGCTCCTCCCCCGTTCATGCTCTGTCTCTCTCTGTCTCAAAAATAAATAAACGTTAAAAAAAAATTTTTTTTTTTAAATAATAGGGGCCTTCAGGGCAATATTCCTGGTGTCTGCCGCTGATTACCTCAAATTGACTCAGAGTTTAAGCTAAGTAGAATCTACCTCTGGTACTTAGAGCAGAAACAGCTCTACCCAAATCATGAGTTCAAAGCAAAAGAAAATTGATGGTTAAAAAGAAATTTATCCAACAAGGGAAAGTATTTTTTAGCTGAGAGAAACTAAAGTTAGCCCTTCAAAATGATTTAAAATGTGATGTATTTCTATTTTGCTACTACAAATCGTTTTGTTAAAAATATTTAATTATGTAAGAAAATGCTTATGATAAAATGTTACATTGAAAAAGCTGGGGGGGGGGGGAGAAACTTAACAGAAACCCATGGGGGAGGGGAAGGAAAAAAAAAGAGGTTAGAATGGGAGAGAGCCAAAGCACGAGAGACTCTTAAAAACTGAGAACAAACTGAGGGTTGATGGGGGGGGGGGGGGGAGGGAGGGTGGGTAATGGGTATTGAGGAGGGCACCTTTTGGGATGAGCACTGGGTGTTGTATGGAAATCAGTTTGACAATAAATATCATATATTAAAAAAAAAAAGAAAAAGCTGGGGGGGGGAGAGCAACTGTGAGACTGAATCAGTTTTGACCTGTGAAGACAGAAGAGTCATATGAGCTCAGGTCTGATTAAGGAGGCCGTGGCGGGGGGGAGACACTTTATAAATAAAACAGGAGAGATGGGCAGAGCTCAGATCATGAGACATTTTATAGAGCATAGTACTCATTTTAGTCTTTTTCCCAAGTTCAGTGGAAGACATCATAGGGTTTTTAGCAAGAAGTTTGAAAGATACAATAAATATTTTTAAAGAACCTTATGTTACCGTGTGTAGAGACCCAGTGGGTAGAGAATGAATTAGAGGGACACAAGTATAGAAGTAGGAATTAACAAGATTTCTTTGGGAAAACCAGAACCTTTTTATCTGTGTAGTTCTATATTTAATCCATACCCAATGACCTCACCACCACATATTACCTATGTTATGCCATTTGGCACTCCACTACGTGCACATCAATTTTTTTGAGGGTAGGGACCATAACTCTTCATACTTGGCACCTCTTTCTGTACTAAAGATAGACTAGGCTTGTAAAATGTGTATGAGCTTCAATCAAGACAAAGTTCAAGACTGCAAAGTCTTTGTAAACTTTCCACGTTTTATTAAAACCACATACAATAGATCTAAATTTTTTTCTACTAGCAAATCATAATCCCTTAAATAAAAAAGTGATTCCATCTTATTAAACAGACCATTTGGATTGTAAACTATTGATTCTATAGTTTTTGAGAAATTACAGAGCTCAGGCTATATTTGTGAGAAAACCATTATGAATAGCTTAAAAATAATAGCGTTCAAGTAAAAATGGCCTTGAGCTACAATGTCATCCGTGATGTTTTTCCATGATTTACAAAATTTTTCATCAGGTCCTAAATAAAATCACTAAAAAGATAAATAAAACTTTATTTTCCATCCCATTATGTTAACATAATTTCCCTGATACTTAAGCATATACACAGTTGATTTTTATTACCTCCATATACAAATCTGAGAACAAAAATTGAATTTCTTCTAAACCAAACACACTGGACCCTTAATATTTAGTAAAGTACTTTGTAATTGATACTATTATTCCTATTTTAAACACAAAAATGAAGTGAGGAAATTGCTCAAGGACATCTAGCTAATTGGTGAATTTACTCCTGACTAAACAGACATTTATTGACAAATCATAATTTAAAATTTTAATGTTCTTGTTATAGTTTCAGATATTTTTATTGAGCATTAAGCATCTTTTATCTCTAACACTAGATTAGATGCTTCTCTTCTGAACCCTTGTATAGTATTTTGTTCATACAGTTGTCACCATAGTCATGCTATTGCACTTTAGTTATTTTCTTACATTTATTTTTATTTATTTTGAGAGACAGAGAACAAGCATGGGAGGGGCAGAGAGAGAGAGGGAGACAGAATTCAAGCAGGCTCCATGCCATCAGCTCAGAGCCTGATGCGGGGCTCGAGGTCATGAACCATGAGATCATGACCTGAGCCAAAATCAAGAATCAGACACTTAACTGACAGAGCCTCCCAGGTGCCCCTCTATTGCATTTTAATAACCTATTTACTGTCAGTCTCCCAATAAAATATACAGTCCTCAAGAATAGGGATTGTTTCTTAATTATTAGGCGCATAGTAGAAGCTTAATAAATGTTTTATGTCATTTTTTTTCCATAGTAGTAGATGGGAACGGCAAATCATCAGTGAATTAGAATAATATAATTTGCTAATACTACTCCACAGAAAAAAGAATGTGGAACATATTTAAATACCAATGGGGAATATCTGACATATTGATTTTGAAACATGACTATTATGATATTACTTTAAGGAAGCTTTCCTGCGATGGATCTCAGTACATGTTCATGAAGGGGAAAAAAAGTGGGGTTTGGAGGATGAAGTACATATAGGCAAATTGGCATCATTTGTCTTTGGATAGCATTTCAGCCAAAAGAGACTCAAGACTGCACTGACATAGCCAAATATCATTTAATGCCACTTGTGGCATTTCAAAAATTTCATGGAAAATACAGTTCTCAGGTTTCTTATTTAATAACATGGGTAGTTTCCAGTGATGAGAAAATGCCAAACCTATTTCAATTTTGAGGTTTCAAAATCTAATTTACTCAAAATGAGGTTTTATCATAGTCCCTAAAAATAGTTGCTACTAAAGACTTATAGAAGTATGTTACTTTTACACATGCTTATACTTGCAGAAATAATGCTAAAAGCTTATTTCAACCTCAGTATTGTTTTGTTTATGCAATCTAATTTAATTTCAATGTGTTTTGGTTTCTTAGCAAAAATATATTTAGACAAAAGTAGATCCAAGAAAACTCAGCATTTAAGTTAGAAAGCACAAAATTAATTTAATTCATTCAATAAATACTGCAAAGTATTTACTTGACTACCTTGTAAATTGTTGCGTTTCTAATTTAGTCAACATATGCCTTTTAAATACTCACCTGGTTGTGTGATTACTCAACTAAAGAGATGCGGTAATTCTAGAACTATGTTGTCATAATTTTTTTATATATTGGTGATTTTGACTGCTTTTAGTTTTGATCTGTTGGAATACAATTGGATAGATGGTTGTTTAAATGATGTAATATTTTTCTTCATAAAATAGCAATCAGTTACATTTATTGCTCAAACTGCTCTATGCCAGAAAGGAATCTTGTTTAAAGGTTTCCTAGTGGCCTCTGAGGAAATAATTTGTAGCTTTCCACTTCTCCCTAACATCCAAGTTACTTTACTCTCTCTCGTTTGTTTTATTTCCCCTTTCTTATCCCTTTTCTTCTCCTAGCTTTCAAAGATCTTTTGATTGTTTTCAGTATTTGCCTTTTCTCCTCCATTGTATATTAAAATTTCTGGGGAATCTTGGATTAATGTAATTGAATGCTTCCTATAAGGTATTGTAAACAGCATGGAAGACAAAAATGGTAGTCATTCAACAGGTGAAGTCTATATCTGGAACACTTCCATTTCCCTGGTGTTACCATAAGCTATCAGTCCTAGGGGTGGGGCCCCATAATCCTCATGTGTTTTTTTAGTTTTTTGTCATTTCTGAGAGTTTCTCTGAACTAATCTCATTTAACAAGGCTCACAGACTGAATTTCAGAACAGTCCTCTTCAGAACTGACTACAGGAGAAAAGCCTAGGTAGAAGAAAAGTACAGAAAATAAAGCTAATGGCACTTCTGTCTCTCTCTGTCTGTCTCTGTCTCTGTATCTCTTTCATGTTTACTCTTCAATATTCATAGCCCCTTCACTGGTAGAGCTGGCCTCAAATTTCTTCTAACCACATCCTAAAATGAACACTAGGTGTTTTAACTACATAACTTACTTTTTGTCAAATCAGGCCATTTTTTCTGAATCAAAAGTCTCTCATCAGGACACGATTTCCACCATTATTTGTTGGATGGCATCTCTTTTTAATAATTTAATACCCTCTGCCCAATGTTTCCACTCTTAAGGCAACCCACTGCTACACGCACCAGTAACTAAAGTGTTTTACAATTGTAAGCAGTGGTCTCTGTTCCCTTGAAATGTCAGGGCCACTGGGATCTTCGAGGAAGAGAGATTCTGTGGGTTCTCCCACAGCGCTTTCAAGGCGTGTCTCAACCTCTAGGGATTGCCACACACATCTATTCTCATGTATTTGGCAGTTCGTTCTGTCAGCTTCCATAATGTCAGCTACAATCATGCTTACTACTCTGGCTAGTACAGTTCAATGTACTTTAACTGCTGCCTTCTGGAGATAAAAATCTAACTTTTTACTTTGACACCAAAAGAGAGGTGTTTGTTTGTTTGTTTGTTTGTTTTAAATTTAGTACATTGGAAGAGAATTTAAAGATAAGCAGAGTTCATCTGTATCTTTTTAAATCGTATCACATAGGTAGAATTCAGGTCAACCATAAATACTAATAGGCATAAAAGTGATAAGTGTATTTATCATTATTTTAAAGTTCTCTAAAAGGTTAAGAAAGAGTAAGATGACAAATATGAATAAAAATACTGAACTGCAAGATGAAAATGGAACATCTCTAAGATGGATGCTATAACAGTAGATTCTTGCCACCTTTTGAAAGGAAGTCACATAACTCTTCAAAGCCTACGTTTGCTTAACTGTAAAATGGGAATAATAGCTCTGAAGTTTAAAAGAAATACGTTTTATCAAAAACCTCACATAAACCAACGTAAAAGTGGTCTGTTGTTATTTAACAAATACGTTTAAATGTCTAGTACACACAGTGCTAGGCCTTGCTAGCAAAAAGAGTAAGAGAAAGAAAACCAAGCCTTCCTCTATGTACACATTACGTTCACACTAGTGAAAGAGACAGAGTATATAAGATTTCTCACATATAAGGCAAGACAGATGGTAAAAGGAGCTCTTTCAGAGATACCCGAAGCTGCTATAGGAACTGAGCCTTGGAGAAAGTAATACAGTAGTTAACCCCTTATCTGTAGAGGATACATTCCAAGACTTCCGGTGGATGGATGCCTGAAACTGTGGATAGTACCAAGCACTATATATATACTATGTTTTTCCCTAGACATATGTACCTATAAGAAACTTAAACTTATAAATTAGGCACAGTAAGAGAGTAACCAGAATAGCTAATAATAAAATGCAAAAAATGTAACAATATCCTGTAACAAAAATTTTGTGAATGTGGTCTTTTTCTCTGTCTCTCTCTTTCTGTGTCTCTCAAAATACCTTATTGTACTGTACTCACCCTTCTTCTTGTGATGATGTGAGATGGTAGAATGCCTACCGCGATGAGATGAAGTGAGGTGAATGACGTAGGCGTTGTAACATAGCATTAGGCTACTGTGGACCTTCTGACCGTGATTCTGAAGAGGATCATCTGTTTCCGGAGGATGACTGGCAGTGGATAACTGCAACCGCGAAAAGTGAAACCGCGGATAAGCGGGGAACACTGTACTACTTGGGATTCTGGGAAGGTTCATGAAAGAGCTAATTTTTTATCTGAGCCTTAAAGGGGAAGGAAGCATGGGGTGGAAAATTTACTTATGTAATGACAATTACAACCAGCAAGCCAATAAGATCCAACTGATAGCAGTCAGCTAGCTGACTAGCTCAAGGCAGCCAACATGCCATCTTTATGATTTTCAGGATAGAGTTGAGATGAGCATGGGGGGAAAGACTGAACTGAAAAAGAAAAAAAAAACTGTTCACCCACAGTATAGATCCACACAACATTTTTAGAGGATCAACCAATTTTGATAGAGTTAGTAGAAGTTAGCTTGCAAAATTTAAAAGGAATTCTTAGAGAAATTATTTACCATAGTAAAAATATCATGTCATTAGGTCATACAGAAGAACAATTAAATAAAAAGTAGGTGAATATGTATGTGTACCTACATGTTGTGTAACAGATCTATCTGTATATGTATCTGAATATGTATATGTGCTTACGTGTTGTGTAACAGATCTATCTGTAGCCCCTGCTTGGTGTCCACAGACATAATTTAGGTTACCATGTCTTTATAGCCAATGGAATAAATTTGTTTAAAATTGCTTTGATTATTTAAACTAATTTCCCAGTTGCAGTATGCGTACAGATTTCCCTTTCTTCCATGCTGAACTTTTCTCCAAGTGGTTTGCTAAGAATCAGCCTTATTCAGATTCCCTGAAAGTCTTGTCCTGGCTCATATACAATACCTCTCCTAACAGTCCTTGAGTTCAGACAATTTGAACCCCACATGCGGAGAAAACATTTATAAGTGAAAGTTGATCTGCCCCCTAAACAAAGCAAACAACATAGGCAAGGTCCTCAGCGGAAGAAGGAAAGGCCAGGTCCAGAAAATGGAGGTGGGACACTAGGAGGTCATTTCCACGGGCAGCTGCCTGTTGATTCCAGAATGTACATGTGTACATTGATGCTTGCTCTTATCCTAGGTTAGTATATCCTATGTATATATGACATGAATATGTGAAATTTGAAATTTGACACACACACACACACACACACACACACACACACAGAAGTTTCCTGAATCAATTACCACATTTTACTTTGAGGAAAGAGGAAACACTGCAATTTAAAGTTACACCATCCTCTTTCTTGGCTGAATGGAGTCCGCATGGAGCCAGGTGTCTACGTGGAGGCTGTTCTCCTTCCCTTTGTGATGTTGGTCAAATTATTTAAAATGTTCAAGTCCTCAGTGTTCTTATATTATTATAAGAGTGATACAATACAATAGAGCTGTTTTGAATATGAAATGGAATAATCTGTGTAAAGCTCTTAGCATAGCATATATTAATTATTGAATATAAATACCATCTTAACAACAGTGCTAAATTCAGGATCCCAGTTTGGGAAGACAGGACAAGAGATATAACTTTGGGGAAGGTATATGGGGAATGATATATGGGGAAGATACCCAGTAATGCTACTATCAGGGTAGATATTATACATCAGTAATTTACCAAAAAGATATTTGTTATGCTCTAATTTTCTCTTTCTCATCACAAAAATTATATACATTTTTGTTGCCAATTAAATAAATTATTTTATTTGCAAAGACTTTTTAAACTAAACTCTAGAGAAATATGAGCTAGGTCCCTAGAAAGGAGTTACAGAAATGAAGCCACTAACTCTCTGACTTTGAGAAAATAACTGTCTTTAAGTTTCTTAAGTTATGCAGAGAAATAACTAATTCTAATAATTAATAATAATTATGATATTTCAATAAATTTTGTTATTGTTCTGGCTTAAAATTGTATAGTGCCTTCAGTTAGCTATCACTTATTAAAGGCCTTAGACTTCTCAACGAACTTACTCCAAAAAAAATGTGCCCACAATAAAAATGTTAATCCAGCATGATTAACGTCTAAAATTCTTCTTGAGAATTAGGAGAGACAGTATGTTGAAAGTACATTACCCAGGTACACCTCACTCATTGTTGCTTAGCGGACATCTCAAGGAAAAAAAAAATACTGGCAAAAGACCTGGCTGACTGAAACATTGAGAGAAATCATACACAGAGGAAGTGTTCTATTTCCTTTGTTCTTTATGTGTTCTATAAATATTTCATGTATTTATTAAAGCTGTGTTATTGCTGGAAGCCAGCCTTCTCCCTTGTTTAATTCTTCCCCCATCCTTGAAGGTTAGAAATGTTTGAAATATAGAGCGTCTGCATTCCATGTGCATGTTTTGTTAATAGACAACACATGAAAATTACGGATGAAGATTTCTTTAAAGGAGGAAAAAGGGAAATATTTAGGATGGCTGGGAAGAAGGAAGTCTCACAATACCCTGGAGGTGACCTTGGAGCAATAGCATTTATCAAAATTCTATGAATTAAAAACTGAGAAATTCCAATAAAAATGAAAGTCAGCTTTTTCTTCTCAAAGCTGTGTTTGTCTTCCTTGGCCCATGTAGCCGGAAAGTCATGGTTTGAGGGGCTTCATTAGAAAATTGCCTGCGGGTGGTTCATCACTAGTTGTATTTATTTCAGTGCTAAAAGGGCAGATTTCCTGTTTAAATAGTATGCATCTTTGAGGGCAAGAGACCACTATTGGAAACATCAACAAAATCATTCCTTTCACTAACATTTTAAACCCAGGAGATAGAATAATGGAAGGAATCAATAAATCAGAAGTCAACATGGAGTTCTCTTCCTTTGGGGACTCCGAAGATCCTGTTGTTTCAGTCTCATCTGGGCTGTAAAATGAACAGAAACAAGTGGAAATATCCCATCTGGTCTTTGGAGGACATAGGCTTCAACCTTCCTTTTTTACTCATGAACATCACCGTGGGACTATGTGCCATTTTATTTCATCTCAACATAGTATCACGTGTGTTCTAAAACAGAGAATTAATAAATTGAAAGGTGCAATTTGTTGCACATTGAGGGAAAAATAGTACACTATGAAAGTGGATACCAAAACCCATCTGCACAAGTTAAAAAGTGCCAAAATCTATGGTGAATTCCATGCTACGTTGTGTCTTCTGCAGAAAGCATCTATGCTGCTGCAACATGTGCTTATCACAGTGTGATAAGCATTGGACATATGTTATCTCATTTATCTTCAAAGGGTTTGATGACTATCCATTTTACTGAGAAAGAAACCAATGCTCAGAGAGATTGAGTGCTTGTCCAAGTTCACAGAACTGGTATATGTGAAAACCTGAATTTCAACCTATGCTTGCCCAATTGGGTAGCTGAACACTTAGCTACTACAGATCCTCCAGTATGCAGTTATATGGCTATACTCATTTAATGAACAAGGCTGGTTCAACGCTTATTACCAAAGTTCCAAGAAAGGCAGTTATCTCCACTGATTGGCATACCTATAACCTGGATCGTAGTATCACAGAAGCTCGGGGGTATTTAATGTTAGCATTATTATACAATGCCCAGTCTTCCAAACTGGGATACTTTTGTGAATTGAAGACTGTGCTAATGATACTTTGCTAGGAAAACGGCTATAAGCCAGTATTGGTCAAGTAAACTGGAATGTTTGTTCATTCTGTTTATAGACAATTTTGGTCAATCATCATACAATGTGTGAATTTTCTAGCATTACACTAATATCAAGAACGGCAATTTAATACTTGCTTCTAAGACTCAGATTTGTTTATAGGTGTTATCTTTATCATCTGCACTTAACTCTTCAGGTAGAAATTATTATCTCTACTTTAAAATGTGAGAACAGAGTTGCAGAGTAAACAGGTGAGTTGAAAAAGGGTATTTAATTATTAACAGGCAAAGCTGGGATTCAGTGCCAGGTTTTTGATATTACCCCTTGCACTTTTCTTTTGTCTTTCTTATCTCCTATACCCCCAGAAAAAGCTGGTCAACAGATGGCTGTGCAACCTATTTCGCAGTTATCTTAGTCATGTAAAATTCATCAGTTTTTAAGGAGGAACTTTAGTAGATAATCCATTTAAGACATCATAGCAAGATGGCAGAATAAGCAAATAGGACTATCTTCCTTCCCACTTCAAATTCTTAGAAATGACCAAATGCGGAATTTTTAAAGAAATATCATTATTATCACTAGAAAACTACAAACGCTGGCAGACTAAAATTCTGGGAGAATTATGAAAGAAGATAAAGTTGATGGGACCAGATTGTCAAAAGATCCATAGTTCAAACCATTTTTGGGAAAGCCTGCTGAAGATGCAGGAGGGAATCTAAGGCACACCATGTTCACAGACAAAGAATGTAAAGTACAAGAGTTCCTTTTGGCAATTGTCAGGATGAATCAGTGGGGCTCTGATTCAGAAAAGTTGATAGGTGTTTATTAAGTTAATAGGTGCTTCCTCTTATGTTTTTGCTGATAAATAGGCATCAGAGATTCTTCTCCAGGCTAAAGCAGTGAAGGTGCTAGTGAAGCCATCTAGGACAAAGGACTATGGCAGGGCTAATATGCAGCTGGAACAGACTAGCTGAACCAGTTGTTAAAATATCGTAGGACTTCTTTTTGAGAATGGACAAATGGACAAATGGACACTGCTCTTAGGCCCCTATGTGCTACTCACTGCTCCAGCCCACAAGCATCTCTTCCAGGACCCTTAGATTTCCTCGCAACTCAACAATCAAAGGGTAGTAGTTTGGCATTACCAGGGACTGCAAGATTCCAGTCTGAGGCTCTGGCCAGTATCCATTCTGGCTGTTCACTACCTGTGCCATACAAAGTAGAGCAGATGGTAACAGGCTTCTCAGATGTTTGCTTTCTCCCCCTTTTTAACACATGTTCTTTTATGCTTACAAGTGGCTGTATAACTTGCTTCAAGCCAATAAAATGTGTAAGGAAATTTGAGTATTTTACTAAAGAGGATAGAGGCTTGTATTCTTTGTATGACTATTTTTATTTATTTATTTATTTATTTATTTATTTATTTATTTATTTTACATGTATTTATTTTTGAAAGACAGTAAGGCAGAGCATGAGCAGGGGAGGGGCAGACAGAGAAGGAGACACAGAATCCAAAGCAGGCTCCAGACTCTAAGCTAAAGTGTTCAGCACAGAGCCCGACGCAGGGCTCAAACCCATGAACTGTGAGATCATGACCTGAGCTAAAGTTGGGTGCTCAACCAACTGAGCCACCCAGGCGGCTGTATAGCTGTATAACTATTTTTTAAATACAAAATGGCAAACACACAAGCATTTTCTTTTACTAGGTATGAAATCAACAGCTTTTTTCACCATCTCATCTATTTCAGTCATACAATCTAATATCAGATCAAAATAATCTAATGTGTTTTGTAAATGGTCAGTCTTCAAATATTAGATAAACACAATTATAATGCCATTCTTATAATGTCACTCCAAAATGGAAACATTCAGAAAATGTATTCTTCACCTTCCATGGTGAATCCTGAAGCTTCATGTCGAAATGTTAGACTCCAAACCGAATAGATTTCCTGTCAGCCTAGGTGCCCTAGGGACTACAATAAATATTTGTTTGGTATCATTAAGATCTGTAGAATGACTATTAAAACACCAAAACAAAGCCTGACTTAATCTACCAGCAGTTAAGTACTTTATAGTTCTCCCTTGGTAGTATCTCCTAGCTGGTAACATCTAAGAAGAACGGGATCCCACTCACCTGGAAGCTAAGGTCAGTAAATCACCACTCTGCCTTTCCATAAAATAACTCTCAGAAATGGCATCCACCACTGATCAAGATTTCTCTAATATAAATATGGCCAATAAATAAACAACAACGAAAATGGAAAGAAGGCTTAATAGACATTGAGGATAAATTTTAAAATTCCAACATCTGCTTAAGAGATCCAGGAAGATTGGATAAAGGATATAAAGGGGAAAAATATTTCTCAGAGCTTATGACCTGCTAAAAGCCACACAATATAAATTATCAAAGACAAACTCACACATTCTCAAATTTCAAAATAATGATAAAGAGAAAAATTTAAATGCAATTGAGGAGGCTGAAAAAAGTTACAGGCTCAATAAACAAGAGTAAGTTGTTGTTATTGTTTTAATAAAAACTCTGGATCTAAAAGACAATGGAATATTGGTTTTCAATTTTTGATAAAATTTTTTCCATCCTAGAAATCTATCCCCTGTGGTGATTGCTAGAGATAGTGAATTCAGCAGAAATATTATTCCACTGGCATAAATGAAGTTTTCACTTAATAAGATTTGTCATAGTAAGGAAACAACTATTTGATACCATTTATATCCCATGTTGCTTCAATCTAAAGACCGCTGTCTTTTGGATATAATTTGCCACCTTTATAGGCATCCCAGTTATAAGATGGCTGTTCGTTCTTGACTCACATCTATATTACAGAAGAAGAAGAAAGTAAAAAAAAAAAAAAGGCGGGGGGGGGGGGGAAGCCTATCCTATATGGGAAATTCTACTCAATATGGTGCCCTTTCCTAGCCATACCCAGAAGATTTAACCTACAACTCTGTGGCCAGATCTGTGCTATATGCTTTGGGGAGGAGGAAAATTTTCTTCTATCCTTCTAAATTATTTGGCTGGTCTAATAATACAATTAACAGAATAACAGGAGAAAAACACATTTAATAATATATGTAAGGGGCCCATAAAAATATGAGTCAGAGAGTTGAGACTTCTAGGCAGTCCTGAGCTAAGGAGAAAGGGATAGGGGTTTGGGACTTCAAAGGAAAGGAAATCAATTCACAAGGAAAGGGGAAGACAAATGTTTGGTAAACAAGCTATGTGGAAAAGTATTTCTTGTATAAAAAGTTACTTTAGTAATAGTTCTCTTCTTGGTACAGGCTCCATATCTAAATTATTGTAGGCAATTAATGGGGGAAGTAAAAAAAGACTCTTCTTGAGTCTTGTTGGCCTTGATTGTCTTCAGCTCAAAATAATCTTCATGCTAAAGTGGCACAGTGTGGGGTAGCCTGTCCTGGACCCCATCATGTGCCACCCCTAATTTCAGTAAAGGCTGGGACATTAAGAAGAGACATTTCTACTTTAAACACAGTCGGGGTTACAATAACAAGGAGAAATGAGAGAATGGATAACGTGAGTAGGAAATTAGCCGGGTCTGCCTGTGATTTTCCTTAGCGTGACTCAACAATTCTGGTCTTCCTCTCCTTCAAGGTCCACACCATTCAATGTGTGTAGAAATGATGACCCGTGCATCTGGAAATAAAGGTACATGACCATCTCACAAAATATGTGTAAATAACTCCTTTTGAAACATCGAGCTAAACATACAATTGTGAAATTACTATAGTTTTAACGGTAAGGATTTTACTTAAAAGACCCCAACCCCAGAATGCTCAAGTAAAAGGATTGACATTTACAGATATAAATTTCATTTAAAACTCAAAAATCTTAAACTTCAGGATTATATTCTGAATTCTGTCAGTCCCCAAATATTAATGTGTGTTAGGTTTTATTAGACAAGAAGAGTACCTAGCTCCAAATTGAATGGGAACGAACTTTAAGAACTGAATTTGCCCATTTTATGATAATATTCTGCTCCTTTAAACTCTAAAATATTGATTAAAAATGGATCTATATTTTTAATGGAACTTTTCCAATCATTTGAAGAAAATTGATTAGAACTTTATACTTACCCAAATCAGAAATTTCCTGTCAACTGGTAAAAAATAATCAGTATATTAATTTTATTTTTATTTTTTTAACATTTATTTATTTTTGAGAGAGAGAGACAGAGTGCAAGTGGGGTAGGGGCAGAGACAGAGACACCGAATCCTAGGCAGGCTCCAGGCTCTGAGCTGACAGCACAGAGCCCAAAGCAGGGCTCGAACTTATGAACCCAAGATCATGACCTGAGCAGAAGTCAGATGCCTAACTGACTGAGACACCCAGGAGTCCCATAATTTTCATTTTATTTTAACTAACCAGTTTTTGTTTTTGTTTTTGGGTTTTTTTGCTATTACATAGGCATAGCTAGATTTACTTTATATGTACATTTGGAGTGCTTAATATAATTAGCTACATGCTTTATTTTGTTTAATGCTCACAAAAACATACAATGAAACAACTCAGATAAAGTAATTTCTCTAAAGTCACACAACTTGAGAGGGAAAAACTGACGTTTGAACTGAGGTGAGCTGACACCAGAACATAATTAATCACTAAACAATTGGCCTTTTCTAGACATTATTTCTATTAATCTTTAGAACAATTAAAGTGGGATTTTGTTGTTGGTTTCACTTTTCGAACCTTTAAGAGACTTTCTCTGTTGGGAGAATCCCTCGCCCTCTGAGTCCTGCTGGAAACAAGATAGGTTCTTGGCCTAGAGGAGCTAAACAAGCCAGAGCTCTCTTTTCCAGCCTTCCTTGTCAACTCCCTCCCCACTTTCCTACTAACATCCAGTCTCACCGGAGCCTGGCTTGCAATGAGGAGCTTTGCCTCTCATACTCTGGGGATGGCAGCAGCAACAGTGGTGGCTGCTGACGACAGGCACGTCTCAGAGGTGGAAATTGCATAGAAGCTACCCTGGGAGAGCTCATTGGCTCAAAGCTGGGGAGTGATGGCAGCGGGCAATTTCCTCATTAACATGGTTTTGATCATTGCTTTTGACTGCTTGCCTCCAGGCTAATATCTCTGTGAGTCACCCAGTGTTATTTTAATAAGCTGAAGACTCAAAGACAAACAAAGAAACAAACAAACAAAAGACTCAGTTTAGAGTATGAGTTATGAGCACAGGCCCAGATCTGCCACGTCCTAGCTGTGTGACCCTGGGCAAGTAACTTAATCCCTATGCTCTTCACTTTCCTCATCTGTCACAGAGAATAACAATAGTAATGTGGGGGTTAAATGTGTTTGCAGTATTTTGAAGATTCCGTGGCACAGAGAAATTTCCATAATGGTCCACTGTATTATTGGACCAGTTTCCTCATTAATTAGGAAAAGCCTGTTTCTTGCAACCAGGAGGTATGACCGCTAATTATTAATAGTTTTGATTTTCATGAGAAACTGAGGCTGAGAGGAGCTACTTAAGGTTATAAATTTAGAGGAAAGTGGATGCAGCAATTTTAGAATAAAACTTAGACCTATCTCAACTACAAACTTAGTAGTTCTTTGTATTGTCCTACTTAATATAGGATGGCTTAAAATATCCTTATACCAAACAAGTAGAAGTATCCTCATTTAAATGCAGTTGGCTGGGAAAGGGGAAAGAGTTTGACTAGAAAAATTTCCTTTAACTCTATTATTATTACATTTAGGAGACCTTCTACCAGACTGAAATCCCAATCCCCAATTAAGCCACAAGAAAAATGTGCCTGTGTATATAAGATATAGCATGAACCCAATAACTTAATAATTCTGTTTATTAAAACTGTCTTGAAGTTAATCCTATTATAGCTATCTAGTACCCTGAAAGCATACGAGATTACTAAAACAGAATGTGTGTAGTTTTTCTTTAATTTTTTTTTTCCATCTCATTTTCTTGGCTTCAGAATTCAGTAAGCCGCAAATCTCCACTCTCTTTCTGATACTAAATGTAGCAAGGTTAGCAGAAACTCTTGACATAAGGGCTTATCTTTCCCCCTACACTCACCAGCCAGAATTTCATCAATCTTGCCGTGGCTGCAAAATAGAAATGTGTGTTCCAAACAAAACAGTCAAGCATTTCACATTTGAGCTAGGCTTCTTTGCCATAGTAGAAACTCTTTATACCTTCATCAAGGAAATCATCAGAAAAAGGGTTGCTTTCAACTTGATATTTCCTTTTGTACAAAGCCAGACTTAAATAAATGCATTTCTCTTCCTTAAACGATGCTGTAATATCTTTCCTGTCTCCAAAGCTAAATGTGATGATTTGATGGGAAACCCAGGAAATAGTCTTTGAGAGTACACATTGTAATTGCATGATTTACATACTTTTATGCAGAGCTAATCATCAAGAATCATATACTGAATATTATTTAAATTGTTTCTTTTATAAATTGGGGCATTGTTTTATTCTTTTCTATTTTAAGTTAACGTTTGAATTTTAACAGAATACCAAAATATAGCATTTCTTTTGTGGGGAACTTTAAATATGTTTTAAATGGGAATGTATGTCATTATTTGCAATTTCTCAGTGTCGTGTCGTATTATTTTTTTATTTATTCTTATGATCACCAGTAAGGCACACATTTGATGAGCAAAACTAATGAATTCTCAGCTTATTAAATCAAGCCAATGTAAGTTATTGAAGATATTAATCTTTACAATACGTTTGTGCAATATTTGATTAAGTGATATTTCTGAAATAGAGGCTATTCTCTTTTATGACCTGGAATAATAACTTTGTTGTTTGCAGTGTATTTACAAACGTATAAAGTGCTTTTACATTGATTTTCTCCTTGAAATCTAACAACCTTATAAGCTTCCTAGAGAGGTCTTATTGTTACATTATCAGTGGAGAAGATGAGGCCTAGAGAGGTTAAATTGCATCCACTACAGGAGGGGACGGGGGCGGAAGAAGTCGAGCAATAAATGGCAGAGCTGGAACTTGAATCCATTATTCTAAAATGAGGATTCAGTGTCCTTCCCATTACAGCCATTTCTCTCGTTCTCCCAGTGAGTTCATGTAACAGTTTGAAAGGGAAATAAGTTGCTTTATCTCAGGAAACTTACTCTGGCTGCCAGCCTTGCGGCAGAATATGCAAAGCTTTGTCTCAGCCCCACCTGGAGACAAACAGGATCCCAGGGTCCCTGACAGCCACCCCCGCCTTCTCTGGCCTGGCCTGAGGGCATGGAGTGCACGGCACCGGCACCGTGCTAGTGCCAAGGACAGGTCTGATATCTGGTTGTTAAAGGAGTGAGTGATGGATGCCTGGATGTGCTTGTGATCTCTTGGAAAGAACGCTCACTTAACATCCAAGACGTTTGCCAGAGATTCAAGGGGGAGCCTTCTGAGTTCTGCATCACAGCGACATTCTTTTTCTTTGAGAGGTTTTTTTCATACATAAATGAGGGGTTGACAGAGACAATTAAATATGTCCTAATGTCTATAATTGTTGTGAGGCAACATTTTACCCTGGAGGTGACCTCTCTTTTACCTTTCAGTTTTCAGGTACTTTTTTGTTTGTTGTTTGTTTTCATGCTTCTCTCCCTCTCACCTAAGCAGTGTGGAGTTTACTTTGTGATTATCCTTTCTCTGTAAGAACTAAAAGCCTCTTATCCATGTAGATCAGCTCTTATTACTTTTATAAAAGGAACACTATACGCTAATTTGTAGACTGGGTTTACCTGACTCAGTGAAATCATTTCTGTACCAGAAAATTGGTATTAAAAGGTGGTATTTTATTTATTTTTTTTTATTAAATTTTTTTAAATGTTTATTTATTTTTGGGACAGAGAGAGACAGAGCATGTACAGGGGAGGGACAGAGAGAGAGGGAGACACAGAATCGGAAGTAGGCTCCAGGCTCTGAGCCATCAGCCCAGAGCCCGACGCGGGGCTCGAACTCACGGACCGCGAGATCGTGACCTGAGCTGAAGTCGGATGCTTAACCGACTGAGCAACCCAGGCACCCCAAAAAAGGTGGTATTTTAAAGATGTACTTAGTCGAAACAGGCAAACCATAAGAGACTCTTAAAAACTGAGAATAAACTGTGGGTTGATGGGGGGTGGGAGGGAGGGGAAAGGGGGTGATGGGCATTGAGGACGACACCTGTTGGGATGAGCACTGGGTGTTGTATGGAAACCAATTTGACAATAAAGTTCATATTTAAAAAAATGTACTTAATGATCTTGGCACTGTTTTGGGGTTTAAAAACAAGAAAAGAAAAAAAAACCACCAAAACACCAACAAACAGAACAAAATAACCCTTTCCCTCAATTTTGGGATGAGTGATACATTTTTTTTTCCATAGTTTAAGAAAAGTCCACATTTCATGCTTGTAGCATAAAGAAGTAAGAGAGGTGCTTTTCCCATTAAGCCTCTGAGGTATGAAGTTGCTTCTGTGTTTTGAGTGGCATCAGCACATAGATTGGGCACAATAGTATCAGAGTTGAGCAGGATTTGAGGTTAACTTTGTAATGTATCTGACACTCTGTTGGCATGGCAGTTACATGTACAGGTAATAAGGACAGATTTCTTATTCCTGGAAAAAATGGTTTTCATTGCCTGTCTCTTTATCCCTATAAACCAGCTAGGATTTTATTTCCTCAACCTGTTTTCTTTTCATGAGGTGAATCTTCATGTGACATATATGAAATATTGACTTTTAAGTTAGGTTTGCATTGTCCTTACAAAACAGAATCTTCAGAAACAAAACATTTAAACCTTTTTCAGAAGAAAAACATGGAATCAGAAATTATTTTCCTCCTTCAGAAAGGAAGTAGCTTATAACCAATAAATTGTCTCAATAGCTAGATCTATGATTACCAAGGATAAAAAGATAAGAAACTTCGAATAACATGTAGAGTTCATATACATCTATTAGAAGACACACATTTAAATGACTTATGCTTATTTGAAAATTTGTTTCAAATGATTTACAAAGTCATAGAATGATAGCTAGTTATCTAATATGAAAATCAGTGATGAATTATGTATTGATTCCAGTTTTATCCATAACATAAAACTTTAAACTAGATGATCTGATTGTCCCTTTCCAATTCCAAACCACAGTGATTTATCTCTCTTCCAAAAAGGCATATTAATTTTATAGGTAAGTTATTTTCTTCTATAGTTTCTTAAATGCTTTCATGAAAGTGTCTCCTGTACTCTTGAAAACCTCATAAAGCCTATCATTAATATAATAATCAACAAATATTAATAGTATGTTAATTATGTTCAAGACACCACAAACTATAAAAGATCCAAAGAAAAATAAGACATCATTAATAACTTTAAGGAACATACAACATTGAGAGACAATGAATACAGGAAAAATCAAATAAAACCATACAAACATTAGATAAATGATGTCATGAGGGATGGCATGCCTGATTTAATTGTATGTGCCACAAGAGCTGAGTCCATAGGAAGAAGAGCTATTTGGGTCTGAATGGAACTAGGGATTCTTATGAACAAGCCATTTGATTTGTATCTTGAAGGATGGGGAAAATTTGAAGAAGTAAAGGGAAGATCCATGGCAATCATAGCTACTACACTTAGAGCTTTTAGAGTATGTTAGATGTTTTTATACAGTAACTTGACAAGACATTATGACAGTATTCTTATTCCTATTTTAAGTGAAGAAAATAGAACTCTTAGAACCTACACTCATATTCTGATCTTTTGATTTCCAATCTTATGTTCTTACCTATGCTTTAACTTGGATTCTAAAAATGTATTATTTCTTAATTCTGTTACTTTGTATTGTTTTAGTTTTGTTTGGAAACAGATTAGAGGATTAATTAATATTGCAATTGCTAACTCTTATTCTGAATTATACCTTTCATATAAGTGACTGTGGTTTTGCTATTCTTATTAACAGAAGAGGATGCTGAAGCCAAAAAACTTTCTAAGTAGGGATTGAAATCAAGAATGTAGAAAACTGCACGGCACTAGACTACAAATTTTGTCTTAAATAGTTTATAGAAAGAAAAACTTCCAGAACTGTTGATCGTATGGCTTTTCTTTCACAGATGGCCAATTATTATCCTTTTCACCCCAAAGAGTTCATGAACCTTTATAAATCCTTAACATACATATAGAAACTAATGTACCTAACAAGAAACTCTAATTGCTATTATTATTTAGAAATCAATATGTAATTTTTAAGTGTTAGCCCTGTGCCAGATATCAAGCCCATTGCCCTCACGTTATCAAAAAAAGAAAGAAAGAAAGAAAGAAAGAAAGAAAGAAAGAAAGAAAGAAAAGAAAAAAGAAAAGAGAAAAGAAATCAGTAGTTGAATATTTTTGATAATGATTTATCCATATGTGCTATAATTACTTCACTCTTACATCATTTAGAAATTCTGAAGGTCAAATTGCTAGTTGAGTGTCTGCTTTCCTGGAGGAGGATGTGTTAGGAGCTATTGTATACATTTACAGAAAAATACAGGAAAGGAATTTTATGAAATCAATAGCTGAACTTTTTGAAAGCCCTAATGAGGGACTAATGAAATTTCCAGGCCTCTCCTCACTCAAAAGAAACAAGGGAAGTGTCACTTTGACATCAAAAAGTAGCTTCTACATCCTTGAAGTGGTGTTCTTTAAAAAGAACACAAAGCAGGAAATGGAGGGGAGGCTGGGGAAATGGATAACAAAATTTCTGCAGCAGCATGTGATCCATTTTAACCCTTCCAGGTGTTTATGATGCCAAAATTTCATAACATGTTATTTCTTTGATACTAAAAATTCAATAATGTACTTTTATAATTTCACTTTGAAGAATTCTCTCATAGTATACTTTTTCTTTCTCAAATCAACAATTTCTTTGTCTAATAGAAAACACATTTTCTCCTGTCTGTTCTCAGGTCTATGTACCAGTGAAAGTTTTCTTCTTAGGTTTAATCAAATGATATAAAAGAACCAGCACAAAGTAGATAAGCCAATGAGAAAGGCTCTTGTGTACAAGGATCTTTTTAATACCCTTACTTTTGTTTTAGCAGCACAGAATCTGGTACCTAGGACCCAGCTTTCATACTTAACACATAATGGACACAAATAAGAATAGCATCTCCTTCTGTGTGATTGGATTGGCATTTTGGGGCTGTGCTCAGACATGCATGTGAACTTGAAAGGAGACTGTTTCATTAAAGACCCTTTTACACCAAGTGTTCCATCTCCCTTTGCCAAACATACATAGGTATGGATAGGAACTTCCAAACACCTAAATTGATTTCTCCTTCCATATGCTTTGGCAATGCTGACTGCACTGTTTGTTTACTGCAGCAGTTCTCAAATGTACTGGTCTCAGGACCCTTTTATACTCTTAAAAATTGGTGAGGATTCCCAAAGAGCTTTTGTTTATGTGGTTTACATATGTCAATATTCAGTATGTATCAATTTAAAGAGAAAAATTAATTTTTAAGTTTATTTATTTTGAGAAAGAGAGAAGGGGGGGCAGAGAGAGAGGGAGAGAGAGAGAATTTCAAGCAGACTCTGCTGCACTGTCAGCATGGAGCCCGACGTGGGGCTTGAACTCATGAACGGTGAGATCATGACCTGAGCTGAAACCAAGAGCCAGATGCTCAACTAATTGATACCCAAAGAGAGGTATCAATTTTAAAATAGCAATAATACCACCACTATATGTGAGTATAAATAACATAGTTTTATGAAAAGTATCTATATTTTCCAAACCAAAAAAGAATATTTGGCAAGAATAGTTACTTTTTACACTGTTGAGTGTTTTTACATGTTTAAAAATCCTTTTAAATGTCTACCTTAGTGAAGGATAACTGGTTTCTTAAATCTGTCCTTGCATTTCATCTATTGAAATATATTATTTTTGTTGAAGTATATGAAGAAAATATGACCTCCTACAGATTTTTAGTTGGAAAAGGAAGGCATATTTTAACAGTTTTTTTTAAATGCTTGCATATTTTCTTCTTTGCTACTTCACCAGTATTTGACAGGTGGTAGTTTCTCAAAGGTGAGCTGCACTATGAAATCTGTAATTATATCAATCAACTTTTTGAACTGTTATATTAAAACCCATTAGTTTAACTTGTACTTTGAATATTTTACCGTGCATGATTTTATAAAATTATATGCTGGTTATATGGAAAATTTACTGAGGTATGCAGACCTTCCTGGTGTTGACACATTTCAGTATACAATATAAAAAAAAATCACTTATTAATATTATCACCAACCTCATCAGGAAAGTCTTTAGGTATTAGAAACTGTGGAGCTCCTAATGATGAACACAAGTTTTCTAAAATTCGAATTTTTACTTGATGGCTTGAGTTCCTTCACTGGCAACAAATGCTGTCAGTTTTTCTTTAAAGTGACAGGCTCACTTCACTCATTTTCGAGAAAATATCTGCCAGATGTAGATATACAAGTCTGAATAATCAGAGTGCATCTACCTGTCATTCATTCAAGAAAAAATGGCATTTAATGGAAAAAAAAAAAAAAAAAGCAGCTAGCTTGACCTGCAAGTCAAGCAATTGCGCTAGTCCCTTTACTTGTCCAACAATTTTTTGTATGTACCCAACAGAAGTGTGCTGAATGCATACTCCAGTTTTATCACACATGTTCTGATGGGTTAAGGTTTTTAAAAAAAATCCTACTTACTGTTTCATCAAGGACATCCTTAAGTGAAGCTAGTATTTTTTTTTTTTTTTTAATTTTGCTTGCGTGGTGATGAAGAATACAATCACTACAGTACAAATAGGTGCCACTGCGTTGGCTTGCCCTAAGGCACATCACTTTCACACATCATTGCTTTTGCACCATCCCTAAAATGTCAACACAATGAAATAGGAGAATAATGTCATATTATTATGAAAATAGTTTTGCACTCACTCTTGAAAATGTGTCAGAAGCGTCTAGAGGCCCACAGATCATACTTTCGGACTGCTGATCTATAACATGAAAAGATTATAGCCTCAATTCTTACATTTGCAGTTCATTCAAGGAAGTGTATGAATTATACATGAGTTAGAAGTTTTCTATTTATATTTATACATAGATACATGATAACCACATTAATAATAGCTCACAAAATTGCATAGGGATTGAAATTTTTATGAGCCAAAATGCAGCTAGACTTATTTAAATTTGAATATATCTGTTTGTTGTTATCAAGGTACTTTTTGTCTACAGATAATATTTCCTGAAATTTATCTGCAGATTTTAAAAAATAAACAGGAAAGATGTGTGTTATAAGACACCCATGGTTGTTCACACTAAAGAGTTAAATAAAATATTATTCACTACTAAGTGAACAGAAGTGCTTCAGATACTAACTGAATACCTGGAAAAACTAGACCATTCCATATCAATGACATTACATTTATTTTTCAGGTATTAATGAGGAGTAGTTTCATAATCTCATTTTAATTCATTTACTAACAATATTTTGAGATTCTGAACTACTGGAAGGGAATGTGGTAACAGTACAAAGGTAAGGTACAACCTCTGTTCACAACTCTACACTGTTGGGTATAATTTAAGGTGATAGGTGCTATAATAAAACTAAAATATAAAGAATTGTGGGACTACAGAAGTAAAGGGACTAACTTAATTCCACACGGAGAATCAGAGACAACTATACAGCAAAGGATAAACCTAAAGGTAATTCTTGGAAGACAAGTAATTAAAATAATAATAACTACTGTTCCACTTATTATGTGCTAGGCCCTATTCCAAGCAGTCTATACTCATTTACTCACTTAGTCCCCATAATCACCTAAGGAGTAGGAACGATTATTATCCCAATTTTACAGATAATGAATCTGAGTTGCAAGTGGTTAAAAAAATCTGCCCGTGGTCAGATAGGAAACAACATTCGGAACCATATTTGAACCCAAGAAGTTCAGTTTCAGAGTTTGTGCTTTTGATCATAGCCTGTTCTGGAATCTAAAACCACATTGAATGTAGTTTATATTAGCATCCGTTGTGTGCACAGGGGGAAAGGGCATGCTAAGCAAGAAATATGTAGAAGCTGGTGACAGAGTGCCATATTTCACTCTATTCCTCTTTGAAGTGGGAAACGAGGTCATCTTCCTCAGGTGGGAGAGGTGGGGAAATAGAGAACTGTTGGACTTGAGCAAGTACTTCAAGCAGTAAGAATAGCCACAGCATTGTATGCAGAAAGAACTACTTAGAAATACAGCTAAAATTGTAAACCTTACATTTGCAGTGGTCTAAGTCCATATTGTTATTGCTTGTTTCCCAGCAGATCTCAGAAACTGAGATACTAGAAAATATTTGTTTTGGTCCAGGGTTAACAATAAAATAGGATTTTACGATATTTTTGAAGGAGTGGCTAAAATTGTGGACTTTGTAGTATAGACTGATTAGCAAAAGAAAAATCCTGACAAAGAAGAAACAGAGCTCTGCTATTATATTTCTACCTTTTCTACCTATGAGAAATAGTCTGGAAATAGCAGAACAGTGTGATTAAGAAAGATCCTGAAGCCCTAGATTAATGGGAAGATGGTTATGAATGAATAGAGTTTCCATATGAATGTATGTTGCCTGTTCCAGAAAGTAAGACAAAGTGAGAATCAGTTCATATCTGGAGTCTGACTGCTTGTGTTGAAATGCCAGTTCTTAGGAAAGTGGGAAAATTATTTTAACTCTCTGTGCCTGTGCTTCGCTATCCATAAAGTAAGGATAAGTGTAATCTATATGAGAATGTTACAAGAATTAACTGAGTTAAACCATGAAATGAACAGATGCCTTCCCAGAATAAGTACTTAAATGCCCACTCCTACTACTAATATTGGTATTGTTATTATTATCATACACTAATGTAGCAAAGATACAGAGTTTCTGGATGAAGAGTTCACTATACGAACAAAATCCTTAGTTTTGTCTCTTAAAAACATTTATTCAGAATCTGAACCCTTTAATATATTTTAAATACATTACTCAGGATTCCTGATTTCTAGGATCTTATAATTTGGAGTTGGAGAGGAACATACTTTATAATTTCGCTGAGTGAGTTTGTATGAGTAAATTTTAATCTTATATGTAATTTGTTGGTTGTGTCCCCAAATAGAAATACCAGTATATATTGCTGTAATTTTCAAAGTGTATAAAGTTTTTTTTTTAAACAATCAGAAAGCACAGTGATCAGGTACCAAGTCTGCTGAGACTGCCCAAGCAAATCTAATCCGAGTATTCTGGAATCTCTGTTCCATAACCACCAAAATGCCCTATGTCCTCAGAACTTTACCTGACTAATCCCCTCTTATCCTGGCCTTAACTAAAATCTGGGACTACCCAGATTTGTCAGAAACTTAATTAACCCCCAGGACAATTATGAATACATGTATTAATGTGCAGTCTAATAATGTTTGTGTTTGTTCATCCAAATTCCATAACATTGGTAGAATAGACAAATTCTTTATCTATTTGGCTGACTTTTTTTAAGTTGTGTAAAATAGTTAATGCTTATAATTGCAGAGTGGCTAAGACAGAAACCTGAAAGTGAATAGTAACAACAAAACCCATTATTGAATGTTTACAGTGTACCAGGTATTATTCAAAGTAATTTACATGTGTTGCCACCTATTAGTAAGCAGGTGTTACCGATTTTTCTCACCTTAAAAATGAGAAAGCTGAATCTGATAGAGAGTGTATAACCATCTATGGGCACACATCTAGGTAGAGGAAAAGTGTGAGGATTCTAAAATGTGATTATAGTTACATCCCTTGGGGTAATCTTCTTGTAGCATAAATTCCTGCTATTAAAATGGGACCCAAGCTATGATATATTTTTGGTTTTACATTAAAATATGGGCGGTATAAAATCTGAACAAAAATTAATCACTTCTATTTTTTAATGATCTCACAAGTATCCCAACACAAAAATTTTACTGCCTTTTGCTTTTGACAGACTTCTTACTATACCATAAATGACCTAAATCTTTTTTTCTTTGGATCAGATCACCAGGGTACATTCCACATGGAGTGTTTAAGACACAATCGGTTACCAAAATCTACCCATTTGCAAGCTGTTTTTAAGGAGATATTTTGTAGGTAAATATTAAATGTCATCACTTTATCAGTCCTATCACTCTGGCAGAATTCTGGTCTATCAGTAGCCTAATCAGTAGGCTAACTCACTCCTCTCATGTGACAGACTTTTCTACATAGTCCTTACTAGAGGAGAATCAGTCCATCCTTAGTTAGAAGTAAAACTGTGCTCTCAGCAGCTACATGGATCCAAACTTAATTTTCTCTCACCTTATGGGTCCCTGACAGAATTATTTTATTATTTTATTAAATTTTCTGACTCTGTTTTGATAAATTATCTTCAGGAGCAGATTTTCGTTTCCAAGTTTAGCTGGTGTTGCAATGATTATCAAAGAGAAGCCTCCTTACTGAATTCTACAGTGCTTCAACCTTCATAAAACCAGACTACTTTTTAAAATCTAGGTTTCCGTATCAATGCATCGCCCTCCAGAAAATCGAGTTGCCAGTAAAACCAGATAAGCCAAATATCTTTATATCTGTGGTCATATATAGACAGTATTCCTGAACAGCAAGTTTCTTCTATTTATTATGTAAAGTCAACACTTTAATCTTTAATTTTTTTTTTTTTTTGAGACAGAGAGATTAAGCCAGGGAGAGGGGCAGAGGGAAAGAGAGAGAGAGAGAGAGCAGCAGAGAGAGGGAGAGGGAGAATCTTAAGCAAGTTCCATGCTCAGCCTGGAGCCTGACGCAGGGCTCCATCCCATGACCCTGGGATTGTGACTTGAGCCGATATCAAGAGTCATATGCTCAGCCAACGAAGCCACCCAGGCGTACCTAAACTCAACACTTTAAATAGTCATTAGATTTCCTAAATGTGGTAAGTAAGCCTGTGACTGTTTAGGAGTTTCTCAAGAATATCTAGACTTTAAACAAACAAGTTGAAGTAAATAAGCCAACTTTCAAACTTATACAGTCTTTCTTACCGCTAATATCTGATGACATATGGGGAAATTGTTCATTCATTTGTAGGATCTTCATCCTTTTAAATAATAATTGGAAACATTTTTATTTCCATTTCTTGAGTTTTATTCTGTATTCGTTGATATGATAAAATTAATGGAGAATCCAAACCATAATAGTAATTAATGACTAAAATATAACATGTATGAAATGTTAGAATTAAAGTTCAACTGTCTTACACTTTTTTTAAATTTTTTAAATGTTTATTTATTGTTGAGAGAGCACAAGTGGGGGTAGGAACAGAGAGAGAGGAGACACAGAATCCAAAGCAAGCTCCAGGCTCTGAGCTGTCGGCACAGAGCCCAATGCAGGGCTGGAACCCATGAACCATGAAATCATGACCTGAGCCGAAGTCAGATGCTCAACTGACTGAGCCACCCAGGCGCCCCTACCTTTTGACAAAGTATAAATCCTCACACCTCTCCCTTTTGACAAAATAGAAATTATCTTTATAAATATAATTTTATATTATAAAATATTTTAATATAAAATATATTATAAATAGAATAATATAAAATATGTTATAAAATATAATTTACATTATAAATATATCATGGGATATTATATTCAATAATAACCTAATAACCAATAGAAACAATTTGATATTGGATGCTATGAGTGTGAAATTTGGAAAAACTGCAATCAAGAATCTTTCTGTGTTTACTTATTTTTCAATAGAATTGACTTTGAGCCTGGAAAATACAATTCCTATGTACAGCTAATGAATATCAAATTAGCAGATGTTAGCATAGTGTGAAGAGGATGGGCAGTATACAATTGTTATTCCCATTATTGCTTTCTATAAAACTAGGAATCCAGTGATTCATAAAAGAAACAATTAATATGCTTATTAAATTATCAAAATAAAGAATTTTGTTGTTTGAAAAAACCTTTTAAGACAATAAAAAGATAAACAACAACAATCTCTTCAATAAGTAATGGTAGGAAAACTGAACAGCTATATGCAAAAGAGTGACATTGAACCCCTTTCTTACACATAGACAAAAATAAACTCAAAATGAATTAAAGACCTAAATGTGAGACCTGAAACCACAAGACTCCTAGAAGGAAACAGGCAGTCATTTTTCCTATATCTGCCAAAGCAACATTTCTCTAGATATGTTTCCTGAGGCAAGGGAAACAAAAGCAAAAATAAACTACTACACAAATAAAAGCTTTTGCAATTTGCAGTAAACCACTAATAAAACAAAAGAGAACCTACTGAATGGGAGAAGATATTTATAAATGATATACCCAATAAGGGGTTATTACCCAAAATATATTAAAAAGGTACACAACTTCAAAGCACACAAATAGTTCAATTAAAAATGGGCAGAGGACCTGAAGAGACATTTTTGCAAAGAAGACATACAGATGGCCAACAGAAACATGAAAAGATGCTCATCATCACTCATCATCAGAGAAACGCAAATCAAAACCACAAGGACGTATCACCTCCCACCTGTTAGAATAGCTGGAATCAAAAAGACAAGAACTGAATAGTGTTGGTGAGTATGTAGAGAAAAGGAATCTTCATGAACTGTTGATGGGAATTTAAATTAGTGTGGCCACTGTGGAAAACCTATGGAACTTCCGCAAAAAATTAAAACTAGAGACACCACATGATCCAGTAATTCCACTACTGAATTATTTACCCCTCAAAAGTGAAAATGCTAATTCAAAAAGATATATGCATCCTTATGTTTGTTACAACATTGTTTACAATAGCCAAGGTATGAAAACAACCCAAGTGTCCATCGATCAATGAATGGATAAAGAAGATCAATGAATGGGTAAAGAAGATATCACATATCTATGTGTGTGTGTGAGTGTGTGTGTGTGTGTGTGTGTGTGTGTGTGAGGCTCTGCACTGACAGCACAGAGGTGGCTTGGGATTCTCTCTCTGCTCTTCCCTTACTCTCTCTCTGTCTCTCTAAATAAATAAACTTTAAGAAATAAAATAAAAATTTAAAAATTACAGAAGAAAAAGAGGCAGGCCACAGGGTGGGAAAAATATGTAAATCATTTATCCTATAAAGAATTTGTACCCAGAATAAAAAAAAAAAAAAAGAGACCTCAAATCTCAATGAGAGCAAAACAACAGAAACATATAAAAATGGGTATAAAATTTGAAAGTCACTTCTCTAAGGTTTGTCAATGACAAATAGGCACATGAAAAGATCTGTATGTAGCATTATTAGTCATTAAAGATATAAGTGAAAAACACAAGAAGATACCACCTATTAGAATGACGTGTGTGTGTGTGTGTGTCTGTGTGTGTGTGTCTGTGTGTGTGTGTCTGTAAAAAGGAAAGAAAGACACTGACAATACTAAATGTATTGGAAAAGATGAAAATCATTTCATTGTCGTTTGGAATTCAAAATGGTACAACCACTTTGGCAGTTTCTTTTAAAATTATCAAATTTTACCATTATCAAATGACCCAGTAACATTATTCTTCATTGTTTACTCAGTGAAATCAAAACTGATGTTCACAGTTTTGTATGTGAAAGTTTTTAGCAGATTTGTTCACAATTTCCCCACACTAGGAACAACCCAAATGTTCTTCAACTTGTGAGTGAATGAACAACCTCTGATACATCCATATCATGCCATGTCACTCAGCGGTAAAAAGTAACAAACTATGAATACATGCAACAGCATGGATGAATCTCACATGCATACACTGAGGGAAAGAAGCCAAATTCAAAGGCTCCATGCTGTTTGAAAGCATTTATATGACATTCTGGAAAAGGCCAACCTCTAATGACACAAAACTGATCACTAGTTACCAGGGTCTGAAGGTAGGTGGCGGAGTCAGAGGGAAATTGTGGAGTGAACAGAATAATTCTTGTGTGCCTTGATTTTGGTGATGGTTACATGACTGTATGTATTTATCAAAACTCATGGAACTATACACTAAAAGGGTGATTTTAGTATATGTAAATTATACCTCAGTTTTTAAAAGTCAAATAAGACACCAGAATCACAACTACCAAATTCTCTAACACATTGGACAGTCTAAATAAATTTACAGAGTGCAATTTTTTTATTATCAAAATCTATTATTCCATTGCCTTCTATTATTTAAAACTAAAGAACATGCTTTGGTGAATCAAAACCAAAACCTTAGTCCTTTTTAAGGTGCTGAGACAAAAGCTGTTAATTTGCTTGAAATACTATTAATGTGATTATAAAAATGTTAATGAAATGTTATAAAAATGTTAAATAAATCTTTCATTGGATATAGTTTTTTTCATAATAAAAGCTTTCAAAGGTTTACCTTTTGGGGGTGCCTGGGTGACTAGGTCAGTTAAGCATTCGACTCTTGATCTTGGCTCAGATCATGATATCATAGTTCCTGGGATTCGAGCCCTGCATGGGGCTCTGTGTGGAGCCTGCTTGGGATTCCCTCCCTCTCTTGCTCTCTGCCTCTCCCCTGCTCATGCTCTGTCTCTCTTTCAAAATATATAAATAAATTTTTAAAAAGGTTTGCCTTTTTTTAAAGTTTTGACTTAAATTCCAGTTAGTTGACATACAATGTTATATTAGTTTCAGGTGTACAATATGCTGATTCAACACTTCCATACATCACCAATGCTCATCACAACAAATGCACTCTTTCACTCCCACCACCTAGTTCACCCATCCCCCCCACCTCCTCTCTGGTATCAAAAGTTTACCTTTTAAGGTAAAATTGACCCCCTGCCTAGAACCATTCCAAGCACAGGTTAGATGACACTTTGTTGGGATCCATTTTAGAGACCTGTCATCTCATAACAGTATGTAAACTAGATTTTTTTCCCCCAGGTCTCTTCTATACTTTTTTGGGATGATCCAAGCCAATGGCTATCTCAACCTGATGATCAAAGAGTTTCTTTAGAAATTTTTTAAAAAGGTATCTTTTCTTATACCAATAAAACCCACATTCTTTTGTGTTGCCTGTTGTTTCACTGTGTGATGAAAATATCACAAAATCGCATTTGTATCACTTCTTTTAGTTAAAATAATTTAGACATGTAGAACTTTAATTATGTGGGGATAAAAATAGAGAAATTGAAGCAATATTTCAGATTAGACCTTTACTGAAACTTGGCATTTCTTTTCTATCCAGCACAAGTGACACTTCTAACCAATAGCCTTCACGTTTTTGTTTTTTTGTTTTTTAACTTCTTACCAAGTATTCTGGTGTTGTTTAGACATAATGTAATTTAAAAAAAATTAATAGATCATTTTATGTAAACTTAGTGGAGAAAGTAATGCTTAATACAATTTCACTTATCTTTATGATCAAGATGGATTTCTCATGAAGAAGGTCAAGAAATTATGCTGTAGAATAAGAACTTGGTTTATGACCTTAGTTTCATCCTTTATCTCTATTGAAAAAGGTGCTCAGGATCTGAGTCATGGGGCTTTCTCTCATTCCTAATAAATTTGAGCAGTGTTTGTGAAAGGTATCAGTTGAATAGCCAGAAGAAAGCTGAGCCTGACAACTTTTTGTTTAGAAACAAATAGCTCTTTTATGAATTACAGGAGAAATCTCACACACGTGTGCATGCACACACACACACACACACACACACACACACATACCTCTTACAGAAAACTTCTGAGAGTTGAGTTGGGATGGCAATAAAGTACATTGGATATTTGGATCGATATTTTTTTCAGCTTTAAAATAGTACCAAATAACATCTATCCTTATACCTGCCAGCTTCAGGAGGAAAAAAAATGTGCATGCACAAGGCATATTTCTTAGGAGGGAAGAAAAAGCACAGCCCATAATTTGGATGCATAAAGGACCTTGTAGGATGCATCATTCACTGAGAAAAATGGTGCACCCTCTATCCAGAGATTTCAAATAACCAAGCAGAAATTTAAGAGGACTGAAAAATAAAATGCCAGCTTAATGAAAATGGATAGGTAGATAAGTAAGTAGGTAGGCAGGTAGAGAAGAGGTAGGTTGATTGATTGATTGATTGATTGTTAGATGACAGATAGAAAAAGTCATTTGAGCCTATACATGTAAGTTTAAAATGTCTCATAAGTGATAGTTTTTCTTAAACAGCCAATTAACAACTGATACATATGAGAATAAAGTTGCTTCTGTGGTATCAGAAAGAATTTCTAGCTTTCTTCTTTTCTATAAGTTTCTTACACAGTATAAGCCAAAGAAAATTATACTGTTATTCTAGATACTAACCCAGCGTCTAAATAGCTCCATTCTCACAGCCTAAAGAACAGCAGGGAATACCTTAATGGAATATGGACTGCTTCCATGTATTCTGTCCTTTCTCTGAATCAAATCCTCTGTTTCATAATAAATAAGAGAATTTGTATGGCCATTGGTATGAAGAAATATTTTTGTTTGTGTTAGTCACAAGTATTTTTCCCTGAAGGAGAACTATCTCAAATAATCTCCTCTTTTTCCCTTGTTCAATGCTATATCCTCTTAATCTTTTCTGTTACTTTCATTGTTATAAAGACAGCAGAAGATGAAAAAACACTTCTGTAGAATCTATAGGATATATAGGAGACAAGGAATCTGGCTAACTTATCTTCAGTATTTCCTAAAGATATTCACCAAAAGTCTTGGAAATCTAATAGAAGTAGTAATCCTTGTACATTTATTTATATACATATGTATATATATATATTTGCTGGAATTACATCAACTCAGAATGGCTGTCCTGAGGATAGAAAACTAGATTGACAGTAAAGAAAAAAAGTTTTTGAAAAAGAAAAATGAGGAAACTAAGTTTAATCAAGTAAAGGCATTTTATTAGATAGACCAGATCTTTCAACACATGGAGTATGTATGGGAAAACAAAATAATAAGACAATCATTGATGGTAAAAAGTTTGGGAACCATGATTTAGAGGCAGGCCATCTTCCTCTTCCACAGAGGAAGTGTTAAGAGATGGTGTTTACAATGTTGAATAGAGATAAGAAATAGAACTTGAATCATCTACGCCTTTAAATCAACAGCTTTATGGAAAACTTTAGACTGTAGTATTATATTTTTAAAGGCTTATTGAAACATTACCTCAAATTTGACAACTTCAGCAAAGGGCTTAATTATTTTAGTTATTTCTAAAAAGTTTGAGGCTTTTGGGTATTTCAGTTGGTTGTACATGATACATTCAATACCATTTTGAAAGTTTTAGATAAGTTGGAAATGTCATTAATCAAATTATCTAAACTGTATTTTATGGAAAGTAAAATATGACATATTTGTATACTTTTATTCAGAAGTCTTGGATATATAGCCAGGATTCATACATCATATATTTTCTTTTAGCTTCAAAAATAAATGCAATTAATATGCATAATTTCTGTGACACTCAGGCTTTTTATTTTTTAAATTTTCTCAAACAAAAGCTATAACATATGATAGTAATATTTGTTAACGTCTTTATTGAGGTAAAATTGACTTTCAATAAACTATTCATATTTAAAGTATAAACTATACGTTTTGCTATATGTATGCCCTTGTGAAATTACCACCACAATCAAAATAACAACTGCACCCTAACATTCCCAAAGGTTTTCTCTTATGTTTTTGAAATCCCTCCCTCCCGCTATTCCTTGTGCCCCATCATTCCTGAGCAACCATTGTTTGACTTAAGGGACAGATACATAATTTGCAAGACCCAATGAAAAATGAAAATATGAGATCCCTTATTTGAAAAGCAGAGAAAATTTTATTTTAAAGGTACAAAATTACAAAGCTTTTTCTTTTCATCCGTAATCTCTCTCATAGCTGTCATGGTGTTTTTCATTTGCTATTTAATGGTTTTCTAAATAAAGAAAAAATAAACTTTAAAATTATTAGCATGAATTTTGCCACTTACCTTTATGTTATTCAAAGCCAATTCTAAATACAAATATATGAGCATTTAAATGATATACAAAATTACTACAATTACACCATTCATATTTAGTAGCTCATACATGCATATATATCTTGTTCCTACCAGAAGAGTGGAAATGGGGCACAAAATTCGCAGAATTATTTTTATCTCATGTCTTGATACATGCATGTTCTACCAGCATTGTTGACCTTCAGGTAAGGTTTGGTAAGGAAGGATTAAAAGGAAATGGAACTATGGGTTGCCTTGTCTTTCCTTTTCCTTCTGTGTCATCATTTTCTCCATAGTGTTGGCTAATACAAGAAAGTAACAGGAATAATAAAGGATATGATAGGGTTCCTTGATTGCTTGTGTTTCTTAGAATGCCATTGCCTGCTTTTTGCCTCTGGTCTTTTTTACAGTTTCTGTTTATCTTTTAAATATGTTCAATTTTTTCTAGCTCCTTAAACATATAGAATATAATAATAATAGCTTTACTTTCATTGTCTATTTATTCTATTTTTTGTGTCATGTCTGAATCACTCTTGACGAATTGGTTTTCCTGTTCATTATAGATTGTGTTCCTCTAATCCTTTGCATGCCAACTAATTTTGATTGGATACCAGGCATCGTGAATTTGACCTTTTTAGGTGTAGGGTATTCTTGTATTTCTATAAATATTTTTATATTTCTTGAGCTTTGTGGTGGGGGACCCAGTTATTTTAAAAGCCCGATCTCTTTGAGTCTTGCTTTTAAGTTTTGTTAGGTAAGGCGAGAACTGCATTTATCCTAAGATTGAATTATCCCACTACTGAGGCAAGACCCTTCTTTGTACTAGAAGTGATATCTCTGAATTTTAAAGTCTGCTGCTCTGGCCCTGGCTGTTAGAACAGCCCTGGGAGAACTGCAGCTCCTGTTTCTGATCTCTCAGTTTCTGTCTTCATGAACTGTGTCCTGTCTGGTATTCTGCCCTACAAACTCTAGGTAAAAGAGATCTATCTCCATTTGTCTTCAAATAAGGAGAACACCGAGCTCTTCCTGGGGTTTTCCTTCCTGAGCCTTGGTCTGGAAATTTGGTAGTAAGCTAGGACAATCATTTGTTTTCCAGCTCTCAGAAACCATTGCCCTTGTCTAACTCCTTAAATATCATTGTTTCATATATTTTTTTATGGATTTTTAGTTATTTCAGACAGAAGGTAAATCAGTCCCTGCTACCTCATCTTGACTAAAAGCAGAAGTTCAGGCAAATTTGACTGTTTACTTTGTAGATATACTTTTTTGTTGTTTCTTAATTTCCTAATAAATATATGACTGTTAGAAATTATAGCTATTATGTCTTAAGCTTGTAGAAATTAACTGATTTGTAACATCTTGAAATTTCAAGTTTATCATTTTTATTCTGTGTCTTGCTCTTCTTTGTTCAAAGTCCCCTAAGACCTTATTACTCCATATTATATCCTGACTAAAAGCCTTGGGATCACTAGAGAACATGTGAGAAAGGCAAAATCTCAGCCTCTACTAATACCTAATGAATAAAAATCTTCATTTGAACAAGATCCTTAGGTTAAACATGTTGAATTTTAAGAAGCACTGCATTAATGGGGTACCTTTTCAGAAGGCACATAAATCTCATTTTTAGTTCCTTGATAAAGGAGTTCCTAGTCAAGGTTAAAGACTTTAACCTTGTACACCAGGGAACCCCTGTTGGAATCCAACCTTTATGCATTTGCACTCCAGCTCTGACAATTTCTAGATGTGTACATTTGGATAAGGTAATTTATAGTCTCAGCTTCTTTATCCACAATGCAGAACTAATAACACCTACTTTATAGGAATACTATAAAATCAAATTAGATATTACATCTAATATCTGGCATATAATAACTTCCAAACAAATGGTAATTATGATTATTCTTAGATCATTATACTGGAAGTTTCTGGAATGAAAGGGTCATGTCAAATTTTACTGAATTTCTCACAACACCTAAGAGAGTAGATACTTAATAAAGGTTGACCGATTGTAATGACATTTGAATATTTCTCTAGGTAATTAAGAAAAGAAATAGAAGTTAATTAAACTGCTTCTAATGAGTAGATTATATGCCTCACTGAGCAGTCATAATCATTGAAGGAGAAAATAGACTCTCTCTACTTCATTCATGTTTTAAGATAGAGTGTGTTCAACCTATTGATTTTCAATGTTCATCAAGACAACTTCACATGAATTTTTACCTATTTCTTATTCCATTTTAAGCAGCAAAGTCACCCTGCCTTAATAAAATGTTTTATTAAATACTCCAGCCAAACTTTAATTGAATGTGCAATGACCTGCATTGTAGTGCCATAATTCACCTTGATTATATTGTCCGAGTGATTTTTTTTGAAGGAAATGACCATCTAAATAAGAGAGAAAAAAAATTCACCCAAACACAGCATGATTCACTGTGTTGCTTTTTAAATACAAAGGTGAGGGCGCCTGGGTGGCTCAGTTGGTTGAGTGTCCAACTTTGGCTCAGGTCATGATCTCACAGTTGGTGAGTTCCAGCCCCCCACTGGCTCTGTGCTGACATCTCGGAGCCTGGAGCCTGCTTCGGATTCTGTGTCTCCCTCTCTCTCTGCCCCTCCCCCTCTCATGCTCTGTCTCTCTGTCTCTCTTAAAAATAAATAAACATTCAAAAAAAATTTTTTAATAAAAAATAAATACAAAGGTGATGTGACTGTCCTGAAATCTCTACAACATTAATTTAAAGACTTTTTTCCCCTAAACTTCCCCTCCATAACCAAATTTTTTTTAAATATTAGAACTAATCTACCAGCACTCTGTCAGGTTGTCCCTCTTTTATGATATGTGAGACGCATTTTTGAAAGCTTATGAAAAATATGTGTCATTAGACCACAGTGGACTGAAATGGTATTGCAACCACTTTAAGAGAATAATCTAACAAATGACCATTTTAGGTCAGTGGGGGGGAAAAAAACCTTTCTAAACATGATTCAAAAGCCATGTACAAAATAACATACAAGAAATAAAAATGATTTTTTTAATAAATTTAATCTTTAAAGACAAACACCATTATAAAACTACTTTAAGGTTATGACATACTTGTTTAATTGATATGTTATAAATAAAAATTATATCTTAGAATTGATGTTGAGAGTGTTTTCCTTCATCTGACAAGTTATAGGCTTTGAAAAGAAGATATGATATAAAATTTATTGACTTTAAAAGAATCAGTTGGCAAAATAATTAGTAACTACAGGTATACCTTGGAGATATCATAGATTTGGTTCCGGACTACCACAATACAGCGAAAATTGCAATAAAGCGAGTCAAATGATTTTTTTTGGTTTCCCCTGTCATATAAAAGTTATGTTTACATGCTATTAAATACAATAGCATTATGTCTAAGAAACAATGTACCCCCCTTAATTAAAAAATGTTTTATTGCCAAAAAATGCTAATCATCATCTGAGCTTTCAGTGAGTCATAATCTCTTTGATGGTGGAGTCTTGCCGCCATATTAATGGCTGCTGACTGATCAGGGGAGTTGGTGGCCAAATGCTGGAGTGGCCATGGCAATGTCTTAAAATAAGACAACAATGAAGTTTGCTGCATTGGTTGACTCTTTTCATGAACAGTTTCTTTATAACATGTGATACTGTTTGATAGCATTTTACCCACAGTAGAACTTCCTTCAAAATTCTCAAAGCCTGTAGCTACTTTATCAGCTAAGTTTATGTAATATTCTAAATCTTTTGTTGTCATTTCAACAATTTTCAAGGCATCTTCCCCAGGAGTAGATTTCATCTCAAAAAATGACCCATGGGATCATGTGACCCAAATGATTAAAATAAATAAGATTTTAGAGAAATAAATGTTGTTTGTATATAGCTCAATGGATAAAAATATGGACCCAGAAGCCAGACTTCTCAGAGTTAATTCTGATACCTCTACCAATAAGCTTTTGGACCTAGGGCATTTTAAAAAAATTTTTCTGTGCCTTAGTTTGCTCATTTATAAAAACTGTGGTAATAGTAAGAGTACTTTTTTTATTTGGTGATGATTAGCAAAAGTACTTTGAACACTGTCTGAAGCATAGCACATACCAGATAAATATTAGTGAATACTATTATTACAAATATTAAATTCTGCCTAAACTGAAAAAGATCACTGTTTTATTTATAAGGACATACCTATGCTCCTTATGGTAATATCCATTAATGTTCCAATTGATAGTCTTAACTCTCAGTCATATATCAAAATATTTAACAATGCAATTAGAAATGAGGAAAGAATAATATAAAAGGTAGGCAGTTTGGTGGTGATTAAAAACACAGCTTTGGAAGTCTGACAGATTGTGAAATCGGGTCTATCATTCATTAGCATAATAGCTTTGGTCAATCTGTACTTCGTTTTGTGAGCATCAGTTCCCAAATTGAGAAAATGAAATTATTAGTAATTATCACAAAGAACTATTATGAAGATTTAGTTACAGAAATTTAGGCTTTTTGATACATAAAATCCAGAGTGTATTTAATTTCAGTTATATTTAGAATATAAATATTTGTTGGATTTGCCCTTTGTCCTCACAAGAAAATTCAACTATATTGTGTTAAGAATATATATACCCTGAAAATATCCAAGATTGCAAAGCAGCTTATATATAATGATAAATAAGTAGCACAGCCAAAAATGACACTTAGAAAAGTAGTTTATTTTGGCCTCAAAGGCTTTTATCTTGTTCATTTCTCTTCTTTCAGTTTCCCAGGTGCAGTAGTCCTCCCTTATCCACAGGGGGATATGTTCCAAGGCCCTCAGTGGATGCCTGAAACCATAGATAATCCCAAATCCTGCATGCACTGTTTTTTCATATATATATATATATATATATATATATATATATATCTCCATGATAGAGTGCAATTTATAAATTAGACATAGTAAGAGATTAATAATAGCTGATAGTAAAATGGGAAAATTATAGTAATATGCTGTAATAAAAGCTGTGTGAATGTGGTCTCTCTCTCTCAAAATGTCTTACTGTACTGTACTCATCCTAATTCTTGTGATGATGTAAGAATGATGACATGAAGGAGGTGAGTGACCCAAATATGGTGACGTAGCATTAGGCTACTCTTGACCTTCTCAAGGTCAGGAGGAGGGACATATGCATCCAGACTATGGTAGACCATAGATAACTGATAACTGAGACCTTGGAAAATGAAACCACGGATAAGGGGGCGAGGAGGACTACTGTACTTCTTGGCCATCTCTAGGAGACGGGAAGAGAATTTAGAAACATACAGAAGAGAAAATCATCTGCAGCCCAGATTGCTCATTCTAATTATGTTTCTCCTTTACTGAAAGTTAAGTTCCCAACTACAAATAAGACACATAAGGTGTTGGTGTTAAAACTAAAAATTTTTAAATACTGCATTACACTGCAGATAGATTCTTATAACAAGCAAACATAGAAAAGTCTTCGAGGGAGGACTGGGATACACGGCCACCTGAATGCAGATCCCTTTCCCTGTACTCCCAATTTCTCTGCATCGCCAAAGTCAGAATGCTGTTAGGGCCTATGGACTGTTGAGAAATAGGAGACTCTGAATTGGAAAGAGTTCTCCAGATGATAATTAGTAACTAGTATGGTGCTTTTGCCTTTATGGATGATTGAGACCTTATAGACAAGTTTTACAGGGATCCTAGACAGATACCAGAAAGAAGCACATCCTGAGAAGATCCAAGCTTTCTTGTCCCTTGTCCTGAGAGAGTATTAGAAGCCTGGGGAAGAGTGATCCTTCTTCTAAGTAACCTAGCAGTAGAACTGGCAAGCTTCCGGCCCATACACTTCCGGCCCAAGATGGACTTATTTCAAATACCTGTGGGGCTTGTGCCATTAGAGTCTTCCAATAACCAGCCCTCATATTCGGTGGGTTAACAAAGGAAAAAACCCAGCCATTTAAGGAATCCCAGCAAACAGAATGATCACTCAGGGTTCAGTTAAGATATAGTCATCACATCAATTATTTTAACAGAAAATGTAAAATAAAGAATGGTTAATGATACGTAAAATCAATATGAATTAGGAAACTGAAAGGCAAAGGTGATCAGGGAGGTAGCAACTACAGAGAGCAGGTGTTACCCTCAAGGCTGGGGGAGCAAAGGAAAGAACTTAGAAATATTGACACTTGGGACGCCTGGGTGGCTGAGTCCCTTAAGCCTCGGACTTGGTCTCAGGTCATGATCTTGCCGTTGGTGGGTTTGAGCCCCGCAGCAGGCTCTGTGCTGACAGCTGAGAGCCTGGAGCCTACTTCAGATTCTGTGTCTCTGCCTCTCTCTCTCTCTCTCTCTCTCTCTCTCTCTCAAAAATAAATAACATTTAAAAAATTTTTAAAAAGAGAAAAGAAATATTGACACTTGGAAGAGAGGCCCCACAGAGCTAAATTCAGCCCTCTGAGGGAGAAGCCCTGCTGGGCTAGTAGCGACATCTTTGAGGTGGAGCAGGTGTCACATGGGGCAGGGGCCCAGACTCCTGCGGAAGGCTGGCAGCTGTCTGCTGCTGGTGAATCTGAGCCATGGTGATAAGGCTGGTCTTGTCAGAGCTGGAAGACTACAAACAAGATCCAGCCACTGCTGTGGGTGAGCACAGCTGCTGTCAGGGTGAAGAAGCATTGCTAGGGCGGCACAGGAAAAAGAAACCCAGAAGGCAGCAGGAAGCCCACAGGAAGTAAACAGAAAATAACAAGTCTCTTCAACTCCAACTGCCTGTAGCCTCTCCCTCCCTCTCTCTTTCTCCCTCTCCCTCTTCTTACCCACCCAGGAGTCACTGGGCAGTGGAGTCACAGTCCCTGCATCACAAAGCCAAAAGTAGAAGGGTAGTTTTCTTAGCTGCAATAACTTAATAACTGGCACAGTCTGACAGAAAATAGAAAACACACAAAAATAAAGTAGCAGGGAGAGACAAGTGGAGATGGAAAATAATGGAAACAATAAGTTGATTCAAGGATAGGAAAATAAAATATCTTTCTATAGATTGAAGAAATAATGAAAACACATGATTTTCTAAACAAATTAACAGATGAGTTGAAAGGGAGCAGTTGCCACTGGAATCTAAGTTAGTGGCACTGGGATCTAAATCAAATGAAATAAGTACCACAAAGCATAAGACACAGTAAAATAGATTGATATATGACCAAAAAAAAAGGAAATGTAAGAGATGTAAAGTAGAGATCCAAGAGAGCTAATGGAATAGGAACGTTAGGAGATTGTTAGGAGGAATAATAGGAGAAGAAATAATTAGACAAATAATAAAAGAAGGCGTACTTGATCTGAGGAACTCAGTTCTGCACACTCCCAAGTTTCATTTAGTTCCATAGTCCACTGATAGTAAAACCCAGGGAGAAAAGTACTAAACTTAAGAAAAAAGGGGTCCTGGGTGGCTCAGTCGGTTAAGCATCCGACTTCAGCTCAGGTCATGATCTTGAGGTTTGTGAGTTCAAGCCCCACATCGGACTCTCTGCTGTCAGCTTGGAGCCCATTTCGGATCCTCTGCCTCCCTCCCTCTGCCCCTCCCCCACTCATTCATTTTCTCTCTCTCTCAAAAATAAACATTAAAAAAAAGAAAAATCTTACAAGTTTCCAGACTTATAGAAAAATTACCATCAAGAGAAAAAGAATGGGGAGGGGAGGAGGAGAGAGCGAGAGAGAGAAAGAGTGTGCACGCACTGGGCTGGCATCAGAATTGTAATCCAAAGTATAGGAAGATGGAAGCTAGGAAGAGTAAGATCCTATCCGTTAATTATGAAGGAAAAGGACTGTAACTGAAATCAAATCAAATAATTGAAAAGTTAATATAAACTCATTTCTTCATAATAAAAATTCTATGACAAATATAAACATATTTATATAGATATAAATAAATATAAATATATATTATGCTTCAGCATCAAAAACGTAAATAAACAAGATACAGTTATCTAACAGTAAATTATTTTAACTAAGGTGGATTCTCACAGACTAGTTGGAATTCAATGTCTCATAATAAGATAAGGAGTAAGAGAGGGGCGCCTGGGTGGCGCAGTCGGTTAAGCGTCGACTTCAGCCAGGTCACGATCTCGCGGTCTGTGAGTTCGAGCCCCGCGTCAGGCTCTGGGCTGATGGCTCGGAGCCTGGAGCCTGTTTCCGATTCTGTGTCTCCCTCTCTCTCTGCCCCTCCCCCATTCATGCTATGTCTCTCTCTGTCCCAAAAATAAATAAAAAACGTTGAAAAAAAATATTTAAAAAAAAAAAAAAAAAAAAAAGATAAGGAGTAAGAGAAAATCTAAGAAGGAAAACAAAAGCACGAATTATACCTCAAAGGCTAGTGTTATATATTCTTAGTGTCTTCAGTGTATTAATATCACAAATGTTAAGAAAGGAAATCCTAGAATTTATAAAAATTAATGTTTATCAGAAATGGGTGAATCTTTTAATAACAGAAACTCTGAATTTAGAAAAATGTAGACAAACACTCTTATGTGAATATCTTCTTTTTAATTTTTTTTTTTAACGTTTTATTTATTTTTGAGACCGAGAGAGACAGAGCACGAACAGGGGAGGGGCAGAGAGAGAGGGAGACACAGAATCCGAAACAGGCTCCAGGCTCTGAGCTGTCAGCACAGAGCCCGATGCGGGGCTCGAACTCACGGACCGTGAGATCATGACCTGAGCCGAAGTAAGACGCTTAACCGACCAAGCCAACCAGGTGCCCCGAATATCTTCTTTTTAAATAAGAAATGGAAAACAATGCATATAGAGTCCCCATTTGGATGTAGAGCTATTTATATAAGCCTTTTTACAGCAAATATTCTCAGACTTAAAACCTCAAGATTAATCTCTAAATAAGCAAAATTTGAAGAGCATAAAATGAACCCTAGCAAGTTTGGCTCTTGCAAGGCCTTTTATGAGAAAACAGATTATCTTTGTCGTCTGTTATTTCCAGTTAACTTACAAGCTAAATGGAAACCCTAACTGCTAATTCATCCTAAACAATTCTGGAATAAAAGCATGCCATTTGTATATAGTAGAACAATCATGAATCCAGGCCAAAAGATCTTCCTAGCAATGAAGACATAAATATAAATAATCATTGACAATGCAGAAGAACGAACCAAGCCATTTTTAAGAATGTGCCGAGATTGTGAACTTTATTTCAGGTGCAAGATCTGCACCTCCCATGCCTTGCATTGTAGGTGCTCGTTAAAAGTTTGTTGCTGATAATAGATTCTGGGGTTTTTTTCCCTTTTGTACTTGAGGACTTTGGTTAGCATCACATTCACTAGCTACAATATATTACCATTGAATATTTATCAAATTATTGAATGGAGGAAACAAGGATTCCAAAACCAAAATGATTGACTGACAATAAGAATCATGATTATTTTATGATTATGGATTATTAGGTGTCACTTTATGTTTTTATCTTGAGCCAGAAAAAATCAGATTTGTGTGTGTGTTTTCACTTTTCCCATTGGATAATGACACTGAACCCCAACCTCAGCTGTTGTTGTTTTTGTTGTTGTTGTGTTGTAGTCATCGTCGTTATTGTTTCCTTCTCAGGTCTGTGAATGTTTTGAAGTAAGTTACTATTCTGTTTTACATTTTCCAATGTCTTTCTTATTTTATTCACCATTGTTCAGTTGTCTAAACATGTGTAGAAACAGGAACCTGGGAACTAGGTTTTCCTGCTGTATTCAGGAACGTAAATACTTGGAAGGAAGAGACTATTCATTGACAATTGCTCGTTGCTGACTCCAGTATGCCAAGGAAAACATTGTCACTTTGTTTTTTGAAACATTCTTGTATGAGGTTTGTTTGTTTTGTTATAAATGGTAAGGGATGCCTGTTTACTTAGAAAGATTGTGCACACACCCACAGAAATAATTCACAATTTTATTAATACAAAGCTCAAGAAATTATATTTTTTCTTTAGATATTTTGTTTTTTTCAATAAAGAAAAAAAGCATTACAAGTGGAGTTCAAAACTTCTGCATGCCTCACCTGCTTCCATTACCTTCCCTCCCTTCCAGAGTTTACCACAACCCCAAGATTCATGTGTACCAATCCCATGCTTGTTTCTGTTAATTGTATGTTTTTCTGCATGAGGTTGTTTTTTTTTATGAGTATAGTTGATACAATATGTTACATTAGTTTCAAGTGTACAACTTAGTGATTTGATAAGTTTATATATTAAGTTATTAATATATGTAAATATATAAGTTATATATATGTTAATATATATAAATATATAAGTTACGTTCACCACAGGTGTAGCTACACCATCTGTCCCATTATATCACTATTACAGTATCATTGATTATATTTCTTGTGCTGTGCCTTTTATTCCTGTGACTTATTCATTCCATAACTGGAATCCTGTATCTCCCTCTCCCTCTCTCCTTCACACATTTTGTCCATCCCCAGATCCCCTCCCCCTGGCAACCATGAGTTTGATAGGTCTGATTCTGCTTCATTTGTTTATTCATTTTTGTAGATTCCATTCATGTGTAGAATTACATTGTATTTGTCTTTCTCCATATGACTTATTTTTGCTTAACATAATACCCTTTAGGTATATCCATGTTGCCTCAAATGGCACAGCCTCATCCTTTTTATGGCTGCATAATATTCCTCTGTGTATGTGTGTGTGTGTGTGTGTGTGTGTGTGTGTGTGCGTGCCACATTTTCCTTATCCATTGATCTATTGATGGATATTTAGGTTGCTTCCATACCTTGGCTACTGTAAATAATGCTGCAGTAAGCATGGGGTGCATAAATCTTTTCAAATTAGTGTTTCTGCTTTCTTTGGGTAAATACCCAGTAGTGGAATTATTGGATCATATGGTATTTCTATTTTTAACTTTTTGAGAGATCTCTATAATGTTTTCCACCATGACTATACCAATTTACATTCCCATCAACAGCGCATGAGACTTCCTTTTTCTCCTACTTGCCACTTGTTATTTCTTGTCATTTTGATTTTAGCCATTTTGACAGGTGTACGATAGTATCTGATTGTTATTTTGATATGCATTTCCCTGATCATTAGTGATGCTGAGCATCTTTTCATGTTTCTGTGGGTCATCTGTAGGTCTTCCTTGTAAAAATGTCTATTCAGGTCCTCTGCCCGTTTTTAAGTTAGGTTGTTTGTGTGTTTTTTGGTGTTCAGTTGTAGAAGTATCCAATATTTTGGATATTAATCCCTCATCAGATATACCATTTGCAAATATTTTCTCCCATTCAGTAGGTTGTCTCTTTGTTTTGTTGATGGTTTCCTTTGCTGTGCAAGAGCTTTTTATTTTGATGTAGTCCCAACAGTTTTTGTTCTTACCTCTGTTTCCCTTACCTCAGGAGACATACCTAGTAGCATTTTTCTAGGGCAATGTCAAAGAAATTACTGCCTATGTTTCCTTCTAGGAGTGTTATGGTTTTGTGTTTCACATTTAGGTCTTTAATCCATTTTGAGTTTATTTTTAAATTTGATATAAGAAGGTGGTTCAGGTTTATTCTTTTGCATGTCTCTGTCCAGTTTCCCCGGTACCATTTATTAAAGATACCGTCTTTTCTCCATTGTATATTCTTGCCTCCTTTGTCATAGGTTAATTGACCATATAATCGTGGGTTTATTTCTAGGGTGTCTATTCTTTTCCATTGATCTATTTGTCTATTTTTGTGCCAGTGCCATACGTTTTTGATTACTACAGATTTATAGTACATCTTGAAATATGGTATTGTGATACCTCCAGCTTTGTTCTCCTTTGTCAGGATTGTTTTTGCTATTCAGGGTCTTCTGTGGTTCCATATAAATTGTAGTACCATTTGCTCTAGATTTGTGAAAAATGCAGTTGGTATTTTGATAAAGATTGTATGGACTGTGTAAATTCCTTTGGGTAATATGAACACTTTAACAATATGAGCCCTTCCAGTTCATGAGTATGGGATATCTTTCCATTTTTTTCTGTCATCTTTAATTCCTTTCACCAGGGTTTTATAGTTTTTGGAACTGTTTTTAAATTATATGTGAAGTTTGGGGGCAAATAAATGAAAGACTAAGTAGCAAAGAGCTCTAATGTGAAAGCCATAGTTTCACTGACCAGCTAAGCTGCATGTGTTATTTATAAGGTGCCCCGGGGCAAAATTGTGACAAGGAATTCCGTATTTTCATTCTCTCTTTGTCTATTAGTTTCTTTTCTACATAGATTATATGTACTTACATGCTACCTGGAACAAGCCAAAGCAGTCAATAAAAATAAATCTTGATTACTAGATAATCCACCATTGTGAACAGTCTACCACTCGTGTCTATCTTGGCCTGTAGCCTTGATATTCTTTTTACAGCTCTAGATCAGTGGAGGATTCAGGCACATAGGATATGTGCTCGCTAGGCTTTTATTTGAATTTTTGCATGTATCGCCTTCATTTTTAAGACAATGAGAAAATACAAATAAGTGAAAATAATAAAATGAACAATAATCATACTTCATTAATGTTACAAAATATGTCATTCCAGACTTATTTTTAAGGCCATGTATATACATACGTGAAGGAAGTATGAATAAATGATTAAATAAGAAATGAATGAATGAATAAATAACAAAGTGAGAATGTGTGTGTATGTGTGTGTATGTGTGTGTGTGTGTGTGTATACACACACCCCACCCCCTCACCTCTTCAGACGTTCACTCAAATGCCACATTATTAGTGAGGTGCTCTCTGGCTGCCATGCACACATACATGCACACAAACACTTTGTATCTCCTTTCTTGCTTTAGTTTTCTTCTTTGCACTCAAATCAGTATTTTTTCTAGGTGTCCATCTACCCCCCTCACCGCCACCAGATTGAAAGCTCCATGAGTACAGGATTCTCATCTGTTTATTCAACCGCTATGCCCCAAAACTTAAACCAATGTATGGCATACAATGATTGTCCAGTTGTATAGTGAATGAGGGAATATAAAAGTCTGGTTGATTCACAACTAACCTTGAGTGCCAAGCATACTGAATTTAAAGTTCAAAGGAATTTTGTGTCTGTTTCCCTTAATGGTCTAAGAAAGAGTTGTGTTTGAAGGAAGTATTTATTTATATATCTGAAAGGTGAGGGAAAGAGGAGTGAGGATCTCTGCCTTGAGGCAGATGTGCCTGCAGCGTTTGGGGGAAGACCCAGGTGGCCAGAGCTGCTCCAGCAGGGTTAGAAGGTGGTGGTAAGAGATGGAGGCAGAAGACAACAGGAGGCCCAGTCATGGAAGGCCTTAATGCGCTGATAAAGATTTATTTAATATATATGTATGTATACATATATAATATGTGTATGTGTGTATATATATATAATATTTAGGAAAATTCTCCAATGTCAACTATTCCTTGCTTAAAAATACTTGAAACACTAAAGATTATAGAATGGCAAGTTCATTCTGAATCCCAAATAAACTTGAATTCTTGAACACAGACACATAGTCATTAAGAAGACTGTTATCTGTGAAGTAAAGGAACTTACTCCTTAATTTTTGAAGCTATATTTCTGTAGATCTAATATTAAAGATGGATTTGAGTGGCATAGGATCTAAAACTTAGATTTGGAAAGTACTTCCCTAAAATGCGAACCTAAAACATTCTAACAATCCCAATACCACTTGGCATTTTGGGAGGAAGGGCAGGGAGGAGTCCTAAAGAAATCACCCTACAATCTTATGTCTTCAGTATTTTGCCACATTTAATTTTGAAGGCATTTTCTGGCATCCTTTCAGATTCTTCCACATGCCATATTTACATTAACTACACTAAGAGACATAATTATAACTTGTGGCTAATTTGTTTTTAAAAAGAAGAGAAAGAACCCACAAGAAGCATGTTAAAAATAACACTGAAAATATAATTTAAGTATTAGACTTAAACCAGTTAGTGTCAAAATACAAGCTTCCCTTCCTAAGCAAGTTTAAATCTACATCATTACAGTATGACATGATGTGTCTGAATAATAAAAGACTAAACTTTCATAAGAAGTGACCCTTAAAAAATATATCTGTTTTTCTATGTGTGTTTTATTTAAGGAAAATAGTTAACTGCACTTGACCACTTTCTATCTATATGCAATTGCACTTACAAAAAAGATTCATCATTGATTATGCTCATTCTTAAATAAACTAGTCAATAGCGGGCCTGAAATTAACAAATGAATTTTCAGATGTGGAAACAGAATAGTTTTACACCAGCATACAAAACAATAATACTCTAGCCATTAATGTTTGGGAAGTTGTTTGAGGTTTTGAAGTGTTTTTTAAATATCCTTCTTTTTTGTTTTATCATTTTTTAATGTTTCTTTATTTTTGAGGGGGGGGGCATGCGTGGGGGAGGAGCAAAGAGAGAGAGAGAGAGACAGACAGACAGAATCCGAAGCAGGCTTCAGGCTCCGAGCTTTCAGCACAGACCCCAACTCAGGGATCGAATTCAGAACCGTGAGATCATGACCTGAGCCAAAGTCGTGCGCTAAACCTACTGAGCCACCCAGGTGCCCCCGACTGCTTCTAAAATTATAGTGATGCCTATATGTGCGCACTTAATCAATGGAATCCCTGAAAAGTCTGGCTAACTGAAATTAGCTTATTATCAAAATGGGCTGATGAAACAATAATTATAACACTATCATGATTTTTTTATTCTTACATTAGATAATATAGAGTGTAGTTTTAGCGTCAGGAGTAGAATCCAGTGATTCATCTCTGACGTACAACACCCAGTGCTCATCCCAACAAGTGCCTTCCATCAACCATCTTCCCCACTTCCATCAACCCTCAGTTTGTTCTTTGTATTTAAAAATCTCTTACGGTTTGCCCCCCTCTCTATTTTTATCTTATTTTTCTTTCCTTTCCACTATGATCATCTAAGTTTCTCATATTCCATATATGAGTGAAATCATGGGATATCTGTCTTTCATCTTTCTCCAGACTGACTTTTTTCACTTAGCATAATACCCTCCAGCTCCATCCATGTTGCTGCAAATGGCAAGATTTCATTCTTTTTCATCATTGAATAGTATTCCTGTGTGTGTGTGTGTGTGTGTGTGTGTGTGTGTGCATGTGAATACACATCTTCTTAATCCATTCAGCAGTTGATGGACATTTGTGCTCTTTCCAAAGTAGCTCTTTGGAGCTACTGTTGATAGCACTGCTATAAACATTAGGGTGCATGTTCTTCTTGAAATCAGCACTCCTGTGTCTTTTGGATAAATTCCTAGTAGAGCAGTTCCTGAGTCATAAGGTAGCTCTATTTTTAATTTTTTGAGGAACCTCCTTACTGTTTTCCAGAACAGTTGCACCAGTTTGCATTCCCACAAAAAGTGCAAGAGGGTTCCACTTTCTTTGCATCTTTGCCAACATCTGTTGTGTCCTGAGTTGTTAATTTTAGCCATTCTGACAGGAGTGAGGTGGTATCTCAGTGTGGTTTTGATTTGTATTTCCCTGATGATGGGCGAAGTTAAAGCATCTTTTCATGTGTCTGTGATCTGGATGTCTTCTTTGGAAAGTGTCTATTCATGTCTTCTGCCCATTTCTTCACTGGATCATTTGTTTTTTGGGTGTTGATTTTGATAAGTTCTTTATAAATTTTGGATACTAACCCTTTATCCAATATGTCATTTGCAAATATCTTCTCCCATTCCATCGTCTGCATTTTAGTTTTGTTGATTGTTTCCTTTGCTGTGTAGAAACTTTTTATCTTGATGAGGTCCCAATAGTTCATTTTTTGCTTTTATTTCTCTTGCCTTCAGAGACGTCAAGAAAGAAGTTGCTGCAGCTGAGATCAAAGAGGTTGCTACCTGTTTGCTCCTGTAGGATTTTGATGCTTTCCTTCTCACATTTGAATCTTTCATTCATTTGAATTTTTTATGTGTGTGTATGATGTAGAAAGTGGCCCAGTTTCACTCTTCTGCATGGTACTGTCCCATTATCCCAGCACCATTTGCTAAAGAGACTGTCTTTTTTTTCTATTGGATACTCTTTCCTGCTTTGTCGAAGATTAGTTGACCATATATTTGTGGGTCCATTTCTGGGTTCTCTATTCTATTCCATTGGTCTATGTATCTGTTTTGTGCCAATACCATACTGTCTTGATGATTACAGCTTTGTAATACAGGTTCTGCTTTGGTTTTATTTTTCAACATTACTTTGGCTATTAGGAGTTTTTTGTGGTTCTATACAAATTTTAGGATTGTTTTTTCTAGCTCTGTGAAGAATGCTGGTGCTATTTGGATTGGGATTGCATTGAACATGTAGATTTGGGAAGTATCAACATTTTAACAAAATTTGTTCTTCCAATCCATGAGCATGGAATGTTTTTCCATTTCTTTGTGTCTTCCTCAATATCTTTCATAAGCTTTCTATAGTTTTCAGTGTACAGATCTTTTACGTCTTTGGTTAGGTTCATTTGTAGGGATTTTAAGTTTTTTGATTCAATTGTGAATGGGATCAGTTCCCTGATATCTCTTTCTGTTGCTTCATTATTGGTGTATAGAAATGTGACCAAGTTTTGTACATTGATTTTATATCCTGTGACTTTACTGAATTCCTGTATTAGCTTGAGCAGTTTTTTGGTGGAGTCTTTGGGTACTCCATTTAGAGTACTATGTCATCAGCAAAGAGTGGAAGTTTGACTTCTTATTTGCCAATTTGGATTCTATTTATGCCTTTATTTCATTTTTTTGTCTGATTGCTGAGGCTAGCACTTCCAACACTATGTTAAACAACAGTGGTGAGAGTGAATATCCCTGTCGTGTTCCTGATCTCAGGGGGAAAGCTCTCAGTTTTTCCCATTGAGGATGATATTAGCTGTGGGACTTTCATATATGGCTTTTATGATGTTAAGGTGTATTCCTTCTATCCTAACTTTCTTGAAGGTTTTAATTAAGAAAGGATGCTGTATTTTGTCAAATGCTTTTTCTGCATCTATTGACAGGATCATATGATTTTGATCCTTTCTTCTATTAATGTGATGTATTATGTTGATTGACTTGTGAATATTGAACCAGCCCTGCAGCCCAGGAATGAATCGCACTTGATCATGGTGAAAATAATTCTTTTGATGTACTGTTGAATTCAGTTTGCTAATATCTTGTTGAGAATTTTTTCATCCATGTTCATCAGGGATATTGGTCTATAACTCTCCTTTTTAGTGGGGTCTTTAGTTTGGAAATCAAGGTAATGCTGGCTTCATAGAATAAGTCTGGAAGCTTTCCTTCCATTTCTATTTTTTGGAACAGTTTGAGAAGAATAGATGTTAACTCTGTTTTAAACGTCTGGTAGAATTCCCCTGGGAAAACACCTGGCCCAGAACTCTTATTTGTCAGGAGATTTTTGATAACTGATTCAATTTCTTCACTGGTATTGAGTCTGCTCAAATTTTCTATTTCTTCCCATTTGAATTTTGGTAGTATGTGAGTGTCTAGTAATTTGTTCATTTCTTCCATACTGTCCAGTTTGTTGGCATATAATTTTTCATAGTATTCTATAATAATTGTTTGTATTTCTGTGGTGTTGGTTGTGATCTCTCCTCTTTAATTTGTGATTTTATCTATTTGTGACTTCTCCCTTTTCTTTTTGAGAAGTCTGGCTAGGGGGTTATCAATTTTGTTTATTCTTTCAAAACACCAGCTCTTGGATACATTGATCTGTTCTACTTATTTGTTGTTTGTTTGTTTTTGGATTCTATAGTGTTTATTTCTGCTGTAATCTTTATTATTTTTCTTCCGTCTTTGGGCTTTCTTTGCTGCTGTTTTTCTAGGTCCTTTAGGGGTGAGGTTTGGTTGTGTATTTGGGACTTTTCTTACTTCTTGAGATAGGCCTGAATTGCAATGTATTTTCCTCTTAGGACTGCCTTTGCTGCATCCCAAAGGGTTTGGACTGTCATGTTTTCATTTGCATTTGCTGTCATATATTTTTTTATTTTCTTCTTTAATTTCCTGGTTGAACCATTCATTCTTTAGTAAGATATTCTTTAACCTCCACATATTTGGGGCTTTCCAGAATTTTTCTTGTGGTTGATTTCAAGTTTCATAGCATTGTGATCTGAAAATATGCATGGTATGGTCTCAATATTTTTATACTTGTTGCAGGATGTTTTGTGACCCAGTATGTGATCTGTTCGGAGAATGATTCACGTGCACTCGAGAAGAATGTGTTCTGCTGTATTAACATGAAAAATTATAAGTATATCTGTTAAATCCATCTGGTCCAATGTATCATTCAGAGCTGTTGTTTCCTTATTTATTTTCTGCCTAGATGGTCTGTGCATTGATGTAAGTGGAATATTAAAGTCCCATATAATCATGGCATTATTATCAATAAGTTTGCTTACGTTTGTGATTCATTAAGATATATATATATATATATATATATATATTATATATATATACACACACACACATACATTTGGGTTCTTCCATGTTGGGGGCATAAACATTTACAATTGTTAGCTCTTCTTGATGGATAAACCCCTTAATTATGATATAATACCCTTTTCCCTCTTGTTACAGTCTTTGTTTTAAAATTGAGTTTGTGTGATATAATATGGCTACTCCAGCTTTCTTTTGACGTCCATTAGCATGATAGATGGTTCTCTATCCCCTCACTTTCAATCTGCAGGTGTCTTCTGGTCTAAAACAAGTCTCTTATAGGCAGCATATAGATGGATCTTGGGTTTTTATCTATTCTGATACCCTATATCTTTTGACTGGGGCATTTAGTCCATTTACAATCAGAGTGATTATTGAAAGATACAAATTTAGTGTCATGGTGTTATCTGTAGGTTTTGTGCTTATGGTGACCTCTCTGGCCCTTTGTTGTCTTTGCTGCTTTCCAATCACAGAATCCCTTTTAGGATCTCCTGAAAGGCTGGTTTAGTGGTCATGAACTCCTTTAGTTTTTATTTGTCTGGGAAAGCCTTTATCTCTCCTATTCTGAATGACAGCTTTGGTGGATAAAGGATTCTTGGCTGCATAATTTTCCTATTTAGCACATTGAATATTTCCTGCCATTCCCTTCTGGCCTGCCAAGTTTCAGTGGACAGGTCTGCTACTACCCTTATGTGTCTGCCTTTGTAGGTTATGGCCCTTTTTTCCCTAGTTGCTTTCAGAATTCTTTTTTTTTTTTTTTTTTTTTTTTTTTTTTTGCCAGTTTCACTATGACATGGCATGGTGGTGACCTGTTTTTTGTTGATTTTGAAGAGAGTTCTTTATTCCTCTTGGATTTGGATGCCTGTTTCCTTCCCTAGATTAAGGAAGTTCTCAGCTATAATTTGTTCAAATAAACCTTCTGCCCCTTCTCTTGCTTTTCTACTTCTGGATCTCCAATGATACAGATATTGTTTCATTTTATGGAATCACTTAGCTCTCTAATTCTCCCTTCATGATCTAATATTTCCTTCCCCTATTTTTTTCTAGCTTCATCAGTTTCCATAATTATATCTTCTATTTCACCTATTTTTTCCTCTGCTTCTTCCATCCTCATTGTCACTGTACCTAGTTTATTGTGCATCTCATTTATAACATATCTTAATTCATTGTGACTATTTCTTAGGACTTTCATCTGTGCAGCAATAGATTCTCTGCTGTCTTCTATGCTTTTTTCAAGCCCAGCTATTAGTCTCACCACTGTTATTCTAAATTCTTGTTCAGATATATTGTTTGAATCTGTTTTGAGCAATTCTCTGGCTGTCATTTCTTCCTGGAATTTCTTTTGAGGAGAATTCTTCCATTTTGTCATTTTGGCTAGGTTTCTGTCTCTTGCATGTTTTAAAGGCTTGTTATGTGTCCTGAACCTGTGAGTACTACTATATTAAAAAAGGGTCATACACTGTCCCAGGCCTGGCATTTCAGGAAGTGTTTTTGGAATGTGTTGCGTGCACTCTGTTGTTGCATTTTGGCTGCTCTATCCCACTGGTCAGTCCTCTGCAAGGCTTCTCCTTGCTTGTTGTGGCGGAGTGTTTGGACCTTCCACCAGGTTGCTTTGATTTGTTCATTGATATAACTCTGGAAAAAAGGAAAGGGCAGGAGGGCAGCCTGATCTCATACAGGAGAAAAATGAAAGGGGAGAAAAGAAGACCAAGCAGAGAATCAAAAGAACTATACAGTTAGTACAGAGAGAGAGAAAGGAAAATAAAGAAGATACAGAAAAGATGTAAAAAGAATAGAGTAAAAATGCCTGGTTAAACAAACAAAGCAGAAAAAAAATATGTTTACCAAAAACAAATCAGAAACTATAAGCCTGATTCCAAAGGAAAAAAAGAAGAACATAGAAAGAGAAAAGAAAAGGGAACAGAAGAGAAGAAAAGAAGAACAAAGAGACAAATAGACAAACAGAGGAACACAAAAACAGTTGTCTGTTGGTGCCTGGGACTGGTGGCAGCACTGGTCTGGAGGAGAGGCTGACTGCATTTTATCAGTCAGTCTCACTCCAGTAAACAAGCAGTTACCAGGCACGGAGGGGCGCGGTTTGGTGTAAGCAGGTCTCACCTCCACTGGGGGCTGCCATCCTGTTCTCTGAAGCCCCACCATGTTGTTGTTGGGGAGAAAAATGGAGACACTCCAATCTCTCCTCCCAGACTGGGTGTCTCAAACCACACTGTTCTTGCAGCCCTCACAGAGTAGTGCAGGCCGTCAGCCTGCCCAACTCCACAGTCTCCTGCACCTTCTAGACACTTGGCTGGGATTCAAAACCCTATGTCTTAAGGGGCCTGCACCCTGTGGACCCTGTTCTGGTGTAGTGCCCCTCAGCCCTGCTGATAAAAAGCCTTTGGCTGGCTCTTGCAGGGTCATTTGTCCTTGAAGAGGCAATAAACCCTCTTCCCACAGTGCTCAAGGAAGGGGACTGTTCTCTCCCAGTGTGTCCCTGAGATTGCTACAGTGCCCCGGGGCAGCTCCCTCCCCCACAGGCACACATGCAGGGCCAGCTCAGGTTAGAAGAAAGTCATGCACTTTGGGACCTCTGAGCTTCAGCTCCTAAGGCTGTTTGCAAAATAGAAACTGGTACTGTCCATATTTCTTGTTCCATGGTCCAGAGTGGTTTTCCTTGATACTGAAGCCCTCTGTCTTTCTCTTCCTTTTGCCTCTCCACAGAAGGGGTTCCCTCCCCTCCGTGCCTACGCCATTTTCTCTCCCCCAGTTCACATACACGAACCTCCATCCTGCCAAGCTGTTCCCCTCCTCCTGTGGAGATCTTTCTGACACTCTGCAGATTGATTTCCTGGGTGTTCCAAGTGATCTGACCTCAATACACCTGTGTTTGAGGGACAAAGAAAATCCCAGTCCCCCTACTTCTCTGTTATTTTAACTCCTTCAACACTATCATGGTTTTTAAGCAGCTGTACATAGTGCAGCATAAAGATGCATGTAGTTGTATGTAGTGAAAATGCATATAAATTATGTAGACAGCACAAGTGTCTTCTCCTTAAAAGAAATTAAAGTTCAGGGTTCTGAGTTCTTACAAGAAAACTAAAAATAACTTCATCTTTATCTTTAAAAAGAATTTAAGTAGGCCCCCTTTTTTTGTTTTCTCAGATCCATAATAAGGAACTCAGGGTATCAAATGATCAATGATAATGACCATTACATTAGTTAAAAGTTGGTATGTGTTGGGGTGCCTGGGTGACTCAGTTGGTTAAGCGTCTGACTCTTGATTTCAGCTCAGGTTATGACCTCACAGTTTGTGATTTTGAGCCCTAATGGTACAGATCCTGCTTGGGATTCTCTCTCTCCTTGTGTCTCTGCCCCTCCCCTGCTCTCTCTCTCTCCCTCAAAATAAATAAATACACTTTTTTTTAAAAAGTTGGTATGTGTAAAAATTTATAGACCATATGAAGGAAATTTTTAAGACAAACTAAATATTCTTAAGTGAAATGTGATGTCAATAAAGGCACGTGGCTGGAATTAAAATCTTCCAGGTTAAAAAGTAAAATGAAATTCAACTAAATAAAAGTGAAAGGCTCTTTCTTACCAGGACCCTCAAATGGATGGATGAGAACATTTTGTGTAAAAAGAAGCATTCTTAAAATTGTACATTTAGGAAGACTGCTCTGTATGGATGTTGGGGCGACATACAGTGCAAGCAGTAGCTCATGTTGAGACAGGCCCCTCCCCCTCCGTATCCATCTGCACATCACCCACTGAGTAGTTGATACGGTGTTTGAATAATTTATATCAGCTCAAGAGTTAAACTTGACTGCTCTAAGGATAAATGTATTCCCTCACACACCCGCCATTGATTCATTTAGGTATGAAAATGTGTGCCAATTCTGACCAAAGAGATGTAAGGAAAAGTTTCCTGCAGATTTCTGGAAAGGTTTTCCTCAAAGATAAAAATGGGAAGCTCCGCCCTTTCTCCCACCGTCCACAAAGAATGAAGCCTAAACTCCAGTGCCACTGTTGACAATAACCATGAGGTCATTCAACCTTAGGAGAAAACCACATTGCTGGTAACCAAGTGAAAAGGTAAGAAGAGAATCCAGAATGGTTTATATTTGAGCTCCACAATGAACTAATCCTAAAGCCAGGCCTACTCCTGGAATACTAGTCATATGAGTTAAGAAGTGCCTTTTACTGTTTAAATCCATTTGATTTGCATATTTCTTGCATTTTCAGGCATGGTAACGGATAAAGGACTCAGTATATATTTGGCTCCAGGGTAGAACTAAGCATGAGCTGCCAGTACTACATACCATAAGAAAGACAGTCATAGTCATAGTTTAAAATATATATATATATATCTAGAATCTTTAAAATGAAGAACGTGAAGGCATGTTTTCATTCTTCTCTGTAGACAGTCTTAGAAAGCCACTTAAAATGGCAGCTGCCATTTGATCCTTAAGTGACTAGGACCTCTGTGAGTACCTCCTACCTGGGATTTGGTATGCAGATTCAACCTCTAATCTGGATTACAGGGAGAATTTCACAGTGCGAATTTTGAACTCTGCTTGGGAACCTCTTTGAAGATCAGCCAGAAGATGATGGAAGTGCAAATAACATGCAGAAGCTCACAGCTGTCCTTCTGTAGTTCATGCTGAGCTGGCAGTCATTCTCCCAACATGACAGAAGTCAGATTACCCTGAGCATCAGCCTTTTACAGGTTATTATGTTCTCATCTTCAAAATGCACTAATCCCCCCCTTCTATTTTTTTCTGAATTTTACAGCAGGAAATGCTAAAATTATGATTTCCTTTTAAGAAGTATACATGAATCTTACTAAGAAGGAAGTTGGGGGGGGGGGTTGTTTGTTTTTTTTGTATTTTGGGTAGCAACCAAAATAAATGGTTCTACAAGAGTCAACATTTTCTATTTTGTTTTGCGTTATGTACAGATGCTTGGTTATAATTTCTATTAAGTGTAAGTCTCATAATGGCTTTCTTTAAGGAAATATTGTACATTTTTTGGCCCAATTTGAACATAGGTTCCTTTTAGCATGAATAAAAATACACTTTTATTAATGCATGTTTAAGTGTTTTTATGAATACAAATTTTCTCAAAAATCGCTTCATTTCTAAGGCTGAGATTGTTTGAGTGCTGAAACCTATTGAGTAGTCACAGTGGACCATGCTTAGCAAGTGTAAATATAGAGTAATTTAAGTCTAATGAAATTAAAATGAATCATAATTAAATACAAGTCAAATTAAATTTTCAAGTAATTTCCATTACCAAGAGGAATGTCTTTTTTTACTTATACCCCATATTAAAAACCAAATTAGTCCCTTCAATGTATGCTATAAAACAGAAAACAATTTAAAAATCAATATTCTTGCTATTAATACAAACATCATGATAACAAATGATCCCCTTAAAATACAAAAACAAAAATTAACTATTTTTATAAATAAAAATGACTTTGCACACACACTCAGGTTTCAGTGACAGAAAATGAACAGGTTTCTATTTGTACTTTCTTTTAAGAATTGATTATCAAAGGCCAAATTGAACAAAAATTATTGTACGTAAGAAAAGTCAACTAAAGTATGTAATCACATTTGTTTCTGTTAAGCTTTTTTTTTCTTCTCACAGCACAGAACATGGGACTTCATTAAATCTCAGCATTTACATATTCATGTAAGTAATTTTTTTCATTATGAGTTACTAGTTCATATCATCATCTTGTTTGGGGTGGAGGCAAGTGTCAGCTCTTTAAAGTACCTAGGCATTATCTCTCTTTCATTAAAATACATTTTTACAATTCTACATAATCAGTACTATTACCTCCAGTTCCATTAAATACCAGAAAAAAAGCACCCGAAGAGCTGTTTTGCATTGTAATATTTATTTCTAATGTACAAAAACACAGACTCTATATATATGAAAAATAAGTATTAACCATAACCAATTTTATGTTTCCTCTTTTACTAATAATTAAAAGTAGGATTTTGCAGGGCCACCCGGGTGGCTCAGTCGCATAAGTGTCCGACTTCGGCTCAGGTCATCATCTTGTGGTCCGTGAGTTCGAGCCCTGCATCAGGCTCTGTGCTGACAGCTCAGAGCCTGAAGCCTGTTTCAGATTCTGTGTCTCCCTATCTCTCTGCCCCTCCCCTGCTCATGCTCTGTCTCTCTCACTCTCAAAAATAAATAAACGTTAAAAAAATTTTTTTTTAAATAGTAACATTTTGCATATCAAATCCATTTATCTTAAGAAAACTGAGATATATAGGTAAAATACAATGAAACGATCTACATTTTATAGGGCATTATTCATCATACTGTTAAAACTTATAAGAATAAAAACGATAATTTGGTTATACATGAAGCCAGTGTTAGCGTCCTGCTCTGAGTCTTGTTCTGCCAGGATTGGTTAAGGGTCTCACCCATCATTGACCACAGGGCCACCTACTCACCTGCATGGGGAAGAGCTGGAATATTCTCCAGGTGAAACAAATTACCTCATACTGCTATCAAATCTCCATGTATCTCATTAATGCCACCCACTCTCCAAATGACTGAAGCAGTTTAGAGTTGTGCACACACGTATTTCCAACCCCACGAACAAATCAAATGCACTACTTAATTGTTAAATTTTTTTTTAAATCAAAAACATATGGGCACTATGGAGAAAATATGCATAAATGAAAACATAAGAAAACATCAGCCATTTGTGGGGCTTATACCTTATTAGGTACATATTGGGATATACCTTATATTATATAAAGTATATTATATATATTATATTTATTATAATATATATTATGTGTTATATATATTATATAAGGGGACATTTTGAAAAAAAATAGGTGCTCAATAAGCACATGAAAAGATGCTCAATCTCATTCTGTTAAGAAATAAGATAACCTTCCATATTAATGAAATTTTTTAAACTTTATGAAATACAGTATTGGATGCACAGCTATGCATAAATGCATGTAATAAGTATACTCATTTCAAAATTTTTTTAAATAACAAAAAATGAGGGAAAGCAATTGGTTAAAATTTTTCCCTTCTTTCATTTCTGTGTTTTTTCTTCCCTGTACTGTAAAGCTTTCTTTCCTCTCATTCATCAAATATTTAGCAGAATGCTTATTCTATGTCAGGTATAATGTAAACTCATAAGGAGTCCTTAAAAAATTTTACATAGTAGCCATTTTTTTTTAAGTTTATTTATTTATTTTGAGAGAGAGACAGACAGCAAGAGCAGGGGAGGGAGAGAGAGAGAGAGAGAGAGAGAGAGAGAGAGAATCCCAAGCACAGTCCCCGCTCAGTACAAAGCCGGACTCAGGGCTTGATGCCACAATACTGGGATCATGACCTGAACTGAAATCAAGAGTCGGATGCTTAACTGAATGAAGCACCCAGGTGCCTCCCCCCTTTTTTTAAATTTTGAATTGTTTTTAATTTCAAAAAGATCACCTCAGCTGCAGTGTGATTAACAGATTTGAGGAAACTGATAATGGTAAGAGGACAGAAATAATGGACATGGGCAGAGCAGTTATACCAAATCAAATCTCAGGATATTGTATAGATAATAAAAAGAATAAAATAGATAAAATACATTTTTTTTTCAGGAAGGATAACAAAAATATTCATATTAATTACTTTTAGTGAAAGGAAATACAAATTAAGGAAACTGGACAAAAGTAGACATTTTATTTCTTTTAGTTTCTGTATTGCTCACATTCTTATGATGGTTTATATAACTTACTTTTTTTTGAGAGAGTATGTGCACACGCAGGTGGGGGAGGAGCCGAGAGAGTAGGAGAGAGAGAATCCTAAGCAGTCTCCACCACCAGTGGACCGTAGGGAGCTGGACGTGGGGCTCCATTCCACTTTCCTGGGATCATGACCTCACGACCTGGGCCTAAATCAATAGTCAGATGCTTAACCAACCAACTGAGCCACAAAGGTGCCCCTAAACTTTTACAATTTTTTAACAGAATTAACTAGCTTAAGATTACAGGCTATTTTGATTTTTTTAATGTAGTATAAATTAAAAGTAATTATAATTACCATTTAAAATGTTTTCTCCAATTTATGTTGTTCTTATAATTTGTCTCAAAATATTTTATAACTTTTTAAATGTTGTGATGCTCTTTTGTTAGGCTTCCTCTTCTTCTGTAAATTTATTTTTCCTAATAAATAAAGAATTAGGAAACACAGTTGGTGAGATATAATTTACACTAAAACAAAAAAAACAAAACTAAAAAGCAGGAATTTTTATTTCAGTTCCCTTACAATTTATTGAGTTATCCATGTCCGCTGCCTATTTACCCTCAAAACAGGGCATATCTTTTTGCAAGAATTTGACTTTACACAGTCCCTGTAGTTCCACACTTCAGAATCACATTCTGAGTTAATTTGCTTGCAAACAAGCCAAGATGATGCAATCAATATTTTTAGGGCATTCTATTACACTCGAATAAAGAGGCTTGAAATGAGACGAATTGCCAAACCAAAGTGTCTTGTTTGGTAAAAGACAAATAAGAAAAGGCATAAGGCCATCTTCAACAATCCTTGCAGACCATTAATGGGATTGTTTTGGCTGTGTAAAATTAGTTTCATACAAGATTTGTCTTTTTGTGATTGGCTTATATAACTTAGTATAACGTCTCAAGTTTCATCCATGTTGTAGCAAGTGTCAGAATTTCCTCCCTTCCTAAGGCTGAATAGTATTCCATTGAATGTATATACCACTCATATCCATTCATCTGCAGAAGGGCACTTGGGTCGCGTCCACTTTTTGGCCATTGCAAACGATGCGGCTATGAACGTGGGTGTGCAAGGATCTGTCCGAGTCCCTGCTTTCATTTCTTTTGGGTATAGGTCCAGCAGTGGAATTGCTGAATCATATGTCAACCCTGTGTTTAATTTTTTTGAGGAATGTGATGTTTAAAAAGATACATTTTGTGTTATGTTTTCTTTACCACAATAAAAAACAAAAGCAGGAACAATTAATTTCAGCTGGATGTAAAGATTCTTATCTCCCAGCAAGCCCACAGACTGTGCAGCAGAGAATCTCTGACAAGTCAAGCAGCCTGTCTGACTCTCCCCTTCACACACAATCCATACTGACTCTTCTGCGTCCGGACTTGTACATCTTTCAGTTCCCTGATCTTTACATTATACCCGTGTTCCCATCCCAACAGGATGTGTGTCCTAATGCAAAGCCAGCCACTTTTGGACATAGAAAGGGTCTTCAGACCCAAGTAGTTTATACTGTTTTCTCAGATTCAAAATAGTTTAGAGGCCAGAAAACCTGGGTCCAATTTCTCCCTCTGCCATTTACCCAAATTGTAAATGTTTTTATTCAGGGACACCTACGTGGCTCAGTTGGTTAAGCGTCTGACTTTAGGTCATGATCCCCTGGTTGTGGAGTTTGAGCCCCGCATCCAGCCCTGTGCTGACAATCCAGAGCCTGGAGCCTGCTTTGAATTCTGTGTCTCCCGCTCTCTCTGTCTCTCCCCTGTTTGCACTCTGTCTTGTTCTCTCTCAAAAATAAGTTAAAAACATTAAAAATAAAATAATTTTTTATTTACTGTTTGTTCATTTATTCATTTTTTAAAAAATGTATTGAGTGTCACTATGCCAGGCGGTAAAAATGCAAAGAGATTATGTCATAAATCCTCTGTCAAAAAGTTTATATAGTTACTTGGGCAAGAATAGCCGCCTAATACCCTTCGCAGGGATAAAGTAAATAACTTTTTAAAAGTAATCCATGGAAAAGGGCTTTGTATATTCTCAAGCATTAAATGCATGAAGTGTTACTAGTATAACTCACACTGGGTCCCTGTTACACTTAGGATACTCTCAAATCCACATAAAAAATTAGAGATTTTAACTGTAAAGTAAAAAAAAAAAAAATACCATTCCTTCTATATACAGCAAAAAGAAAAACAATAAAAAGTTATGACACGTAATGATATCTTTTAACATTAGAACTCTAGTCCAGTTTAAACATTTTGCTTATCCAAATTTTGTTTCCTTTCCATGAGCCACATACTTGTATTTACCGATGACTTTCAAGGCATATTTACATAAAGAGAAGGTCTGCATAGCTTTCTCTACCTTTAATTAAAAAATGAGAATAGGGACACCTGGGTGGCTCTGTTGGTTAAGCATCTGACTTTGGTTCAGGTTATGATCTAATAGTTCTTGAGTTCGAGCCCTGCAGTGGTGCTGACATCTTAGAGCCTGAAGCCTGCTTCAGGTTCTGTGTCTCCCTCTCTCTGACCCTCCCCTGCTCACGCTCTGTCTCTCTGTCTCTCAAAAATAAATATTAGAAAAAAAAATTTTTTAATGAGAACAGCATTTAAAAAACTAAGAGAGGAAATAATCCCTGCTTTACGAGGACATTTAACATGTGAGAAGAGGTCCTACAGGCAACCGTCTATGGGTATACCTTAAATGACCTAATACATCAAAGAGCTGAATAAATAGGGTGTGTTTAATGATAATAATGCTGATTCAATTAGCCATCGTTTCTCATTCTTCATTAATTTCTGATAAATAAATTTGCCTGTCTCTTTTTTCTATTCAGTCTTAGGTTAAATGGGAATGCTACTTGCATGCTAATTATCAGCAGTTAGATGCCCCAGTTTTCTTAGTATCAGGTACTCCATTAACAATGCAAAAATAGGGGTGCCTGGGTGGCTCAGTGGGTTAAGCGTCTGACTGCAGCTCAGGTCGTGATCTTGGGGTTTGTGAGTTTGAGCCCCGTGTGGGGCTCTGTGCTGACAGTTGGGAGCCGGAGCCTGCTTGGGATTCTGTGTCTCCCTCTCTGTCTGCCACTCCCCCACTCATGTTCTGTCTCTCAAAAATAAATAATTTTTTTAAATGCAAAAATAAACCAGCACTGGTCTCTACTGAAGTGAAAGAAAACAAAAATATTTTATCCTGGCTACTACATTGTTAGCAAATAAAGATGCCTTGCCACTGAAAAAATTACAAGCCAGGATGCAACATTGTAACTAGTCATGTATTGGATCAGCTGGTAAGATAAGATGGGAAAGCAGTTGGGGAAAACCAAATGTCAATAGCATCTTTCAACAGAGAAATTTAGAGAGGAATTTGCTACTTGGTTTCAGTTTCAGAAATTAACAAGGTTATTTGGAATGATCATCAGGATGTCTGTATTAAAAACAATAAAATGTGTATTAGTCATGACGAGTGTTAAAATGTATACTCATTCATTGAATAAATGTTTCATGAGACTGGGAACTCAAGGAGGTTTCATAGAGAAAGGGATACACATATTGAGATGAAAGGAGAATTAACATTGGCAAAGTCAGAAGAGTGAGAGTGTGACAAGTATACATAGTAGCAAGTACAATGCATGAGAAAAGCAAGAAGAGACATATTGTAGGAGGAATTCAGTATTTGAATATTAAAGTTATATTAAAGCTGGAAAGTTATCAGAGCAGATCAAGGAGCTTGCACAGAGTGTATTATGCTAAGTGAAATAAGTCAGAGAAAGACATTACCATATGATTTCAATCATATGTGGAATTTAAGAAACAAAACAGATGAATATAGGGGAAGAGAGGAAAATAAGATAAAAGAGTGGGAGGCAAACCATAAGAGATTCTTAAGTACAGAGAACTGAGGGTTGCTGGAGGGGTGCTGGGGGAGGGGATGGGCTAAATGGGTGATGGGCATTAAGGAGGGCACTTGTTGGGATGAGCACTGGGTGTTATATGTAAGCGATGAATCACTAAATTCTACTCCTGAAACCAATATTACTCTATATGTTAGTAAATAGAATTTAAATAAAAACTTAAATAAAAACAAAACAGAAAGACTATGCAATATCTAAGGAGTTTCAACTTCTTCCCGAAACAATACAAATGTCCCAAACGTTTTAGCCCAGAATGGCTTCAAGGGTTACAAAAAGAGTAAGATGATAATTGTGTTCTTTCTAACGATTTTTGAAATGCACCTGCTAATCCAAAACCGGGAGCCCTAAATTGTGATAACATTTCAGTGTCCTGTGGAGATGGTAGTGTCAGAGGTATTGTGTTTGGAAACTGAGTGTGTCTTTATCTCTAAAATAAAGAATTCGCATCAGAAAAGAAGTCACTCCTCCCACCACATAGACAGGAAGAAACTGCAAGAGGGAAAGAGAAGCCAGATATGCGCTTATTAGAGCTGGTTACAAGAAAAGCCACGGAAAGGTGAAGATGTCTCTCCAGACATGTGTCTGACACGTGGTAGGTGTTTAATGAGTACTTGCTCACTGAACAGTGCAGTGGTACAGACTGAGGAAAGGGGAAATTACAGAGGAGAAGTTGAATGCTGTGTCATAGAGTGAGGTTGCAAACACTAAAGGAATGGTTTTACAAGGAGGAAGAATCGAAAAAGAGAAAGGAGTACTAAAAGACAGCTGGAGGGAAAGGAAATGTGTAATTGTGATTTATTCTTAGAGTAGCAAAGTCCTAGTAAAAAAAAAGAGAACATTGAGTAAATTTAAGAGAGGCTATAAACCAGCTGCAGTACACAGAAGGAAGCATGAAATAAAGCTGCATGGTACACAAGAGCCCTGAAGGGCAGGACTGGCTTCCCTGAAAACTTAGCAAGGAGGAGTTGGTGTCTAAAATGAAGCAGATCTGAAAAATGTAATTATCTGTTTGGGTTTAATGTAAACGCATAGCGAGTCCGTTCTTCAATTTTTCCATGAGGAGATTAAATAAATGTCAAATAACCAGTTTGGGTTGAAAGTCCAAACTTAAGAACCTTAATGAGACTGTGTCCCAAGTAGAAATATTTTAATCTGGATACACTTATAGGCAGACTGACTTCATATTTTATTATGAAGCACCCTAGCTCTACTACCCAAAGAGGCCACAAAGCCAGCCTGAGCAGTCAATTTTGAGGCTGAGAATAAGGAACTCCCTCACTTCCCCCCTTATGCAGGTATAAGAACCACGAACAGACAATGGCACTAACAGGAAGGATGGACAGAGAGGAGAAAACATTTTCTGAATAAGGATAATTCTTGAGAACTGTAAAACCTCATATTTCGATTTTATAATATGGAAACCAGCTCTGTGTCTAAAATAAAATAGCAACCACCGAGATGACTTGTCAAATGGATTCCTTCTTTCCTTAGAATTTTTTACTATCTTCTTTTTAGGGAAATTCAAATATTAATGTTATCATTATTTCTATTATGATCCTTTGTCAACTAAGGTTTATCAAGCACATATTATAACTATGTGTTCATAAACTTTCATTACCTTATTTCATCTTTATAATTTTCACATAAATATTAGTATTATTCCCATTTCAGCTGAGACAAAACTCCACTTCTATTAACCTCAGCACCCACATCATTAAATCTAATTATGGACTACTTCCTTTTTGCTACTTACTTAACTTGCTCTCTTGCAAGAGGGATTGGATTGGATTTCATCGTTGTAATCATTGGAGGGCAAAGGCAAGGTGGCTGGACATAAATAGATTTATTGACCATCAACTTTGCACCAGACATCACATGGATGCTTTCCATACTGTATTTCACTTGATGTCAACAACAATCCAAGGAAATTACCAGAACTTACTATATTGCCCAAGTAAGGAAACTGATTTTGTGAGTGTGTCAGTTGCTTCAGACCCATCAGTTACTAACAATAGAACTGAAATGTGAGGAAATACTTTACTCCAAATCCCGCCGGTAGAACTATTGATTTATATATTTTCTCCCAAATTAATATTATATATATGTTTCTATCTAGTATTAAAATAAATATGTACTCCTTAATATTCTAAGTCTGTATACATTGATTAGATTTGCCTGTTTTTTAATGTTTTTCTCTAACTACGTTGGTGGATTTCCTCCATCCCTGAGACCATCTCATTCTCTATAGTTACCAGATACATTTATCTCTTTTACATCCTGTCTTGCTTTCTAAGAGTGACCAGAACAAGAAACTTCTTTTAGACAAAGAAATGATACATTTGTAAAGAATTGACAAGACAAAGGACTGGAGGTAGTAAATCGTGAAGTAGTAACTAGGAAGATAAGGCTTAATTTTTTTTTAATATGAAATTTATTGTCAAATTGGTTTCCATACAACGCCCAGTGCTCATCCCAACAGGTGGCCTCTTCAATGCCCATCACCCCCTTTCCCCTCCCTCCCATCCCCCATCAACCCTCAGTTTATTCTCAGTTTTTAAGAGTCTCTTATGTTTTGGCTCCCTCCCTAACCTTTTTTTTTTTCTTCCCCTCCCCCATGGTCTTCTGTTAAGTTTCTCAAGATCCACAGAAGAGTGAAAACATATGGTATCTGTCTTTCTCTGTATGGCTTATTTCACTTAGCATCACACTCTCCAGTTCCATCCACGTTGCTACAAAAGGCCATATTTCATTCTTTCTCATTGCCACGTAGTATTCCATTGTGTATATAAACCACAATGTCTTTATCCATTCATCAGTTGATGGACATTTAGACTCTTTACATAATTTGGCTACTGTTGAAAGTGCTGCTATAAACATTGGGGTACAAGTGCCCCTATGCATCAGCACTCCTGTATCCCTTGGGTAAATTCCTAGCAGTGCTATTGCTGGGTCATAGGGTAGATCTATTTTTAATTTTTTGAGGAACCTCCACACTGTTTTCCAGAGTGGCTGCACCAGTTTGCATTCCCACCAACAGTGCAACAAGGTTCCCCTTTCTCCACATCCTCTCCAGCATCTATAGTCTCCTGCTTTGTTCATTTTAGCCACTCTGACGGGCGTGAAGTGATATCTCAGTGTGGTTTTGATTTGTATTGCCCTGATGATGAGTGACGTTGAGCATCTTTTCATGTGCCTGTTGGCCATCTGGATATCTTTTTTAGAGAAGTGTCTATTCATGATCAGGCTTAATTTAACAGGGTTTATTTGTAGTGATGTCTTGGCCCCAAACACACCATCTCTGGTGAATGTGTTCCTTCCTTTTGGTCCAGGGAGGATACCTCTCACATGACCCATTTAAAGACCGAGTAGGGAGGGAGGAAGGGCAGAAAGACCTTCCTGCTACTGCCATTTTCTCAGCTTCCTTCAGCTTAAGATATTCAATATGCCAAGGTGTCATATTTTGGGACCCTCAACACCAGCCTCCCTTCCCACACCTGTTCCTTCTTCCAGAAACCACAGCAAGGCACAGCACACAGTTCTGCTTTCTCCCTTAGTTCAGGACTGAACCTGGAATTTCCCCTCGGTGGCCCTTGGTAGCTTGCTGAATTCTTCCTGTGGAACCGTGAGTATAACAAAATTGTAAAACTCTTTCTTGATCTGCATCACCAAGCCTCACCCAAGGCAACATGGATAAAGCACCCGGCCTCTATCCATTAGAAGCCAGAGGCAACCCTCCCTGCCACCAGTCATGACAATTAAAAATGTCTCCAGGCGAATGTTCCCTGTGCAGACAAAATTGCCCTTAGTGGAGAACCATGGGTTTAGAATATTCACTATCAACCTCTGACCTTCAGTAGTGCTTTCCTGACATCCCTTATCTCAGCTCCTCCTCCAACAATAGCTTAAGCACTTAATTTTGATTAAATTTATTTCTGGCTTACACAGAATAGCTTCTGTTTTCCTAACCAAATGTGACAGAAATGTACATAACTGATATATATATATATATATATATATATTTGCATATGAGTAATCCACAATGTATTTAATTTGGTCATATAAAATATTTAAATAAGAGTTAAAATTTCACATGCTTTATGATATAACCTGTTCCTTTCCCACAGATAATTTTTTCAATAGAAAAGAATCCTTACTTTCAAAAGAATATTAATTTAATTTTTTTTGGAAAAATACCCATCTTCTACAATTGATTGCACTTTGAAGGAAAATATGACCTATTTGGCAAGGTTATTTCTTGGGAGATAGCTACTGGCCTATATTTTTAGAATATGTGTATGCAAGAATTGGATTGTAATTTCCCAAAATGTGAAACATGAAAAAGCCAGCCAAAAATAAAAGTATTTGATGTGGTTGTGGTACAGACTATTTTTTACCATGCAGGCATATGTAAGACACATGAGAGAGAAAGTAGTATTTTCCCTTAATTGTCAATGGCCTAACTGGACTAGAGCCAAGAAGAAGTAAACAGAAAGAACTAAGGCTGCCATGCTTCCAACTGGGTCAGATCTATTTGACGTTAGATCTTACTGACAAAACAAACCAACAAACCAAAAGGGCCTCTTCTCACTTGCTCATTAATTTCACCTCTAGTGTAGTTTGATTAATCTTCTCACAGATAATAGTTTTAAAACTTTACTTATTAACACACTTGTGTAGCATAATGGGCTTTGAAATTCTCCAGTGAAGGGTATTATAGAGGTGCCAGGTAACAAGAGATACAGTATAAATCTTGACTGAATGTTTCAAAGTCTAGAATTTCATGCCTTTCTTCTCCCATCTGTGCTCTAATCCTGCCTCTGAGAAACAAAGCACTGGGGGCACTTCACAGTGTGGTGCAGAAAATATAAATAAAACTTAAAAAAAAATCTCTTCTTCAGTAAGTCGGTACCCACTGAAGTCATGCCAGCCTATGAATTACAGTTTGCTGAGGCTTTAGAAATGAGGATAAAATTGCAGGATATTATATTCCATGTGAAATGAAGAAATGTTTCTCCTTGTACGTATGCCATATAACAAAACAATACTCTGACCTAAACTGATGTGTTTTCTGAAATACTCTATGTTTCTCAGCGTCTGAGATCTTTCATCCATATTCATCAGTCTGTTGTGCAAAGTTTATAACATTCAAGCTATGGACTGAACACGCTACCAACCACAGTTCTGGGTGTGGTTCCAGCCTGACCCAGTAGCATATACATTTCAAGTTTAAGAAACAGAAACAATTGTAGCATGTGAGAATTTACTCATTTCTTTTCTCCCCTGAACCTGTTAATAAATTAGTTGCTAAAGGTATGTGGTGGGTCTTACAGACTCTGAGCTATGAATGATATAAAAACACCGTAACATGAAATCTCTGCTAATGGTAACATAAACAATATCTTGACCAAAAAAAAAATGAAATTGTAAAGGCGTCGGATACATTTGGCTGAACGTTATCTTTTCCTCTTTGTCTATCTGGACAATATGCTTTATGACAGGTCCCTTATAAATCTTTCATTCCTAGCCCTATCAGTTAAGTTTTCCCTTTTCTGTGTTTCACTATATTCAGGAAATATTTACTGAGTCTCTACTATGTAACTGACTCTCTTCCTTGACTTTATTAAGAAAAATGAGACATAGTCCCTAATATAAAAGAACTTACACTTTAGGGTATCAAGAGTTGGCAGGATAATATTTTGAAATATCAGCCATGACATTGTCCCCCTTCATGTAAGTCTGTACCTTCCCCACAATACGGACATCATCTATTACATCAAAGAGGTGATGTTCCATCACAATCAGAAAAAAAAAAATACTATTTTTTTTGCAGACCAAGTTTCTTTTTTTTTAATTTGAAATGTAATTAATATACAGTGTTAAATTAGTTTCAGGTGTACAATATAACGATTCAACAGTTCTATACATCACTTAGTGCTCATCACAGTTAAGTGTACTCTTAATCCCCTTGATCTGTTTCACCTATTCCCCTACTTACCTCTCCTCTGGCAACCACCAGTTTGTTCTCTGTATTTAACAGTTTGGTTTTTTGTTTGTCTCTTTTTTTTCCACTGTTGTTTGTTTTGTTTCTCAAATTCCACATGAGTGGAATCATATGGTATTTGTTTTTCTTTGACTTATTTCACTTAGCATTACGCTCTCTAGGTCCATCCATATTGTTGCAAATGGCAAGATCTTATTCTTTTTTTTTTTTTTTAACGTTTATTTATTTTTGAGACAGAGAGAGACAGAGCATGAACGGAGGAGGGGCAGAGAGAGAGGGAGACACAGAATCCGAAACAGGCTCCAGGCTCTGAGCTGTCAGCACAGAGCCCGACGCGGGGCTCGAACTCACGGACCGCGAGATCGTGACCTGAGCCGAAGTCGGACGCTTAACCGACTGAGCCACTCAGGCACCCCAAGATCTTATTCTTTTTTATGGCTGAGTAATACTCCAGTGTGTGTGTGTGTGTGTGTGTGTGTGTGTACCACATCCTCTTTACCTATTTATATACTGATGGACCCTTAGGTTGCTTCCATATCTTGGCTATTGTAAATAATGCTGCAGTAAACATAGGTGTGCATGAAAAAAAAAAAAATTTTAAACCGCCCCCCCACACATACACAAACACATAGGTATGCATGTATTTTTTGAATTAATGTTTTGGGGGTTTGGGGGTAATACCAGTAGTGGAATTCTTGGATCATATGGTAATTTTATTTTTAATTTTTTGAGGAACCTCCATACTGTTTTTCACAGTGATGCCAATTTGCATTCCCAGCAACAGTGCACAAGGATTTCTTTTTTCTCCACATCCTTGCCAATAGTTGTTATTTCTTGTCTTTTTGACTCTAGCCATTCTGACAGGTGTAAGGTGATATTTCATTATGGTTTAGATTTGCATTTCCCTGATGATTAATGATGTTGAGCATCTTTCCATGTATTAAATCAGAAATCAGTATCAGAAAAAAAGATTTTAATATCAAATACCTAGTCCTTAGGAAGTGTTGCAATATAAAGAGCACAAAGGAAAGAAATTCCCTTTCTTTCCAGCCTAGGTAAAGTTTCCTGGAAGGGCTTTAGGAATAAATAGACATTGTGAGTCTCTGAGGAGGAGGAGGGCCTTACCCCTGCCTGCCCTAGAGCTCATGATGGAGTATACTCAGATTGTTTGGGAGGAAAAAGTGAGAAAAAGGGACCCCTTTTCCCTTATTTAAATACAACTCAGTGAGGAGCAAGAACCAGGTTATCTTTCCATACTCTGATAGATAGTATGGTGGGAATTGTAAAGTACAAATAACCTACCTAGGACAGTCTACCATATTTTCTTTCACCCCCCACAGGATACAGGAAGAACCACTAAAAAATAGTTTTTAGAAAAGTATAAATAAATCTGAAGTGGAGACAAATGGAAACATAGATACTCAATAATTAACCTTAGAGAAAACAGAAAAGAGGAAAAAGAAGCAAAGACAGATAAAACAGATAGAAAATATCTAACAAATTGATAGATTTTAATCCAGCTATATCCATAATCACATTGAGACGTGAGTGGTCTATAGAAGACATCAATCAGAATAGACAAATTGTTAGGTTGGATAAAGAAAATCAAGATCCAAATATAGGTTTTCTACAGAAAACCCAATTTAAATACATAATATAGAGATGTTGGAAGTAAAAGAATGTAAAAAGATGTACTAAAAGAAGGCAGGAATAGTAGTGTTAATGTTCTCATAGTCTTTAGAACAAGGCATACTACTAGGTATAAAGAAGGATATTCCATAATGTCAAGTAACCAAACAAGCATAAACATCCTAAACGTGCATGCCCCCAAGAACAGAATTTTAAAAACATAAAGCAATAACTGAAGGAATTAAAAAGAGAGAGACGATTCCATGGTTATAGTTGGAGATTTCTACACTTTTTTCTCAGAATCAATAGAATTGCTAAACAGAAATTTTGCAAGGATGTAGAACATCTGAATAAATCTATCAACCAAATTGAACAGACAATTGCGGAACACTCCACTCGATATCATTGGAATTAATGCTCAGTAAAACTGCACATGTAAATTAGCATTCACAAAGATCGTATTCTGGGCCATAAAACAAACAAACAAAGAAACGTAACAAATTTAAAAGAAGTAAGGGTATAATCTGGACCAAAACTGAATTTAAAAAGAAATCAGGTAACTGGAAAATCCCCCAAATATTTTGAAATTAAATAGTACATCCTTGGGGCGCCTGGATGGCTCAGTCGGTTGAGCATCCGACTTCGGCTCAGGTCATGATCTCACGGTTCATGGGTTGGAGCCCAGCGTCCAGCTCTGTGCTGAACACTTGCTCAGAGCCTAGAACCTGCTTTGGATTCTGTGTCTCCTTCTCTGTCTGCCCCTCCCCTGCTTGCGCTCTGTCTCACTCTGTCTCTCAAAAATAAATAAATGTTAAAAAAAAATAGTACATCTTCTATAACTAATGAGTCAAAGAGAAAGTCACACAAGACACAGGAAATTAGAAAATATCTCTAGTTGAATAAACATGAAAACTCAGTATATCAAAGTTTATAAGATAAACTATAAATAAAGTAGTGCTTAAAGGGAAATTTATAGAATTGATTTCTTATATTAAAGAATTAATAACCAAAACTTCTATTTTAAGAAATTGTAAAAAGGAGAGCAAATTAAACCAAATGAAATCAGGAGGGATATAATAAAGATAAAAACAAAAATAACAATAGAGAAAATCACTTAAATCAATAACTGTTTTTTTGAGAAGTTAATAATTTTGATAAACCTCTAGTCTGACAATTGTACAAAAAAGAGAAGACATAAATTACAACTATCAGGAATGAAGGAGGTGACATCACTAGATATTCTACAGATATTAAAACGTGAACAACACCATAGTAGTTTGCTAAAGCTGCCACAGCAAGACATCACAAATTGAGTGGCTTAAATAACAGAAGGTTATTGCCTCACAATTCTGGAGAGTAGAAGTTCAAGTTCAAGGTATCATCAGGGACTCATGTTCCTTCTGACGGTAGTAGAAAAAGGATCTGTTTCATGACTCTCTCCTAGTTTCATAGTTTCTTGGCTTGTGACACATAAACTCCAATAGCCTAACTTCACACGGTCATCTCCTTGTGTACATGCCTGTCCAAATTTCCTCTTTTTATAATAATACCAGACATTTTGAAGTAAGGGCCTAACATACCCCAGAGTGACCTCATCTCAGCTACCTCTGCGAATAATCTGTATCCAAATAAGGTTACATTTTGAGGTACTGGAGATTAGGACTTTGCTATGGTTCCAATGCTTGTGCATCCCCCACCCAACCCCCACATTCATATGGTGAAATCCCAACCTTCAAAAATGATGGTATTAGTGGGTGGGGTTACTGGGAGGAGCCTAAATCACGAGGGTGGAGCCCTCACGAATGGGATGAGTACTTTTATAACAGACCCCATAGAATTCCCTGGCCCCTTCCACCATCTGAGGACACAATAGAGAAGTCTACAACCCAGAAGAAGGTCCTCACCTGGCCAGTCTGGCACCGACTTCCAGCCTCCAGAACAATAAGCAATACGTTTCTGTTGTTTGCAGTATTTTTATAATAACAGTCTGGATGGACCTTTGAGGACATAAACTTGTCCAAGATTTCTCAAGAAGAAATAGGTAACCTCAATAGTCTTATACCTTTTAAATAAATTGAACTTACTGAATTTGTAGTTAAAAAACTTTAGACAAAGAAAACTCCACACATGGTTAGCTGGGCTGTCAAAGTCTAACAAATATTTAAGGATGAAATAAAACCAGTTCTACAAATTGTTCCAATATAAAAAAGAAGAAACATTTTTCAACTCATTTTAATGAGTGAGTGTTACTCTGATGCCAAAACCAAGCAAAGACATAAGAAAAGAAAATTGCAGACCAACATTCCTCATGAACTTAAAAGCAACATTTTTCAAAATATGCTATTAAAAAACTCAATAATATATAAAAAGGATAATATATCATATCCAAATGAGGATTATTCCAAGAATTCAGTTTGGTCCACATTCTAAAGTGAATTGATACTCAAATTTACCACATAGCAGACTAAATAAGAAAAAAACATGAAATTCTACACTCAGGAATAGTGTTTTACAGAATTCAAGGTCTATTCATGACAAACATTCTCAGAAAACAAGTATGTGTATGCATTTTATATACATATATAATATGTTTATATGTATTATTAAAATTCTAAAAACTTTGTAAAGAAACAATATCATAAATAAATGCACATGAGATTTGCCTACACCCCATAGAATATATATGGATAAAAAATAAGCGCGGTGGTTATTAGGATGGTGCAAATGTTAAGTCACAAAGAGATACAGTATCCACCTAGAGAATGGAGAGCTCATCAGGACGCAGAACAGCGAGAATTGGCATATAATGCTGATGGTAAGGCAAAATGGCACTATTACTTTAGAAAACGGTTTGGCAATTTCTAATCAGGCTATACAAAAGTACCATATAACCCAGTAATCCCATTCCTAGGTGTTCACCACATACACTGAAATCCTATGCCCACACTAAAGCCTGTACATAAGTGTTTGTAGTACAGCAGTTTTACTTATAATATCTCAACACTTAAAACAAACCAAATGTGTCCCAACAGAAAATTAACAAACTATGGTATGTCTGCATAAATACGTACTACTCAATAACAAAAAAAAAATCCATATTGATATAGTCAGCAGTATGGATGATTAGCTCGTGCATTTTGCTAAGGCCACATACTATATGATTTCACAGTATATGACATCCTAAACAAGGTGAATCTATGAGAGCACAATGCATATTTGTCACCAGGGACAGTGGGGGCTGGGGGGCAGTGCAACCACAAAAAGGAACAAGGGAATGGCGGAGGGAGAGGGAGGAGGAATGCTTCCAGATCATCTTGATTGTGGTGATGATGGTTACTTACACATGCATTTGCCAGACTCTGTAAAAATGTGCCCTAAGAACAGAAAACTTTACAATGTATCAATTATATCATAATTTTTAAATTAAAAATAAATTATTGGAACATATAGCCTGGGCATTCAGATTAGTCCTGTTCACAAAGAACTACCCCAATGTAGTCGCTGTACTCACTTGGTTTTTCACCAAACTCTCGGAAAGTAGACATTTAGTTTCATTAGTCTCCACACCCCAGCACCCAGTACGATGTCTGGCAAAAAAGCAAAGTTCTCAGTAAAAGTCTGTCACGTCTTTAAGTCAAGTGGCTCAATTGACTGTTTTAAAACTCAACCAACACATCTGATTGACTGATTCTATATAATCAATATCAGAAAAAAATAATATTCATGCAAAATAAAAAGACACACTACACATGGGTGATAGAGCAGCCAACTATAAGAATCCCAAACGGCCTTCGATGAAACGTATATTACCAGCATGAAGGATTTATTTAAAAAAAGAAAAATTCTGCATCTGTGGGGACATAAGATTTATGTGATTACCAGTGAAGTTGGAAAAAATGGCTGCAGCTCAAGTTGGGACTTGGGAGAAGGGAAATTGCATAACTTAACATAAATTATCAAGATCCTAGGAGGTCTACATGAGTTTCTCTTATAGCTGAAAAGGAAAGAATCACTCAAACACAGAAAGGAAAAGCTGCTCTCCTGGGAAGGTGATAAGGAAGAGTCTGAAAAGCTCAAGCAGACTGATGCTCAATGAAAGGATTTTCAAAGGATTTTCATTCGAACCAGCTTAAGCACAATGGGGTCCAGTGAGGGTCTCCCTGCACCAGCTGCCCTCCTCCTTAGCATGTTTGAAGTGCAGGGTTGTGCCTGGAGCCCAGGGCTTTGGGTACCCACTCAAGAACACATGCATTTTTCCATGCTCATTTGCTGGCAGAAATAAGAGCGATGTGAGTCAGTTCAGTCGATGTGAAGCACTTCAGTGTCTTTTTCTGGAACCACCGAAGAGAGAGAGAGAGAAAAAAAAGATTCTACTTGATAGACATTCAATAAATTATTTGTTGCAGGAAGGAAGGAAGGAAGGAATTGATGAGTGAATGAATAAATGAACAGGGCCCTGATTTGTGTCATTTGATGCTGAAAATAACAGAAGCCAGGAAATCAACAGTAATGATGATTAACTGGTACACAACAACCTTTTAGAATTCAAACCCGGTCTCCCTTACTCCTCCTCATATACACGTGGATTTGCTGGGGATGTGCTCCATTAGCTTCTGTTTTTCGTTTCCAAATTCTAGATAGACTTGTTCTCAAGGAACTCTCTTCTGATACTCTCTCAATTCTCTGCATTTATCTTTGTCTTTCTTTGCTATATATATATATATATATATTCTCTTCACACACCTTTTTAGAAAGAAGACTCATTCCTTCATGTGCCCGTAGGCTGCTCTTGTGTTTTATTCTTGTGAATAAACAATATAACACCCTTGATTTCTTGGTATTTCATTAGAGATTCTACCTACGATCTATGTGATAGCATTTTCATTCTTTCAGCTTTAAAATAAAATAGAAAGCAAAACATCTCCTTTTTACTAATGTGCAAACTTTGGGCTCCCATTTCTTTTATCAAGAAGACGATAATGGATGATGACAGAATACATATATATGAAACTATTACCCAAAGGAAATTCCCTTTACCTCATTGTGAGGCACAGTTCTACCCATATGACTATGGCATTAAAACACAAATCATGGACTGAAATAAAGTCAATGCCTTTTTGAGACAGTAGAAATACATGGTAAGCTACATCAACCGACGTTGATACCACCTAAACCTCAGTAAGTTAGAACTGCCCCTAATAGTGCTTGTGTTATTCACTCCTGGAAAATAGGACACCAGGAATGTCATGTAAAGCTAGTGAATAGAAAGTATTTAGTTCTATTTTAATTTTATGTATTTCTAGTTTGCATTATTTTCATAAGGAAGTACAACCAAAATCCTATAGTACAATTTCAGAAGTTTGGTAGTATTTCATTCAGTTAATGATTCATCGTGGTCAACTCACAGCCTTCCTCTTCAATTCCCTTCCAGTGGAAAGTAAATGGAAATCTTTGCCATATACTTACCCCACAGAGCTATCAAGACTTAATGGAAAATAAAAAAAGAACACTCTGAACTCTGAACTCATTAATGTGTACTATAGAAGGAGGAAAATATGCACAGTATTTAGGAGATTTTTTTCTCCAAATATTTTAACTTATGGTTAGATGTTAGTTGAATCAGTTGCATTTCTAACTGATGGGTTGTACTATATGTAGATATTGGTGTTGCTAAACTTAAGTTTTTTGCATGATTTTTCATGTTCAGGTTCTCATTAAGTATTCAGCTAAAAAAAAAAAAAAAAAAAAAAGGATTGCTGAAGTCACACAGCTGGCAAGTGATAAATAACCAATTGTAACTGTTTCTTCTAAGTGTGTCCGTCTTAAAAAGTACTGAATGAAAAAAATTATCAGAATAATCTGAGCAATATGCTGATTTTAACATTGTCTGGCCTTTTATATGGTATATTTCATAAAAAGTGGCTTGGTGGTTGGTGTTTACAGTGGAGCAATGACTCAATATGTAAATAGGGCATGCAAGGTTACCCTTAGATCCAATTTTTTTTTTTCCTGGTAAAGCATGCTTCTACATTTAGACTACTGATTAAAGAAAACTCTGAAAGACTCTTGTGTTTGTGGGTTTGTTTAGCATATATTTTTTCCCTAAGGTTCATCCGCACTGGATCTTTGACCTGTTTTCTTGAAAATCTGGGAATTTTCTTCCAATATGACCTACCTCCACAGTGGAATAATCAGGCCCACTATTAATTTTCTGTTTTAATGTTTATTTATTTTGAGAGAGAGAGACAGAGAGCAGGAAAAGGGCAGAGAGAGGGGGAGAGAGAGAATCCCAAGCTGATTATGCGCTGTAAGCACAGAGCCCGACACAGGGCTTAATCTCATGACAGTGAGATCATGACCTGAGCTGATATCAAGAATGAGATGCTTAATTAGCTGAGCCACCCAGGCTCCCCAGACCTACTATTTCTTTAAAAACATCACCTACAAGTCTGCAAAGAATTTTATTTATTTATTTATTTATTTTAAGTTTATTAATTTTGAGACAAAGAGACAATGCAAGTGGGGGAAGGGCAGAGAGAGAGGGAGACACAGAATCTGAAGCAGGCTCCGGGCTCTGAGCTGTCAGCGCAATGCTGGGCTCAAACCCACGAACTGTGAGATCATGACCAGAGCCAAAGTTGGATACTTATCCGACTGAGTCACCCAGGTGCCCCAAGAAGTTTATTTAATGGAGTTTTGCAAAATTGGGTCCTCCAATTCCCAAAGAGAGAAAACATTTCTGAATCTGAGGCTAGTAAACAAACTGAAATTCTTACAATTTCCAAAAAGTGATAGAGATGGCTTCTTGTTATATATTATGCTTAAACAATGAACAGTTTCCAATATATTTAATATGTATATCTGACAAAAGCTAATAGCATCTTATTTTGCTAAATATGAACAGCACAGTGGTTTAAAAGATTTAAGAGAGAATTTTGTGACATCATTATTAAATGATGAAAAATCCTTACTGTATCCATAATGCTTTGAATCAAATTCCTCTGTCATTTTATTGCCTCAAATTTTTAAGTTTGGCTATTGTAACGTTGATCATTTCTTGTTTTTAATGCCAGAAAGATTTGAGGGTTATTTTCACACTGTGTCTTCTCAGTGCTTCAGTCCCAGAAAAGTTAGGCATGTGCTAGCCTTAGCGTGAAGTTTACATTTCAAAAAAATGGATCCTTTAAAAAACAAGAGCTGAACGAACTCCCAAATGACCAAAGCTGGAATAATTTGAGCAAGACAATGAAGAAGCATTGGGTTTTCATCCAAAGTGTAAAATAAATAACCATGGGTTCCTACTGATATGAATAAATGATTGAATAAATGAATAAATGAGGGAGAAGATACTAATCTTCTGTGCAGAACTCCAAATAAATTATACAGATACTTTACCTTAAAGGAGGTAGAACATCACTCTCTACTTCCTAAGCACAGGCTTCTATCCAAAAGTAACTTCCATCCAAAGATGATAGTATGGAGAGTGGGGGAAAGAGTAACCTTACAGTGGAGAAACCTGACAAACACTACTTCAGCCATGAGATAAAGATTAATGTTGGCAGTCAAAATCATGTTGATAGTATGTATTTTTCATCTGAAATGATAAAAATGACACTTTGCTCTGTGGGCTTCTTCCCAAAACCCAGTCTAATCACAGACAATCACCGATTAGCCCAGTCTAATCACAAGAAAAACATTGGACAAATTCCAGTTGAAGAACATCTTCAATATTCTTGACCAGCACTCCTGACAACTATTAAGGTCATCAAAAATAAGGAAAGTCACAGCCTGTTACATCCTAAGAAAAAGCTGTCACAGTCTAAACCCACCCTAAGGAGACATGATAATGAAACAATGTGTATCTTGGATGGAATCCTGGAACAGAAAAATATATTTAAAAATAAGGAAATCTGAAGAAACTATAGAAGCTTATTAATAATTATAACCAGTATTGGTTTATTAATTATAACTGTGCTAATGAAAAGGTTAATAATAGGTTAAACTGTGTATAGGGAACTCTATTTTCTCAATTTTTCTTTAAATCTAAAAATGTTCTAAAAATAAAATCTATTAATTAAAAAAAATTGGGTCATTCAATTGTGTTAGGATAGTGAAACTAACGAAATACTTTAACCTCTGAGGAATTTGAAGTTAGAGTATTCCATAGTGAAAAAAACCTTATCAGATGACAGAGTACTTGAAAATCACGTCCCCTTATAAATTTTTAAGATCTCATTTATTATTTTAAAAATCTTTATAAATATGTTTTTGTTTTATTTGTTGCAAGATTATAATAGAGCAACATTAAAGATTATTTTTAATGGAATGGAATGAATATCTCCTCCTCAAGACTTTTCTTTACATTACTTTTCCATGTTTCTTCCTGTCTTCGTTTATATGCATATGTTACAAGGTTGCCTTAAGTTTAGAAATGTCTAGCTTGTTCACTTACATTATGCATTTTTCTTTTATATGTCCCTTATAATTATAAATTAGGTGGTGAATAAGTTCTTTCCAGTTCATTTAAAAAGCAAATTCTTTTTGAAAACTTAGATGGAAACAAAATGAAATAGAAGAAAGGAGCATACTATCATTCAGGAGTGAATTGTATTTCATTTGACTCTTCAACATAAGAATGACTTGGTTTCTTTCTAAGTTATTTTTTTTCTTTTGTTTTTCCCTTGAGTTAAGCTATGTTAAATTCATTTTCTAAATAACTGAGACTAAAAAAATGCAAAAGCTGTGATGGTTTTATTTACTATAGACATCAAAACATTTGTGGTCACGTGGAACTATAATTTTGCCCCTCTACTAAATAAATTGTTAATCTCCAAAATATTCTTATATTATTAAATTGTAGAGAAAATGTGATTATAGTCAGCTGAGAAACATAGTAAATAAAAAAAAGAAATGTAATAAATAAAATAAATGAATAAAACAGATAAAATATTAAAGGAAGCCAGTCTTCAAGTCTGTGCTTTAAAAAAAAAATAATTGGACATTTATTCATATCTTATGATTTGGAAAATGCAGCCTCATGTGCAAATTTTAATTGGGATTATATAATATATTTCAATTCTTAATTTGCTTTCTCTGGTTTTGCCATACTATTTACATACCAGAAACTAAACATTGGTCAACTTCTGAATACCAGATACTATTTCAACATACAAACCAAAATATTTATTTTGCAGACCTTCTTTGCAAAGCAAAGTTTTTAATATGCAGCTTTTATACCAATATCGGATGCTTTTAGAATTTATTTTTAAGCTTATTTATTTATTTTGAGAGGGAGAGTGCCCACATGTGCACAAGCTGAGGAGGGGCAGAGAGAGAGGAAATAAGAGAATCCCAAGCAGGCTCTACACTTTCTGTGCAGAGCCTGATGTGGGGCTCCAACCCATGAACCGTGAGATTATGACCTGACCGAGCCACCCAGGAGCCCTGGATGCTTTTAGAATTTAAAGAGCGTTATGTTTGAACCTTAAAACTTTTGTAATTTATCACCAAATTTTATGCTGCTGTTAGTCAAGGACATGTTCACATAATCTTGTAACCTTGCAGAATTCATTAAAAAAATCATGCCATTTTTTTAATATTATGTGTGAGGCCCTCTCATAAGAGTCTTTCTTTTTATATATTATTCTTTTAAATCTTGCAACAACCTTGTAACACCAGTACTATTTTACAAATGAGAAAACTTAGGTAAAGAGGAACTAAGTAATTTGCCCAGATAATTATTAGACAAGCGATTTCATAACGAGTTGTGGGACTCAAAAGCTTACGCTTCATTACTTGACCAAAATTTAAACTTTGAATAATATAAGCAGTTCTTTTAAATTATAAGACTTATAAAGAGGCCCTGACAATGCCTGGGCCTTCAGAATTCCACAGATCATTGCCAAAGATGTTTTGTCTTTGTGCGACTGGTCAAAGTGAGTTTAATAATACGGTGCTAAATTCAGTCTCCTTGTTGGTCTGTCTCAGGGCACACAATCTCTACCTTCTTTTTGTTGTCTAAAGTCCTGCTGGTGACTTCTAACCTTGTCCCCATGCTGCATTACTTCACTCACATGTTTGCAAACACATTAAATTTCCTCCCCCCTTTGTCTTTCTGCACACTGCTTGTACATATCTTCAATCAATCCTAACATCTCACAGAAATCTTGAAATTGAGCAACAGATAACGTAAATCAGTCTGGAGACAGTTTATTACTATAAATAAACTTGATCCTAGAAAAAACAGGGAGCAAACTCTGAACTAAGTTAATGAGACAGTTTTTATAGAGACAAAACATGCACTTTTAAATTTCATTATATCACATGTCATATGATACAGCTGAATTTTTCCATATACATGCAACTCAAATTTTGATTAAAAATTTTAAAAGAACAGGGATGATGTCTTATTGATTAACCTGGAGTTGTTTGGGGTTTGTGGCTGGGCTAGTCCAGACAGATTTTGTAGCCAGTAGATAGAATATATACTGTTTAGCCAGTTGAGCTACTTCTAAGCAAGTGACTGAGCCAGGAAAGGAAATTATTTTTCTCTTTAAAAAAATGACTTTTGGGACGCCTGAGTGGCTCAGTCGGTGAGCGTCCGGCTTCGGCTCAGGTCACGATCTCACGGTCCATGAGTTCGAGCCCCGTGTCAGGCTCTGGGCTGATGGCTCAGAGCCTGGAGCCTGCTCCCGATTCTGTGTCTCCTTCTCTCTCTGCCCCTCCCCCATTCATGCTCTGTCTCTCTGTCTCAAAAATAAATAAACGTTAAAAAAAATTAAAAATGACTTTTAAAATTGTGGGGGAGGGGTGGGAGAAATGTCTGAATTCCAAATATTTTTAGTTTCATATTTCATACTACATATCACAACATCTTTATTTTTACACCCAGCCTCCTAAAATCAGTTAAGGTATGAATCCAATACTTAGTTGTGATTTCAGTCTTAACTGGGCTTCTCAACCCTACTCCAGTGCCTTCTACATGTCCCTGGACAGAGCTCTTGTTCTCCAGCAAAGTTACTCAAAAATTTAAAGTCTTTAGTCATGTTCCTTAATGAAATTCTTCTTATTATAAGAGAAATGTATGGTTTGACATTCATTGAGAAAATTAATGCTAAAGCATAAAATTCTTGTACCTTATCTAAAAACTGATTTTATCCTCACCGTTCTCAACCTGGTGCCCCCAGTCTCAGAGGAAGAAGGATAATATCACTCATTGATGGTCACTGGGATCACTCCTGGCTTCCACCTCAGGGACCTGACTAAACCTAGTATATCTTCTCACTGTAGGATCCCACTCCCCTCCTCCATGTGAGATTTCCTCCCTCCACATATATAATTGCAGTCATGTGTCTCCTATTTTACCAGCTGTTTATACTTTGTCTCTGATTTGATCATTGGACCTCCCGTCTTTTGCCTTTACCACTCCAGTGAAATAACCCTGATCAAGTCATAAACGACGTCTTAGGAGTTAAAACCAAAGTGCTTTTCATAATTTATTGATCAGTGATATTTTGCACTGGTGATCAATCTTTTCTTGAAACTAACACCTCTCTGTGATTGGATGCTAGGAGTCTCTTCACTCATCCAAAAATGTTTTCTAAGCAAGGGACTGTCCTCAGCACTTGAAATGTATCAATGAACAGGATCTCTGCTCATGTAGAGCTCATATTCCATTGGGAGAAGACAGAATCAATATATATAATGTATAAATAACTCTATAGTATTTTAGAAATTAATTTTTATAGGAAAAGCAATTAGTGGAGAGAAAAGGTATCAGAAGTGTAAAGGATGGGATTAGTTGCAGCATTATATTTAGTGGCCAGTGTAGCCATTACTGAAAACGTGATATCTGAAAAAATTTGGAGGACATGGAGAAGTATCCAAGAAGAAATGTGGAAGGAAGAGCATTCTAGAAAAATGGAAAAGCTAGACATAGACGCTAAGGAGCATGCTTGTGTGTTGAGGAATAACAAAGGCAGTGTAGCTGGAGTGGAATAAAACAATGGGAAAATCAGGGGAGGAAAGATCAAAGAGTGACAGAGGACAGAGGATCTAGAACTTTTTAGGCCATTGTAGAGACCATGGCTTTTCCTCTCAATGAGCAGAGGAGTGACATGATTTGACCTTGCCTTAAAAGGGCACTCAGACTATAATAAGAATAGATTATAGTGGGCAAAACCTATTTTTGTAATCCACTGAGAGATGACGGTGGCTTGAAAAGGATGGTCGCCATGGAGATGATGAGTAGTCAGATTCTGGCATAAGCCATATCCCTGCACGTAGATTTTAAGAGAAATAATGAGATCAAGCATGAACTGAAGGGTTTGGGCCCCAGCAATAGGAAGAACAGAGTGGCCATGATGAGGTGGTGAAAGCTTCAGACATAGAGTAGATTTGACAGAGAAGATCAAACCCTCCTTACATATCTCTGTGGATATGTAAAGTTGACATATCAACATATTGAATAAGCAGTTGCATATGAATCTGGAATAGAAAACATCATCTGAGCCAAAGATGTGTATTTGGAATCATCAGCACATAGATGATATTACCTGGAGCTATATGAGCTGTATGAGACACCAAGGGAGAAATAGAGAAGAAAAGAAGACCAAGGATGGAACCCCAGGACAATGCAACATCATGTGTCAGTCAGAACAGGAGGAGGCAGCAAAGGAGACTGAATAGCAGCCAATGAGGTAAGAAGGAAAGCAAAAAGAATGAGGAGTCAGAATCCAAGAGAAGAAAGTGTGAAAAGGAGGAGTGAGTTAGAATCCTTGATTTCAGAGTTCCCCATCCATCTGTCTTGTCTCCCTTGTCTCTCAATATGACTTGACTGAGTTGACTGCCTTAGCAGCTAAATCACAGTCTTGGCTCTTTGTGTTCTTGGGAACAACTAAAACCTTCAGATGTCTTCTTCATATAAACAACTCTACACAGGTGGGGAGTGTCAGGTGGGTAAAGGTGGTCAAAAGGTACAAATTTCCAGTTATAATAATTGTACATCCTGAGGAGGGAAGGCACAGCATGGTGGTCATAGTTAACAATACTATATCGTGCATTCGAAAGTTGCTAAAAGAGTGGATCTTAAAAGTCTCATCACAAGAAAAAAAATATCTGTAACTATGTGAAGTGATGGGTGTTGAAAACAGCTCGGTGATCTTTTCACAACATACACGTATATCAAATTATTATATCGTATGCCTAACACTACTACCATGTTAGATGTCAATTATATCTCAATAATAAAGAAAAAAATCTTAAAAGCACTAATAATTTTACCGGTGCATACAAATAAAGTAACCACCTCTTCAAAAAGGAAATTCTACAGCCTACTTTCCTTTATTCAATTTTACATTATTTTAAAGTTTCAATATCAGGGTGCCTCAGTGGCTCAGTCGGTTAAGCACCTGATTCTTGGTTTTGGCTCAGGTCATGTTCTCACGGTTTCATGAATTTGAGCCCCACGTCAGGTTCTGTGCTGGCAATGCAGAGCCTGCTTGGGATTCTATCTCCCTCTCTCACTGTCTCTCACCCGTACACGCTATCTCTGTCTCTGTCAAAATAAATAAATAAACTTAAAATAAAAAGTTTCAATATCAAACTTAATATCTATCAATATTGTTTGTTTTATCACTTGTTATTACATTATTATATTTTTATATATATTGACAATGTAGTGCTGAAAACCGGGAACATTGGAAATCCTGGAAGTGGAGGGGCGCTAAAAGCATCCACAAATGCAAATGTTAATTGCCATATTCCTAGGGTCTAAGACTTTTTTTTTTTTTTATAATTTCGACTTTTCAAAATCAGTGTCTTGCAATTCATGTGTATGTATTTGATATGATAATTAGATATGATCCAACAAAAGCTGTTTTCAAATTGACGGTGAATCTTAAGCTAAATTAGTGGTACCGTAGACGAAAAAAATTCTCTATTTCTCTCAAGGGACAGTAAAAATAATGGCTAAAATTTATTAAACCTTAAGTGCTATCCATGCTCCATAACTAACAGTTGCGCTCATTTAATGCTAAATACAACCTTATGAAGTAGGGAATGTGGTTTCACCAATTTTATATATGAGACTTGAAGCTTCAAGAAGTTAAGTTACATCCCCAAGATTATATAATTAGTAAGCATCAAAGGGAAACATTTGCCCAGTTTTGACAACAACTCTGTACTCTCAGCCGCCATGTGATCTAAAGCACAAAGACAAAAACCCTTATAGGGACATTCATAATCATAAAGAGAGAAGCACTAATGTGTACTTTTTGACATCAAATTTCCAATTGATCATGTGTAATAATGTCTTAAGGTTACATTGTCAATTTCCCTTAAAATTTTATGGACCTCGAGAGAGATCATATTTTTCCCTTTGTCCCTCTAAAACTTTTTCATCTATCTACTTCTGTGGAATACGAATTTTAAATGTAGGGTTTGATTTATATATTTGTAATTGCTTTATTTTATACATACATAGGTACATATATAGATGAATTTTTATATTCTAATTATTCTCAAAAGAGCTCTCAAGGCTCATTCTCATGTAAGTACAGCATATATTTACTGCCCACCTTTATTCTTCAGCAATTTCAACTTTACTGTAATAACTTTTATGATTCTGTGGCATAATATAAATCAAAGCCTTCAAATGGAAATCATTTTCTGTTCAGTACTGTGAATTTTGTTGCAAAATTATTGATAATTTTGTTATAAACATAAAGTTATCGTGATTTCCCTTTACTGTTCGATAAGCTGCAATTTGGTGCCTTTGAGTTTGTGATTGTGGGGTACACGCCAGCCAGAGTAAGTTTCCTCAGAATACTAGGCTAATACAGTTTTAGATGGCAGATCCAAAGAGATTATAGCATACCTCAAATTCTCACTGAAAAGCAGAAAGTGACCTGTGTTTACATTTTTATTACCTGGCATTTACCTTCTAATTACAGTTGCCAGTTATCATATTTATGGCAATTTAAAAGAAATGTGGCTTTTTTGCCTGATGGCTCAAATATTCTACATCATTTAATGGAAAAATTGCTACCCAAGGCATAGAGAAAGAAATGGGTATATTTATAGTGAAGTTTTTCTCTTCATCTAGATTTTTAATTATGGGGTTGTGGATGATATTGTGGGAATAACCTCAAGCGGTTACTAAGAATAAGAATGCAAAACTTACTGGTTATTCAAATATGTCAAGCCCTTTCATTTGGAAATACAGATGAAAACTGTAGGAATTAAATTATTCAACAGTTATCCATCCAGGTTTGTTTACAAAAATAGTCCAAGAGTGACAAGAAAAAGTTGTTTTTCCTTTTTCCCCAAATTTAATTAAATTCTTTTCAGGTATTGCAATATTTTTACTTAAAATATTGTTAAATAGACATCTTTATATCTTAAGGAAGTTATTATGAATAAACTCAAAGTCTAGGATTAAAAAAAAATTTTAATGTTTATTTTTGAGACAAAGACAGAGCATAAGCGGGGGAGGGGCAGAGAGAGAGGGAGACACAGAATCCAAAGCAGGCTCCGGGCTCTGAGCTGTCAGCACAGAGCCCGAGTGGGGCTCAAATCCACGAACCGTGAGATCATGACCTAAGCCAAAGTCGGACGTTTAACCGACAGAGCCACCCAGGCGCCTCTATGATCTAAGATTTTTAATGATCTTTAATCTTTGGACTCAGAAGTTCAGAGATAATTGAAAAGAGAAAATTAGATGGAATTTCCTTAGAAACAGCAAAAATAAACATCATTGACTCTACCATTGTGCCAGTTACAGATCTAAGAAAGCATATTTACTATTTAGATACACATTCACTTGAGAATATAATAATTACCAAACTGGAATTCACCACATAGAGCCCAAACCCTTTAGTCACTAGGAAGTTTTATTGAAAACAGCCAACCATGACTAGTTAAAAACTTTTCTGGGGTCATGGATGATGAATCAGCCCCCAGTTTTATTAGTATACTTTATATTATGATTCTTTTTTAACTTACACTAAAGATTCTATAATTGATTCACATTGAGGTGAAATTTTTATTTTACAAGTTGTGTTAGCATACTTTGAATATTTTAATATTTCACTGAATAAATCAAGGTCAATGTAAAATATTTTAAAAAGCAGTCCTAAGATTAATCCAAATTTTAGTTCTCTGTCAAAACGGTCTATTTATTTCTACCTGTATCAGGTAAGATTAGAGTCAGCTGTGAGAGACAGAAAGCACAAAACAGCAGCAGCTTAAACAAGATAGATGTTTGTTTTTGGGTGTAAGCATTCCTGACCCACCACTACCAGGACAGAAGGCACTTTACATCTCCTTGCTTCTTGTTCTCAAATGGTTCCATTTCATGGTCCAGGATAGTTGCTCAAGCCCCGGCAATCAAATTTTAAAACAGCCAGCAGAAAAGGAAAAGAGACAAAGACAGACATGCCTCTTTCATTTAAGGGCACTTCCTAGAATTTGCCCACAATTTCTGTTTACATTCCATATAAGACAATTGTCACATGTTGATATTTACCTGAGGATCGATGATGGTGGAAAATGTATTATTTATTCTAGACAGTCCTGTGCTCAGCTAAAAATGAGTGCTAAAACCAAAGAGAGGGAGAACAAATGTTAGGTAACAACCAGCAATATCAGCCATATAAGCTTTTGGCTTGTTAGCTCTATGTCTGTGGCACATCCGTGGCAAATAATCCCTCCCCCATTTCAAGAGTGATCTATTATTCAGAAGTACATGTTAATTACATGACATTGTCTACATGCTTATCCCTTCAAAAGCAGGCCCAGTTGATGAAATGGAAATGATTTTTTTCCATACAGAAATTGTCTTGAGTTTATTTTAGCAACAGTAGTGTCACATGACTCTATAGAGCATGAACATGTGCCCCTGAATAACAGTGGGTTGTGTAAGTGAGTGACCGTGAGTTTACACCATGTCCTCCTGATGTTCTTCTTATGACTAGTTACATGTCTGCTTAAATAACCAGTGATCTTACACTTTATTATATATTTCATCAAGTTGCATAATATTGAATTGACATTTGGTAAATAAATTATTGTAGAAGTTTCCCAGTAGGCATGTTCATAGGGTTGCCTGACACCTAGGAAATTGACTCTTTCTCGGGTATAATTAGCCTTGTTATAAGCAGGTCAGTTGTTCCACACTGCATCCAGAATCAATACATCCGAATCCAGCCACTCCTCAAAAGTCTCTACTGATAGCCATCATCTCTTACCTGCATTGTTAATTAAGCCTCTAACTGGTGTCAGTGCTTCAGTCTATTTTTTCACACAATAATGAGAGCTAGACTTGTAAAACATAAATCAGATCCCTTCTTGGCTCAAAACCATCTGAATAAGAGTAAACGGTCAAGCCCTCATTTGGGCCTCTAAGTCCCCACAGGATCTGTTACCACCACTTCAACCCACACTGTCCCATTAACTGTCTGGCTCTGTCCTCTATTTCCTTCCTCTGCATCTTTCTGCTACAACCAAGAAAGACTTCGTGGAGTATGTCAAACACATCAAGCATGCTTCTATCTTTGTCCCTTTGCACGTTTTCCCTTCTGACTAGCATGACTTTCTTCCAGTTGTTTGTGTCTCAAACCATTATTTCTTTCAGTTCTCCACTCAGATGACACCTTACATGAGAGGTCTTTCCTTGTCATGCTAAATAAGAAGGTAAGTCCCTACCCAAGACACTGTACTCCCCTCACCTTTTTTCACTTTGCTCTAGAGCAGATATCATCATAGAGCATGCTATATATCGCTTTGCTGACTGATTCGTTTATGGTTGTATTTCCACTAGAATGTAAGCTCCATGAGGGCACAGACTTTGTTTGATGCACTGTTGTATCTAGAACAGTGCCTGATACACACTGCTGCTTAAAAACAAAGAGATATTAAATTTAAAAATTAATGTACATCCTAGAGTTCTTTCAAAGTCCTTGAAAGGGCATGGTCTGATTCTACTTATCAGCATCTTCAATGAAGAGATAAAAACATACAAGGCTCATGGTGCCTGGGTGGCTCAGTCAGTTAAGAGTCTGGCTCTTGGTTTTGGCTCAGGTCATGATCTCATGGTTTGTAAGTTCAAGACCTGCATGGGGCTCTGTTCTGACAGCATGCAGCCTGCTTAGGATTTTCTCTCCCTCTTTCTCTGCCTTCCCCTGCTCTCTCTCTCTCTCTCTCTCTCTCTCAAAATAAATAAATAAACATAAAAAAATAAAAATAAAAATACCCCAGGCCTTCTTCACCATTGTTTTAGGAGCATTAGTGGGTGCTTCAAGAAATAGAAACTCCAGACTCATCAAGTTGTATCCATTAAATACACATAGCCTTTTGTATGTTAATCATACCTCAATAAAGTACTCTTTAAAAATCACAGTATAGTATCCTGTTTTATACACAAGGGCTAGAAAAATTATAATTCCATAATAAGTACTTTTTCCATAAAGGACTACTGACAAAGAATATAGTTATATAAATTCTGTAGCTGTAGGTATATAAAAAATATAAATAGAAAATCCTAAAATATTTTTTGAAATATAAATGAGAAAAATAGAATAAATTAAAAAAATGGAATAAATGTGGAATATGGACTAAATGGAATAAATATCTGTTGAAATTATTTTTGGTATTTTTTTATAGTTTGTGCTTTAGAATATAATTTAACTTTTTAGGAATAGTAGTGAATTTTGGATTTTTTTGTGTGTGTGTGCCACATACAGGTCTAGATTCTATTAACATTCAGATAATTATGTCTTAGTGCCAACTACTATATGTCATTTAAATAAAAATAAGCTAAACTATGAATTGATAAAGTAGCTAATGGTATTATGAAAAAAATCTGAAGTATATGTTATGATAGCTAGGTTTAGTCACATTTTAAAAAGTATCCAAAAATGTTGGTTAAATCATTCTCTGTTAAGAAGGAAGGAATGTTCAAATTATAATGATAGGCCCTTTGCTTTATCTTATTCAACAAAATTTAGATGAGTTTGTAGTTGAAATTCTCACTAAACTTGGAGATAATGCATGTAATAACGGCTGACATTTCTTTCTATTGCTCCTTCCATGCCTGGTGCTACCCTTTACTTTAGTTGATCTCTTATTAGACTTCTTATTAGATAGCATTAAATGTGGGAAAACAATCTCAGCTAGGTTAACTACGCTACCCAACCTCGTGTAACCAGTAAGCAGCAAGGTTGAGGGCAGAATCCTGTTTGATTAGACTCCACAAAACACGCTTGTAACCACTACTCCAGGATGCTGCTTATGGGAGGTAATAGCTCGCCCTGAAAGCACAGGTTGAGAAAGAAATAGAAGCAAGATTCAAAGCTTGCATCATAGTCTATAAAGCATATTGAGTTAGGAAACTTGGGTTCAGCCCTGGCTCCATCAGTAACAAAGCATGATCTTAGTTCACTTAGATCTTCAGTTCTAAAAAATAGGATGATTGTATTAAATAAGGTCAATTAAATATTCTCTAATATCTTCTGTCTGAACAGTTATATGAATTATTGCTTTTAAAAAATTATGTGCGGGGTTATCTGTCTGGCTCGGTCAGTGGAGCATGTGATTCTGGATCTAGGGGTTGTAAGCTTGAGGTTCATGTTGGGCGTAGAGATTACTTAAAAATAAAATCTCTAAAAAAATAAATAAATAAAAGGTTATGTGCAATGCATAATAAAGTGACCTATATTGGGAAAGAAATCTGAATGGTTACATAATCACATGTTTAATATGAGTCAATTGACTATAATCTGGTTGCTCAAAAGCAATAAATCTTTAGAGTTCATGAGTATTTGGAGAATATCTAGAAAACAGAGAATGGTGGTCCCACTGAATTGTGCATGGCTCAGACAGTGTTTTCAGTACCCATTAAATTCTGAACCTAATCAAATTGGTGATCTATGTAATATATTGAGTTGAAATTTCAGGAACCAAGTCAGGATACAGGATTTGGGTGGGACTGGTCCAGAAGTATGAAGGTATGATGGTTAATTTTATGGGTTGACTTGATTGGGTCACAGCATGCCCAGAAACATTATTTCTGGTGTGTCTTTGAGGATGTTTCCAGATAAGATTACCATTTGAATTGGTGTACTCTATAGAGTCGATTACCCTCCCCAGTGTGGATGGGCTTCATCTAATCTGTTGAGGGCCTAAGCAGAAGGAAAAGCAGAGGAAGGGGAATGTGTCTCTGCCATTGCGCTTGAGCTGGGACATCAGTCTTGGTCTTCTCCTGCTCTAGGATTGAGACTTATGACATCAGGTGCCCTGTTCTCAGACCTTTGGACATGGATTGGAGCTATACCACAACTTTCCTAGATTTTCAGCTTATAGACATCAGATTGTGGGAATTCCCAACCTCTATAAATGCCTGAACCAATTTCTCATAGTAAATCTCTTAGAATGATGGTAGATAGATACTGATTCTGTTTCTTTGGAGACTCTGACTGACAGAAGGCAGTCAGTAAAGTGAAACTATAGATTAAATCTGGCATTCAAAAAAGGTTTCATTCACGAGGATGAAGACTTTACAAACCCAGAGTCAATCTTCTCTTTCCCACCAGAGCCATGCCTGGAACAGAAAGTACACGGAATACAAGACTAGATCATTCAAAATGTAAAAAGAAGGAAGAAAGGAAGGGAAAGGAGGAAAGGAAACGGAGATGAGGGGAGAGGAAGAAGAGGGGAAAAAGGAGGGGCTAAAATGAACAATAAAGAATAATTGCCTAGGGAAGAAAAGAAAGGAGAAGAGAGGAGAGGAGAGGAGAGGAGACAAGAGAAGAGAAAAAAGAAAAGAAAAAGTAGTAGGTTTGGCAGATAGCTTGGCACATGTAGTGTGCTTTGGCTATAGAACAATATTTGCCAGAGAAAGCACCTTGCCTGAAGAGAAATGCTAAGGGAAAGCCGATGGTCTAAGAAAAGGAAATTTTTTCATAAGTGTCAGTGCAGATTATTCCAAAATTTTCTGTGACACATAGTCTATGTAGATATATAGATATGTTTTTCATATAGATATGTTTTTCCAATAGCAAACTTACTTCATTGCCAAGAAAATAAAATATTCTTTGCATGCAAGAGACACAAAGTTGCACACTCTTCTTTAAAAATATGTCAGGGAATACATTGGACTAGGAGATTGTGACAGGCTTCTCAGATTTGTTTCTCCCTTTCGAAAAAAAAATATTGACATGACTTATGCTACCTTGTGTGGTCTGACACACAGAACAGCCTCGCATTTGTTAGCACTTGCACTGGGCAAGTGGGTAGAGTCACTCAGCATAGTTACCCTAAGGCTGAGCCCAGATGGCGTTCTCTGAGAAGAGCTCTGCAGGAGTTTCACAAGCTGCACATTTATCGCCTCTCCTTGGGTCAGGAACAAAACCTTGAAAGGTCCTCCACCGACTATATCTCCTGGAACTCTCCGATAACATCACTCCCACCCCACCCCCATCGCTTCCTTCTTCCTGCAAAGAAATCTGTTTAAGTTACCAGCACTCGGTCTTTTTTTGAAACTCCAATCTGGAAAGTCTTCTCTTTTTGTCTCTCTCAGCCTCCATCATCCCCCTTTTCATTCAGTATTTGTTAACTCTAGAAAAGTTTGCCGACTCATTCCACAAGACCTAGATCACTCATAAAATGTTCACTGCTCTAACATAAATCGGCAGTCCGGATGATGCTATTTTGTCATTTGGGATACATCACACTAAAATTGTTCTTGTTCTCTTTGTGCTTTTTCTTAGGCAAAATCTCATAACAGAAAGAATAACTCTTATGCTTTCTTTTTAACTCTTCTCTTTCCTTAATTAACATCCCAACACACACACACACACACACACACACACACACGCACACACCCAGGCACACACATTTTGTCTGATTAGGATTTTTATTCAGGGAGAATGAATAAATAAGCACATAAGATTATCACGAATTCCCACATTCTTTTCTATACCTGAGATTGTGTTCACTTCAATATAGAATTACTCTCCAATATCAAGAAGATGTTGAAAGAATATGCCATGTGACATGCTTATCAGAATCAAAAAAGCAAGGCACCTGAGTGGCTTAGTTGGTTAATATCAGCTCAGGTCACAGTCTCATGGTTCATGAGTTCAAGCCTTGCATCAGGTTCCATGCTGACGGTGTGGAGCCTGCTTGGGGTTCTCTCTGTCCCTCTCTCTCTCTGCCTCTCTCCTGCTTGCCCTCTCTCTCACTCTCTCAAATATAAATAAATAAATAAACAAACTTTAAAAAAAAGAATTATAAAAGTACATTGGAAAAATAAGGGCTACTATTTTCTTCATTTCTCGGGAAATTGGATACTTCCTATATAAGAGTAACAAAATCATATACCTCACAGAGACACAAAAAGAAGTATTTTGCCTTCTCCCTAAAGTACCTGATGAGAAGTTGTCTCCATTTAGTCATGTCATCTCAAACTCTATTAGTGGATTGGAGATTCTGGTCATTATATGCACACAATGTAATTAATATCACATAAAATGGGTAAAGAAATTAAGCCTTCTCAAAATTCATTGTCTAAAATGGAAAATTTATAAAAATAGTTTAAGGAGCATTTCTACATTGTGAGCATTTTCAAATGGTTAATTTCTCCAATAAGTGATAAATAGGGCCTAAAACAAATTAAGAAAATGTCCCACATTTATATAGATGTTAAGTATAGGACCTGAGCTTCAAACCTGTTCTTTTTACTCCATGCCCAAAGCTCTCCATAATAATCACAGATGCTTCAAAAGACAACAGAGATATATTTTCATGACACAACCCAAACAGTATGCTGTGGGTTTGTTGCTTAAACAAGGATGTGATAAGATGATTAGAGAAGCGTCATATACAGACGGGCTGATATTAAATAAACAAATCCAGAATGTGAAAAAGTCAAACGTAGAAAAAGAAAAAAAAAAAATCTCAGTCAGAAAGACCCAGGCTTGGAAAAGAAATCAGAATGGTGTTGCACATCAGTCTAAAAGGTGTTGCCATCCGTCCCATCTTAGGAAATGAGAGGTACAGAGGATTAAACACAAAGATGCTTCTCTCCTACCACAGTCTCCATTCCTGCCAGACCCCCAAGCCTGTGTTTATCACCGACAGCCGGCACTGATGGACTTTGCTGCCTCTGAAGACGGTTGACATAGCACTACAGACAGTCCCCAGCTTACAATGGTTCAGCTTACGCTTTTTCAAATTTCACAGTAGTGCGAAAGTGATACGGATTCAGTAGAGACCTTAACTTCAAACTTAGAATTCTGATGCTTTCTTGAGCTAGCCATCTGTGGTAGGATGCTCTGTCGTGATGCTGGGCAGCAGTAGCGATTCCGAGAGGAAACAACCAGCACGCTCATGACAATTCTGTGCCCATACAACCATTTCAGTTTTGGGACAGCATTTGATAAATTACATGAGATATTCAACACTTTCTGACAAAGTGGGTGTAGTGTTAGATGATTTTTCCCAGCTGTGGGCTAGTCTAAGTATTCTCAGAATGTTTAAGGGAGGCTGGGTTAAGCCATGATGCTCTATAGGTTAGATGTGTTAAACACATTTTCAACACGATATTTTCAGCTTATTATGGGTTTATTGGGACATAAGTCCAAGAAGATCTACACTTGCTAAATTTACATTCTTTGTCTGCCCTAAAGAGATGGCAGAGATAATTCCCAGAGTGGTTCCATATTTCTCACTTTCTCTGAAGCCTTGATAAACTGTGTCTCATAATATTTTTAGGTTTTTCTTGTCCTCACTGGGAACTCAATGCAAATATTCTTCATAGAGAGTGACTGAGAGATAGAAGATGAAATTCAGGAACATGGTTGGGTAAAATATATGTTGTCAGGGGTGTGTGCATAGACAGGGCGGGCACAGAATTATTTAACGACCCTACAAACAAGTAAGTTTATTTTTTTAATATTTTTTAATGTTTATTTATTTTTGAGAGAGAGAGAGAGAGAGAGGGAGAGAACAAGCCAGGAAGGGGCAGAGAGAGAGAGAGGGAGACAAAGAATCAAAAGCAGGCTCCCAGGCTCTGAGATGTCAGCACAGAGCCCGACACGGGGCTCGAACCCACAAACTGTGAGATCATGACTTGAGCCAAAGTTGGACACTTAACTGACTGAGCTACCCAGGCACCCCCAAACTAATAATTTTAAACATCTAAAGTAGTAGAAGTAGAAAGGAATCAACCTTTTCTCTATTTTTCTGAGGAATCTTGGCTCCAAATTTGGACACCCCATTCAGCAAAAGGAAGGCCTGCAGGTAAACAGACCCAACTTCCTCTGGAAATAGATGATTGACTATTGTTACTAGACCATAGCCGTTGGGGGAAAAGAAGGCTGAGAGGACCTCTTCCCATTGTCAGTCTCCCTGAGGACACCTATGGTGAAGAAGAAATCCTTAGCACTCTTCCAGCAATGATTAGTATTCCAACAATGATTTAGCAACTTTTATAGATTGAGGTCTGGGAAGCTGCCAGGCTCGTTCATCTCGTAATCAGCTCTGGATATGTGGATGTGGAGGAGGCTCCCATAAGCCCAGGTAAGCACTTTTTATGTATCTTAAGAACAGATTGACAGAAAGTGGTTTTCAAGTGGTCTCATTCATCATTCTTCACTTTTCCCAGATTCCTGAGGTGCATAATATGATCCCACCTGGATCTTATCTTTGCCTCTAATTGTTCCACTCCCCAAACCCCTGGCTCAAATGGGCCACTCAGACTCCACCTTCCTCTGCTTTTACATGCTTGTCCAACCACGCCCAGCATGAGCATCACATGAGAACTGAGTCCTCCAGCTTTTTCATCCTCTTCTTTCTCTCCACACGCTTCCTTCTTCCTCTTGTAGCACAGGGTCCATCATACTGTTTCTTGACCATATCCTAAGGTCTTCCTACGTGATCAGATATGTCTATTTTTTTTTTTTTTTATTTAATAGCCTCTGGATTTTTAGTCTTGCTTAAGAAGTTCAACATCATCTCTGGTTTGCACCTGTAGTTTTCTAGATCTCCTCACAAAACTTTTATTCTGTTAATTTTACCCTTCCCACTTTAACTCCTCTGAAACCTATCTTCATGTCTTTAAGGTAAAGGCTAATATTCTTTTCATCCAGATGGAAATTTACTTTTGCAAACACTCATTATAACATAACGAATCCTTTCTCAATGAATTTAACTGCCACATTAAGTTCTCATGTATTTTTGGATCTAATATTGGTCTCTGTATTATATTTTACTAAGCTATTTGTCTACTGCCATGTGAATACCATATTGATCCATTTATAATTGCTTTCTTGTATGTTCTAAGTCTAGGAAAACATGTCTTTCTATGTTATGGTTTCTCAAAATGTTCTTGGCTAAACTTTGGTATCTGTTCTCCAGGTAAATTTTAAGATTGTTTTATCCAACTTTATCCACACGTACACAAAACACATATTATCAGGATTCCAATTAATAGTTCCTTAAAGATATGTCTTTGTTCTGAGAAAGTTACATTTTGTAATTTTAAATCATTCTATCTAGAACATAAGTCTTTCCATTATGCCTACTCAAAGACATGGCTCCTTTTCCTCTCCCTGCTGTTTCCTGAATCATTAGATTTTCCTCCTTTTGAGCATTATTCCCATCAATATACAAATATTTTACTTATGTGGTGTGGTAACCAAAGAAGATCACCATAAAGGCACTAAAGGGGATTGCTTTTTTCTCTCCTTTCTTCTTTAAAAAAAAAAATAATAATAACATAACCCCTCCAAGGGTTTTCTTTTCCTTATCTCTACAATTTCTTTGTCCCCTTTCACTCTAAACCTCACTCCAATAAGATTTTGTTCCCGATACCATTTCATGGACACATTTTGTTTCAGGTTCACCAATGATCTGCAAGTCGCTAAGTCAAATAGCTTCGTTCACCTTTTCTTGCCTTGTCATCAATACTCGACACGTCTGATCATGCTTCACACTTTCATTGGCTTTCACTACAACATATTCAAATGAATTTTCTCCTTTGCTGCTTCATTTTTAGCTCTCTAACCTCTGAGAGCAATATGGCTCATTCCGTGAGTCTCTTCGTATCTAAATATTCCTCCCTTCCTTAGTGATCTCATGTTTGAGATGGTGACCGTAAACACTATGTATATTATAAAGATTCCCAAATTTTTATACCTCTGGCATGTAACCAAGTTCATGGGTGTGTATCTAATTACCTCATGGCCTCTCTACCTAAATATCTAATAATATCTCATATTTATCAACCTTACTAAATTCTCCTTTCTACAAATCTGATCATGAGAACCCATGGCAATCAAAACTTCCATTTTTTGAATCCTGCTTACCTTTCCAGGCTTAGCACTCCATAATTCAGCCACAGCTGTTACTCTAAAATGACATGTCCTCCTTTATCACTTCCATGTGTTGGATCTTCCCCCACCTCTCAACTCCATCGCTAGCAGCCATTCATCTGATTAATGTCTCCCTTCCTCAAATTCTAGTATCATTTATTTTGTGTTTCTTGCTTGCCATATTCTGTCTTCAATACAAGTGGTCTGTTTTGTTGAGATGGTCTAAGAACTCTCGCGGAACATGAAAAGGAGCTCTATCTTTTTAGACTTTTAACACACATACTGCAGGGGTTTGAAAGTAGCAGTTGCTTAATGAAATTGAGTTCCGGGGATTTTTATTAATAGTACAGAAATATTTGTCTCATTTATATAAACAATAAAGACAAGTTGTTTAGAAAAAAGTAATTTTATTTACACATTTCAATGACCTACACTGAAGCTATAGAAATCAATTTTATTAGAAGCAGAGAAGAGATATCTATATTGTTTAACATTATTGTCATAGATCACAGCATAAATTATGTTTATAATTCTGACAGTTGCCAATCCTATCTTAGTTAATATCACCAATGGTACATCACAGTGTAGTTTGTCTGGCATGTTTATAATACAAATAGTGATGTATTAAATTATTTAAGAAAACATTTGGTCAGGTAAGTCATTGTATTATAATGATACTGAGAATTATAGATAGCCCTAAAATTATAACTTTTCACTATGAACCAGTATGTTTTGGAATATGCGAAGCTTCTGTCTGAACAGATAGCACTGAATGGGACCCGAGGCACTTTTTGAAAGCATATATTCACTTTCTCATCTGTGTTGTCTCCTTTCCAGCTTCTTTTTTTCCACACACTTTATTAATCTTGCCTCCTTCCCCTTCTCCCTTTCTAAACTTTGGCTTGAGCAGAACACACGTGAACTGCTTCAGTGCCCCTGTACAAGCTCAGTGTCAGAAGTTGCTGACAAACAATTTAAGTGTCCGTTGTCTGGACCGTCTTTCATTGTTCTGTTTGACACCTACCTGACAACTATCAATAAAGTGTCCCAGCTATTAAAATTCAAATTTAATAACTAAAAAAGTTCAGTAAATGGATGATTCTAGATTTATTCAGTGTTCTTATTAACTGCAAGTGAGAGAATTCCTGAAATTCTCTTTATCCTTTTTTATAATGAAGATTAGTTTACTTTGCTGTCTTAGGAAGTATATTATATTGAATAAAATGGACTCTTTTTTGAGAGTCTAGTATTAATATTCAGGGCATGTATATCACAATATTATATAATAAAGAAAACAGTGGATTGGAAAAGTTTTTCTAAATAGACAGTGACATTGAAAAATGCTCTGGGAGTTTTTAATGGACATTTTTAAAGTAAACTTTTGAAAAAAGCTGTTTTTTTGTGTGTGGTACCTCATTTTTTTAAGGAAAAAAAATAACACTAATTAAAGGTTCCAGTTAGATGGGTTAAAGTTAATCAAGATTGACTACACTTGAACTAAAATTCTTAAAATGACACACATAAACTTGGTTAACTTTTCTTTTGAGGCCACATATTGCATTAAAGTCAGTGGTTAAATAACCAATCCATGAAAAAATGACAGTTTCCTTTTGCCAACATGATTTTAATTGTAAGTTCCAGTTTCTTCAGCATTTTTTTGTTTGCTGATTTGTAACCAACTTACGTAGCACCTTGGTTTGCTGTTCCAGGTACTGTGTTGGTTTTCCCTCTTGTCCATAATTAAATTCAAGTAAATATAGACCCCAGCTTACGTCTTATAATAAGTAGTTAAGTGTTTGAAATTTTCCGTTAGTCATTTTTCTGTATTTTAAAATTTTAATGTAAAGTGTTGGGTTAACATTTCATATCTTAAAAGTCTAATTTATCACATGTCATATGTAATGTGAATTCAAATCCTTTCATCAATTATTACATCTTTCACTTTATGTTGTATAAGTAATTTCAACTTCAAGAGGAAAAATTTCAATCCTGGTTTTATTTTACATAAATGCAACTTACATCTTCCAAGTTTTCTTTTTCTTTGCTCAATATAGACCCAATCCCCATGTATTTAAACAAACAATGGTTAAGGAAGCTGTTTTGAGTTTCTCTTTGATTCGGCTGTGTTTTTCTTTGGCGTAAAATATGCCTTCCTAAGGAAGAATAGCTTTCTCTTCTCTGCAAGTGAAATGAATCCCTCACTAAACAATGACATAAAAATATGGATTAAGTGTTTAGTGAACATATGTGACAAAGCGATGTGAGTCCACCATGGCTGAGGCCAATGAAATGGAAGGATGGCTCCCTGAAAAAGATCTATCATCTGCCACCGACTCAGGTTGGTTGTTCCCTGGCACCACATGAAAATAAAAACTCCCAAGGAGGGGTTGGTGTGTGTACCAAATAACACATCCCAGTCATTTGGCATGTTAGTTACAATTGCAAAATCACAGACCTCACCTCTAGAGTTTCTGGCTAGAATAGCTGGAGTAAGGTGCAGTTAACACCACTTTAATAACTTTGTTACTTCCCACTATGTCTACTGCATTGGATTCTGAAGCAGATGATACGTGGGCTAGACCCTGAGAAAAAACTACACCAGACCCATGCTTCTGTGTTGCAATCTTTTTCTGCCATTCTGGTTAAAATTGTCCACTAGTACCAATTTCATACAATTCAAACTAATCTTTTCCCTGTCCTATTTATTACATCAAAGCAAAAAGTTGGGTCACCCAGAGGTTGGGGAATTCAGTGCTGTGGTAGAATAACATCTTGAAGTATTAATCAGCATGTATCCCTTATATTTTATGCTACCCTGTGACCTTCTGGCATTAGGAAAGCTAAATTATAGAGCATCTATCAACTGCTGCAAGAAATGTACTCAAAGAATCAAAGAACAGCCTCCTGAGGACCAAAAGCCTACATTTTCATGGGCAAAATCTAGCCAACAAGGGAAACCCAAGGCAAAAACATACTAGACTACTCAAGTGAAATTTCACTGCTTCTGTCCCCTTCTCTCTCATCTTTCCCAACCTCAAGATGAAAAGTAACTCCAAAAAATTGGGGGAAGAAGTGAGTGAGAAAGAGTTGTAGACATGAATAGATATAGTGGGATCTGAGGTAGAGATATCCATGCTCTGCTGAAGAAAGTCTTGAAGGACAGAAAACTCCAAATATTTTGAGGGCAACATGTGTAGAGGGAAGCTTTGCCTCATTTTTCCTGATGGAGATAAAGAAAAGGAAAAGTCCTCAGAGTAAGTCTAGATTCAAATATGTCCAGAAACCCTCTCGCAATTTCCTTACACTAGGAGTAGATGGTTTCCTTTTTCTCTAGTAATCAGGAAGGGGTGAAGAGGTGTATGAAGCCTCACAGAGTTTCTGTGGTCTCAGCATAGACAAGAAGAACAGCATGATTCCTGTGCACCCAAGCGGGACCCAAGCATTAACTGAGTCCTAACGTGACCCATGGAGCCTCCAGCCAAGATTCCAGGGTGTCACGGAAGCAATCTGCATGGGCAAACACACACCGACCAGACTGAACAAGGCTGCTTCAGAAGATGCCAGGGAGGGAAGACAGCAGCTACCCAGAACAGATGCCGTCCTTGGTCACCTGGCACTCTGCAAGCTCCTTGAAATATTACAGATACAACTGAGAAAAGAGGGAGTGAGTAATTTTTTAGGTAGATGGAAGGATAGTCACCTAGTGTAATTCGGATTTATGTTAGACATATCAGTTGGGGAAAATATTTCAAAAATTTATTTCTTAAACGTCTGAGTTTTGGGCTGAAATGAAAACTTATTATAAAAATTCAAACTATACCCGTGACAGTACATTTTAAATGAAGACAGATGATTAAAGCCTTTAACTATCCCCCTTCAACCCTGGATGAGCAATGCTTTTAGTCCATAAGCCTCTTTATGAGAGCACTTGTACTTGCCATGCTGTCCGTACAGTCTGTCTTCCAGCCGAGGACTGTATTTATGGCTCAAACACATTAGGAGCTAGAGAAATAGGCTCTCTTCTTGGCTTTGGATGACACACTGCTTCCCTCACTACTTCTGTGAGTGCCACCAAGTGCTGGTGCTCAAGAACCTGTTTTTTTACCCCTTATTTCCTCCTATTTTTAGATCTTTCTCAAAGACACTTTTATTAGCCTTTAACCCATTCCTGACTCTCTTTGTTCCGACTTTTTGTTTTGTAATAACCAGTGGTAAAATCCACTTTGCCCTCACATTTTCACCAGAGCTTCCTTCCATCTTTCATCATTCCCCTTCTTTCCAAGCAGCATGCTTGTATATGTTACTCTTCAATCTAAAATTCATGTGGCTAGTATATATGTATATGTGTATGCATATGTATATGTATATCACATTATATATCCAAAGGTGACTGTAACAAGAACTCCTGCCCTTTATGCTCTTCTGTAATATGACTTCTCTACATATCCATGGAGAAGTAGAGTGCATTCCTGTACCCTTTAAATCCTGGGACTGCTTTGACTAATAGAATGTCACAGAAGTGACATCGTTTCTCTTCTGGGGGAAGACTTTAACTGGCATGACAGCTTCTGCTTCTTGCTTCTCAGAAGCCAGTTGCCACAAGAAGTGAAACTCTTTTTCTGTGGTATCTCAGCTACCTGGAGATGCCTTGGAGGATAAAATATTGTAAGGAGAGACGGAGAGGCCAAGGAGAACAGGGACTCCAGACATATAAACATCTTGGATGTTCTTCTTGACATAAGAAGCCATCTTGGATATCTATCCATCAAACCTGCAGAATATATAAGAGACTCCAAGAGATACCTGCTCATTAAGCCCAGGCAACCAACACAACCATTGAGAGATAATGCTTCATTGTTGTTTCAGATCATGCAACTTTGAGGTGATTTGTTATGCAGTCATAGATAACAGAAACAAAAGACAACCATCATTTGCCATATTAGTTTTTCATTGTGAGTGAAAGCAGGGAAGGCATTTCCTGAGGAAGTGATGATTGAAGTAGTTATGAAAGAGAAATAGCAGCTAACTCACAGAATCAGGGAGGAAAAAGAATCTCAGATATTAAGGGAAAGAAAGCCATTTGACTGGAGTAAAGAGAGCAAGAGAAAACATGGTGAGATGCTAGTTGAGGCCATGGCCCACATGCCCTTCAAGTTCTGGCACTTCCAAAAAGAAACCGTTCTATCCCATGATGTTCTTTTCCTTTCTCCATGGGCTATTGTCATTCCACTCATTTAGAATGTATTGATATGCTTTCTTGGGAAAATCAGTATGCAGTTATGCGGCAATCATGTTAACTCAATATCCAATGTGTGTATATCACTAAAGTGTAAACTGAAAATTATATTTTCTTGTATAAAAAATAGTGTATATATAATATGTGTAATTATGTTATAGATATATTGGGTTTTCAATACATGTTAAATGTATATTTTATGAATGTTGATGAAATGAGATATGTTTTCTAAGCATGATATATATCACTTGTCCTTCAAAGGCTAAATCTCTTTGCACTACAACAGAACTATTCAAAACTCTCCTTAAAGTCAGCAGGAAGCTTAAAAAAAAAAAAAATGACCCAGATATCATTTGGCAGCTTCACTAAGTTGCGGTGAATTAGTCATCAACTCTTTAAATCACTCCAGTTTTGCCACAATGTGGAGACTCACAGTTTGCAAATTGTCAAAATATTATAACTAAATTTTATCTGAATATACATCTACTTTGATGACATTTTTTAAAAATAAAGCTTCACAAATTGGGCATAAGAGACATCAGATCTCCCTCAGTTCTGAGGAGTAGAGTGATGGGAATGGGGAATGCAGAATTGGTGACAACAAGCCTTCTGAATGAACACAGAAGTTTTTACCTGTAGGTTTTGCTCCATGACTAGACTCTTGTGTCCTTGACTCTATCCTGCCATTTGTTTCTCATCCTTGTGATCACTGATGAGAACTTCACAGCAGGATGGACCCAGAGTGACCAGAGAAAGGTTTGACTCCATTTTCTTCCACGTACCTAACCAAAAACTTGAGAAATGAAGAAAATAGAACTGGGTGAGAATGAGAAAAGATTTAAAAGAAGAGGCAAAAGGAAAAAAATGTATTGTCCACATTTTTTCTTCAGTAAGAACTTCATAAACATTCAAGTAAGTGACATTTTTGTCACTGACATGTTTCGATCTGGATTACTTTCAATGGGAAAACATAAATAATTAAAGATGAACATAGTTCTGCAAATATTCTAATGGTAATTATATCTAAAGGTAATTCCTAGCCTTCTCAGTGTTGGGAGAGCAGAAATAATCAATGGATATGAATAAATTAATAAAATTATCAGTAAGCTTTTTTTTAAGAAGTCTAAACAGTAAGTGGCTCTTTGACTTTTGTAATCCAATATACAAATACATTTTCAGATCTATATCTTTTGGCCAAATTGTTATAATGCCAAAGGATTTAGAAAATGCAGAGGTTATTTTATTGACCTAATATTTCTGTTTTTCTAAAGTATGACATTCAAAATTATCAGTCTGTTTGGAATTAATAATTTCATGGCGAGATGCTAGAGGACATTTAGGCCGAAGTGACAATAGCGCTTCAGTATAGGAAAGGTTTATCACAGAAATTTAATTATTGCTTGATTTGTGGTTCTATATTTAATAAAAAAGAGAATTGACTCATCTTAATTTCATGTCTAATCTCTTAAAATATATAGTATATATATATGCATAGTATATATAAATATCATATATAATATACACATATATATACACACACACACACACACTTTCTTTGTGTTTTTTATATATCATATTTCTCCGTACTGCTTTACTTGGTATAAGCTCACTTTTATTAAAGATGTCTAAACACAATTATGAGAGATTCTGATTTTCAGAAATGAATATACAAAAATTCACTTTACACATGTGTTCTGAAGAAGCTTTATGTGTAATTTTTGAAAAACCTCCCCCTTGGTTATACAGTGTAACAGAACCAATTCTTACCACTCCACTGAAAGTATTCCCTTGCACAGAAGATCGTTGCCTCTGTGCTCATGAAAAGGAATCCTAAATATTCCTAAAACAACTTGTTTTCTTCTAAGGAGACACACGGAAGGGTTTTGTTTGCTTTGTTGGCGTTGTTTTAGTATCCTTAGGAGAGCACAAGGAGCAGGTGTTGGTTGACTCTACTTAATGCTTGAAGGAACTGAAATTTAACAAAATTAAAGGACTTCTGTTGTCAAAGGAAAAAAATCAGAGGCCCAAAGCCACCTCCTGGAAGATCTACTTGCTCTGTGCCAGGTCCGGTATTAAATTCCACCCCTCCCTAAGACTTGGCTGTCGACACCTCTTAAGTCTATGTGGCACTAAGCTAAGTATTCTAACTTCTCACCTCTCAACTTCTCAACTGCAGAATGATTGTCACCTAGTTGATATCTCTTTGTGCGTTGGTATAGAGGTTATATGTGAAGGCTTGACCATGACCTTACTTTTTCCAAACCAGAACTTTTAGCAGCCTAGATTTGTGGTAAGAGCTATCTATATTGCCTGGTTCTAATAAATACACATGAAAATCAAAGAAAATATTCAAAACTGTAAGCATAAGCAGATAATCGTCTTTCTCACATAAAACTATTTTTTGCAGGTCTTCATAGGTATATATAACTGTCTTTGGGTTACTTAAGTATTTTTTATCAGGTGTTTCCTAGTGGCAAATAAACACTACATGCCTAAATTAGAGCCCAGAAATAACTGCACAAGCCTGGGGGGGTGGTGCAAGTGCATTTTCAACACAATCTGCTCTCTAATTATAAGGTCCAGCTTAGTCGATGTATCTTGAAACATAATTAATTATGATTTGTTTAAACACTGCTTAAAATACATTATTCTTGATTTCCTAAGAGCTGGATTACAGGGAAAATTTTAATTTTAAAACTACTAGTGTTTATAAACATCTTAGTATAATTTGCATTATATTGCATTAAAGTTAATGCAATAATTATAAAGTTATCTGCAATTGCCCAAATGCAATTTTAAAAGGAAAACATCATACAATATAAAGGGGTATAAATTACAGGAAAGAAAAAATATTTTTATATCAAATCAACTCATAATGGAAACATTCTTATTTAGATAAAAGAATCCAAATGTTGTTCACATCAGAAATTCTGGTCATAGGGTCGCCTGGGTGGCTCAGTCGGTTAAGCGTCCGACTTCGGCTCAGGTCATGATCTCACAGTCTGTGATTTCAAGCCCCGCATCGGGCTCTGTGCTGACAGCTCAGAGCCTGGAGCCTGTTTCAGATTCTGTGTCTCCCTCTCTCTCTCTGACCCTCCCCCGTTCATGCTCTGTCTCTCTCTGTCTCAAAAATAAATAAATGTTAAAAAAAAAATTAAAAAAAAATCTGGTCATAATTTGCATATTTATTGTGGTAATGTAAAATTTACCATCTTAGCCATTTCTAAGACTACAGTTCAGTAGTGTGAAGTATGTTCCCATTGTACAACCAATCTCTGCAACTTGTTCATCTTGCAGAATCGAAGTTCTATACCCGTTGAACAACTCCCAGTTTCCCTAATCTCCCCTCCCCATCAAGCTCTTGGCAACCACCATTTTACTGTTTATGAAACTGGCTACTCTAGATACCTCATGTAAGTGCAGTCATATAGTATTTGTCTTTCTGTGACTGGCTTATTTTACTTAGCATGATGTCCACAAGGTTAACCCATGTTGTAGCATACATACGAATTTCCTTCTTTTTTGAAGCTAAATAATATACTACATTCTGCTTATCCTTTCATCTGCTGATGGCCTCTGGGGTTATTTCCACCCATTAGCTCTTGTGACCAGTGCTGCTATGAACATGGGTATACAAATATCTCTTCAAGATTCTACTTTCAATTCTTTTGGATATTTACCCACAAATGGAATTGCTGGATCATAATGGTAATCTTATTTTTAATCATTTCAGGAACCACCGTACTATTTTCCATAGTAACTGTGCCATTTTACATTCCCACTGACACAAAGTTTCCAGTTTCTCTGTATCCTCAACAACACTTATTTTCTGTATTTTTGATAATAGCCACCACAGTGGGTGTGAAGTGATACCTTATTATGGTCTTGATTTGAATTTCCTTAATGGCTAGTGATGTTGAACATCGTTCCACATGTTTGTTGGCAATTTGTACACCCTCTTTGGAGAAATGTCTGCTCAAGTCCTCTACCTAGAGATAATTTTTTTATCAGTCTCATGTATTTGCTACCTTTTCTAAATAAAAGGTTTGTTGGTTTGCCTGTTTTAAATCAGGGTTAATAAGATTCAATATTAGACGAGAAGAAATTTGTGAAATAGTTCTCAGGAAATTTTGTTTTGTTTTGCCTTCTAGTTTGTCTTCAGACTTCACCAGTTCATAAGAGAAAAGAAAAAGAATTGTGCATTGGTCAATCAGTTGAATTTGCTGAAAACAAATCCTGACCTAGGTTTGACTTGATGAGGAAATTCTTGTACCCTCAGCCAGAAATGTTTACAAAGGTGGATCAACAGTGGCAGTAACACCACAGGCTAGAATACTTTCAGGACCCAGCAGAGGGCCCCACCAGCCCTGAGGCTGTGGTCCTTTGAAGACCAGTAGTGGTTTCAGAGTCCTGAAGTTGCTGAGTTTCAAAGCCAGAATCTCTCACTGGCCTTAACTGTATTTCTAAAGAGCAGTCTTTGTTGCTCTTGACCTCCCTGCCTGGTAATTTTCTAGGCTTTTGTTACAGTCACTTGAGCAGGATACTGCCTGGTTCTCCTTTGGAAGTATTAGTCTCAATCCTCTTCACACATTCTAATTTCTGCTCTTGCTTCCTTGTCCTTGGTCCCTCTAACCAAGCGTCCTCAGCTTAAGCATAACTGATGATTTTTCTTCTCATTCTCAGGTACATTACCTACACCCAGCTGCACAAAACTAGTCCTTTTTTTCTGGCAATCTCACCCTTTTATTTTTCAAAGCTATTATTTTCTCTACTTAACCTTGAATTTTTAATAACTGCTCACATTGATTGGACCGTACCTTCCTTGTCAAAGTTGAGGGTGAGCCAATCTCAATTCTTCCCTGGGAAGAGAAATCCTTCTCTAGTGACAGCTTTATGTGATTCGAAGATTGCCAACCTCTGAAAGAAGCTGATTTACAAACAGAAGACTGACGGTCAGGAGGGTGTCATGTTCCAAGTTTAGTCACCCCTTAGGTCAAGCTGCATCTTGCCCTTCAATGGCTAGGCAATCCAGCTTTTCAATAAAATCCCCTCCTTGCCAGAAAGAATTTAAATGGATTTCTATTACTTGCAAACCAAAAGATTCAAAATGAATATATTTATCTCCTGTGGCCACTGAATCCCCCCTCCCTTTATGAGATCCTAAATCTGGCCTGGTCAGGCCTTAGCTTTCCTTTGTTTGGCTGGCATGACCTTTCTACAAGACTTTACTGAAACCATATGAAGCAAATATACCACCATTGTCCTGTGAGAATTTCTCCTAGGTAGTAGGTTTTCAAAGATACTTCAAGATTTAATAATTTTTCCTTTAAGAAGGCATTTAAAACAAAAATTGTCCCTCTATTACCCAGGTTAGAAGGCCTTACACCTATATGTACTTATGTTTTCTTTTCTTTTTTTTCTTTTTTTAAGTGTTTATTTATTTTTGAGAGAACGAGAGCATATGAACACAGGGGAGGGGCAGAGAGAGAGGGAGACACAGAAAGTGAAGCAGGTTCCAGGCTCTGAGCCGACAGGACAGAGCCTGACACAGGACTTGAACCCACAAACTGCGAGATATGACCTGAGCCAAAGTCGGATGCTTAACTGACTGAGCCACCCAGGCGCCCCTGTACTTGCGTTTTCTGATGAAGCATCTATGAACATCAGTCTTGCCCTCTTGGCTAAATAGCAAGTTCATTTAGGTTTGGTATGAGTGCACCTGTCTCATCTTTTTCCAGGCCCTACAACGTTGATTTGAATTTGGACTTTGATCAAAGAGGACTTATGTACAAATGACCTCAGGGCATTACAGGTAAATATACAAGAGCATTCTTAATGTAATGGTTTCAGGACTGTAGGATGGGAATGGGTTTGGGGCACAGGAGCCATTTTGGTTCATTATTAATTTTATGATGAATGTCCATCTGTGAGGGGTAGGGCAGACTGAAGCCCAGTGCTGTAATCGGTCATATATGAATGTAAATCGAAATGTGAAGTTTGTAATGAGTCTACAACCAGGGACTTTTAGCAGCTCACATCACAGAACTCCAATCTCACAGCCTAGCCCATGTCCTGATTCTGATGTAAGGAGATAGTTCAAATATTCCATGAGAAATACACCTCTGTACATGTTCAGAAAATCCTTTGTGTTCTTTGCTCCCATGAAGGGTAATCCAAAACGGACAAAAAAAAAAAACATAAACAAAAAAAACAGGGCAACACCTCTACTCATAAACTAATCATTACTTTACACCTTAGTCTGTTCATGCCTGCTTCAGGCAAATTTCCATGAGAATTCTAAATGTTTTGATTGCTCAATAAACCACTGACAAAATGCAAGGGGCCTGAGCAGCCACAGCAGGCCTCCCCAAGCATGAATTCCCAAAACCTACTTATTTGCCAGCAGATGCAATCTTCTGATCTCCAAAGTTACATTTGCTTGGAGCCCAGCCTTTGTTTAGATCAATTAAAGTGCCCTGGGCAAAATGCATGTCTCTTCTTTTTATGTACTTTTCCCTCTGAGTTGCCTGCAATGCATTTATTATAAAGAGAAATTTACCAATATGAAAACGCTCATTTGGGAGATTAAAAACAAGGCTATTTGGTTCTAGAAATTCAAATTTCCTCTCACCTTTTTATTCACAAATTGGAAGTATCATCAGAACCTTCTTTGGGAGGGGGAGGATATGTTCTTGAATCCTATGTCAATTGCTAACTGAAATATACTATTTCATAGTAAAGGAGATACATGCATGTTTTGGAAAAAAGAGGCTGTTTAAAGAATCTGGCTGTTCCTGTTTTGACTGAACTTCTTTAGGGAACATATGCCTATTCCAGTCTTATCAAAATTAGAGAGGGTTTTGAAACTCTTTGTTGGGACTTGGTGCCATGTGAAGGGTAGCTATGGAGCTCAAGTTTAACCTGGAATTAAAAATAGAAGTGACGGGTTAACCTTAGGGATCCATTGATCATATAGCTTTCCAAAAGGTTAAGAAATGTCAGTTACAGGACAGAAAATTCAAGGCAACATTGCCACCACAGCCCAGCGTTATAGGGAGGCTAAGCTAAACAAAATGCAAACAGATGGCCAACTACTATCAGTAAGTGAAATATCTCTTAGAATATTAGAATATGGATTTCAAATTTTCTCTCTTATTATAGCCTGCTTGTTTTCTTCTTTGTAAATGTTCGAGATTTCATGTGACCTTGTTATTGGGAATATACTGGAATTTATGACTACTCAAATTTAGTTCTGAAGATTTTAATTTTATCAAAATTTAGAAATATTACATTGAGTCTCCAGAATTAAAAATTACCTGTATTTTAAATCTAGATATAATACCTCTTGTAAAATATTTTCATATAATCCTATGAAAAGCTAGAAGAACAGGAATTATTATTTCTAATTTATAAATGATAAAGCAGTGTCTCAGGAATCAATATGGAACAAAGAACAGCAAAGCAGAGATAACTTTTCAGGTCTCCTGGAAACTCAGTGCTCTTTCCAACATAACACAAGCCATTTAAAAAAAAAAAAAAATCTCCAAATATCATACTAGCAGTGAAACAGTTTCTATAGAAACATATGAAATGAAATTTTGTTGTTTTAGTTTTTTGAAGTGTTCTACATACATTAACATTGATGGTGAAGATAAATTTGCCAAGAATAAAGCTTACATGTAGGTGCGAGAGACTTTCCTTACTGGATGGAATTTATGTTTCATGGCAACAGACATCTCAATCCCATTAATCCTCAAGTTTTACTAAAAGGTAACAATACCATATTTATCCTTGCTAATTGATGGATCTCTGTGAAAAGGTAGGAACACAGTTTGCTGTTGTCATAGTTTTAATGAATCAGTTGTGGATTGTTTTTATAGAAAGTGTTTGTTGTTTTGCTTTCTCATTTTGCTTAGATGAGGGCTTTAAGGTTGTATCAAGATCCTGCTTTGAAATCAGTTTATATATAGGGGAGCCTGGGTGGCTCAGTCAGTTAAGTATCTGACTCTTGGTTTCAGCTCCAGTCATGATTTCGTTGGGCTCTGTGCTGACAGCATGGAGCCTGCTAGGGATTCTCTCTCTCCCTCTCTCTGCCCCTCCCCTGCACACATGCACTCTCACTCTCTTTCTCAAAAATAAATAAATAAACTTAAAAAAAAAAATCAGTCTGAGCACCTCGGTGGCTCAGTCGGTTAAGCGACAGACTTCGGCTCAGATCATGGTCTCGCAGGTTTATGGGTTTGAGCCCCGCGTCTGGCTCTGGGTTGACAGCTCAGAGCCTGGAGCCTGCTTCAGATTCTGTGTGCTCTTGTTTCTCTCTGCCCCTCCTCCACTAACACTCTATCTCTCTGTCTCTCTCTCTCTCTCTCAAAAATAAATAAACATTAAAAAAAAATTTAACAAAAATAAAAAAATCAGTTTATATATAATAGCTTATCATATTTTCAACTTAGTTCTTTCCTATACTCAAAGATAACCAAATGCCTATGGCAATGATTCCTCTCTTTATACATTCAAAGTCATGCTGACAACGAACCAGATTCTCACTTTCTGAACCTTGCTGAGAATCCTCATGGATGATTTCCTGACTACTGAAAGTCTCTGCATACAAATTTCAAAAAAGAAAAAGAAACTCATATGATCATCTGGCCCTTCTTTTACTTCCACTGATGCATCATCAGGTTTGGTCATCTTTGCCCATCTCATAACAAAGAGATAATAAGAGATAATAATTAAGAAATCATTTCTTTTCAAATCTTCCCTATAGGCAGATCTTCTCCATCAAAATCATATAACTTTTTATTTTTTAATATTTTCTAAGTATTGTTACCTTTAACTTAAATTCTTCCTATTACAAAGATCATTCATTAATATTAAACATTGTTTTGAATGTGAGTTAAGACCTTTTTTCTTCTTCTATATGTAAGTATAAAACTATTTAACTATTTAACATTTTCCTGATAGTGTAACTATTTAACATTTTCCTGGTAACTATACTGGAAATAAAATTTTAAATTTAATTAAAAAATTTCTTTATTGATTTTATGAATTGGGAAATAATACTGAGTCACCCTTCACCTTTTATTTTCCATATTTTCCAGTCTCAGTTTCTGTGACTCATCCATAGACCTTATATTGTCACCTATTTCTTCAGCTTTTCCTTCTACTTAATATTCAGTAATGACAAACACAAAATCTTGGCGCTGTGTTTTCACTTATTTTTTTGACAATGAACAAGTTACTTAAGCTCTCTAACATGATTTTCGTAATTGATAAAATATGCATAGTAAAGCTTACTTCATAAAATTTTGTAAGGATTAAGTGCAAAGTAATTGTATACGATGCATTTAGCACAGTGCATGTAAGCACGTGGTAGATAGTATGCTCTCTGTAGCTCCTAAGCAGAGGAGAGGAGCATGGGGAAGGTCTATAACTTATGAGATATTTCTCTGTAGAAAAGGAAGGAAGGAAGGAAGGAAGGAAGGAAGGACCACTAAATTAGCCTTTACCACAATTCATGGATTCCAAGGAAAGGATTTTCTCCCCACGCTGGTCAGTTCACAAATGCTGTCTGTCTTTTAACTATCCACTGCAATGGTGTTAGCAGGGATGGACAGTGTTTTTGGTTTTGCCTACTGGCCTCATCCTAAGTAGGCTATTTCTTTGCAAACGTATACTCTGATTGCTTTACACCCCTATATTCTGCCTGCTGTTCTCATTTCCCCAACTCCAGAACTGATGTTACTATTCTTCAAATTGAGGGCACCCTGGGGATGGAAACCTGCAGGGAAGCAGAATGAACTTAATCCCATTGTTAGTTTCTATTCTAAACTGCTCAGCAAGCAAAGAGCAACTCCTTACAGAATGTGTTGTTCCTGAGAGTGAAAGGGTAATGAACTGTAAAACCAGATGGCTCAGTCCCCTAAAGCCATTACAGGGTTAACTTCCCACAAACATGGGAGCAGCAAGGGTGCCACCTCCTGCCGATCATCTCCTCACATCCCCAGTATAACTACCCGGGTCTTAAAAGAAGTCTCCTTTTATTGGGGAAAAAGAAAATGTTCAAATTTGTTAAGATGAACAAGCAAGAACACAACTTCTCAATTCAATGTTGTAGAAAACTGAGAGAGACTGTTTACATTTCCTCCCGGTAATTCCAAAGAGTTGATACTGTAATGTGGGAAGGTAGATGGAAGTTCTTGCCTGTGGGTTGGGAGAGCACAAATGCAGGTCAGTCTCTCAACAGTGAGCTCTGTGAGAAGCTCCATGCCAGGGTTCCTCTTTTTCTTTCTTTTTTTTTTTTTTTTAATTTTTTTTTTTTTGATGTTTATTTATTTTTGAGACAGAGAGAGACACAGCATGAACGAGGGAGGGTCAGAGAGAGAGGGAGACGCAGAATCCCAAGCAGGCTCCAGGCTCTGAGCTGTCAGCAAAGAGCCTGACCTGGGGCTCGAACTAACAGACCTTGAGATCGTGACCTGAGCCGAAGTCGGAAGCTCAACCGACTGAGCCACCCAGGCGCCCTGGGTTCCTCTTTTTCTTATGACCTTTCTGTCTATAATTTGATGTAAAGAATTCACAGGGATATATGGCCCCTGTAAAAGGCTAATGACAACTGCATATGCACATCAAGGGAAGGTTCTTCTCATGAAAAAAAATTAGAGCTTTTACTACAAATAAAAGAATACTGAAATCCTAGCCCTGGTCCTGTCCCTTTCTCTCCATTCTAGTTTTTAAATAATTTTTTTACGGACAATGACAGGGACCACATGTGGTATTATTGGTCAATGTATTTTTTTTAAGTTTATTTATTCTGAGAGAGTGAACAAGTGGGGGAGGAGCAGAGAGAGAGGGAGAGAAAGAATCCCAAGCAGGTTCTTCATTGTCAGTGTGGAGCCCAAGGTGGGGCTCGAACTCATTAACTGTAAGATAGAGACCTGAGCTGAAGTCAGATGCTTAACTGACTTAGCCACCCAGGCACCCCTGGTCAATGTAGTTCTAAAGACATCTCTTTTTCTCAAAACTTAGTGAAAAGTGCCTTCATCCAATAAAGGTAAGATGAGAAGGAGAAGCCAGCATTGTTCATTTGACCCACATTACAATTTTTATTGTCCTCCAGCTTCTTTTTTTCAAATTGTAATACTGTGAGAAATCAAATACAACTACAAATCTTTCAACACTATTTTCATTACAGATTGTTCTCAAATATGGCTATTTTGCTTATGACATGAAATTTCAGAAAACTCTTCCAGAAATTCATTTGTGAGACCAAATGCCATCCCTTTGATATCTAGTTTCTACAAGGCACACACAGTCTTTATGGGAAATCCCAAATAAATCACAGGTTCCCACTGGAGGACATAACTCACAGTTTCATTTTCCTAAGTAGAATATTTCAGAGTATTTATTAGTCTTTGAAGAGAAAGCTTGTTGGTAATGTTAATTTGGCTTTTAATTTGCTTTTATCTATTTCTTATTTCCTGCTGCTTACCTTCATTACTAACAGGGTAGGCATCAGGTATAAAATTTTATGCTACCTCTAGTTGCTAAATCCAAGCATGTAGCTGCATCCACTACACTTAATCCTGATTACTAAGGAAGAAAAAAAAAAGTCTGCACCCAAAACCCCATTTAGCTGTTTTCACGGAATTAACTTGCCCCAAGAAATCTATGAGCCAGCAATCAGTCAGCATTTTGCGAAGGAATATGCTATTCATTTAAACTAGCAACCTACACTGAACATCCATGGGCTGTGTCTATGGTCTTAGTCATAATACCAGAGAAAAGCAGAACAGCTCGTGTGACGCAAGAGTTAAGTCGGAGCTATTCACGCTAAAGCAGATCAATGACCACAAGAGTTCTAAATGAATGAAGAAGGGATAGTTATTTGATTGAAGTCAGTTAACGTAGAGTATCATTTGCTAAACTTAGCAAGTCAGGTGGGAAAAAAAGGCAACTGGCACCTGTCCCATGCCTCAACAGGTGTGTTACGTGAGTCAGCTCCTTTAATCTTCACCACCTTGCAGCGAAGGCATTATTATCTCCATTTTGTGAAAAGGAAACTGAAGCTAGCAGGGGTGAAGTCATTTGCTAGGAAATGGGAGATGCTGGATATGAAATGAACTCTGACTAAAAGAGTTTACACCTTATCCGTGGCCTGCTGCCCAGGTAGGAAACCTGTCTGGCATCCTTCACTAATTCATGGGGCTGCAAACAGGGCACACTGAAGAGGTGCTGTACTGGGTCATCGTGGGGTAGTTCCAGCCGGTGGACAAATCGACAAATGGGCCCACTTAACGTACAGGGGAGAAGATTGAATGGGCCCCTAATGAATAAACAATATTTTAAAATATTGACCTGGAAAATGAGTATTAAGTTATCCCATTTCGTTGGCCTTTCTTTTTGAATTGGGAACACATTCAGTGGGTAAATAAATAAGAGCTGTCCAGTGTTAAGTGGGCATCTACCTTGGCCCCAAGGGCCCGGTGCCCATCCTCTTCCTCCCATATGTGAACTGTTGTTTATGCAGGTCTTACTGCCATCATTCTTATGCAAAAGGTAGCATAAGATACACATCGTTGGGCACCAAGCTTTTTTCCCATGACAACATGTGGTGGGGCTTTCTCAGTGTTAGTGCCTGGTGAAGCTTCCCCACTCGCATTTGCCAGTTGTACTGCTGAAATGCATAGGTACACAAGAATATATCTAATGAGTCTCCTTCCTATTGATCGACATGCTTTTCAAATTTCTTGCCATCTCAATTTTTGTTTCTTTACCGTGTGTCCATTTTTGTCTCTTTCAGTGAATTAACTTGTACCTTCTTCGTTTCAAACATGTCCAGGCCTATCTGTAGGTAAACTCTCCAAGTGGGATTTCCAGATCAAAGAGAAAATGAATTTGCGATTTTATTACCTAGCAAGTAAATCGCTTCCAGAGGAATTGTAGCAGCCTGTATGCCCTTTTGCGGTGTAGGAGCATGCCTGTTCTCTCGTGGACTTTCAGAAAAGAAGTTTTTAAACAATCAGATTTGGGGATCTTTGTCTGATAGACATTTCTGATAGACAAAAATGTGATTTTTGTATACCTCTTCCACTGTATGTTGCCCTTGGTTGTTGTTTGCATATGTGAAAACTGCTGGAAATATGTGTTGATTGTATACCTCACCACTTTATTGAAATCTTTAGTTGCTTATGGTGGTTTTTCCGGTGATTCACTGGGACTTTTCCAAGTATATGATGACAGTGTCTGCACAGCGTGATAGCGTCACCTTTCTTTACAAACTCATTCCTTGTTTTTTTCCTTTTCTAATTGTAATGGCTACTAACTTCAGAACAATGTTAAATAATAATGGTGATAATGAATTTTCTTGATTTAACCTTGACGTCAGTCGGCTGTATCTCCTCTTCTTTATTAAGCACAAAATGATTTTTATGCTGAGGAGTAAATTGTATCCTGTTTCTATAGTGTTTTTATCAAGAACTATTGTTGTAATTCATTAAATGTCTTTTGAGAATCCATGAAGGATATATATATTTCTCTTTAGGTATGTAATTAAAAGAACTGCTATATTAATAGCTTTCCCAATATTCAACTGTGCTTGAATTCCAGGAGTAACCCACTGGTCATGATAAAATGTTTTTTAATGTAGTGTTGGCTTCTGGTTGCTGATATTCAGGGTTTTTTTAATAAAAAATGATAAGCTAGTTAGGTCTATGGGTCCATTATTTTCTTTTTCATGTCATTTTTGCCATGTTTTGTACCAATTTACACAGGAAGTCCTCATTTTGCACTGTAGTGTGAAACTGTAAAAATGACCATGCCCCCAAAACCATGCAAAGGGGTCTTAATAACCTTTGAAATCTGGGCAGACGTTTCCCAGCAGCGCCCATAGTTGTGTTAACTGTTTCACCAAATAACGTTAATCAATTCATGCCAACTCCTAAGACAATGAAACCAACTTTTACCGGCAGTCAAGTTCAGGCTCCTCATAATCACTGTATATAGTTTCAACCATAGTGGCTTCCTGTCCTCAGCACATTTTAACTAAAAGATGTTGAAACAACTTTGGTTTGCTTTTTTTTATATTTAAGAAACTTTGCTGACATGGTTCGCACTGTAACTTCATGGAGACTTTGATCTCACCTTATCTTTGCTTTGCTGTTGCTATGTTTCCTTTTTTTTTAATTGTAGAGAGAAAGAGGCAGGTGGGGGAGGGGTAGATGGAAAGAAGAGAGAGAGAGAGAGAGAGAGAGAATCCCAAACTGCAGAGCCTGAAGTGGGGCTTGATCCCATGACCCTGGGGTCATGACCTGAGTGGAAATCAAGAGTCAGACTCTCAACTGATGAGCCATACAGGCACCCCTGTTGCTCCTTTTAAATCTTCTCTTGTATCCAATTCTACTCCAGCATCATCAATTGTCATGTCTTTGCTGCACTTAAACCTTTGTTGGCCAATTTCCTCTTTCAATATTCCATTCTTGTAAAACGATACATGGGTTTGTCATTGGGAAAACAAGAAACAACACGATCTCATGTTTTGCTCTCTGTGCGTAAAGCGAATGACAGATACTCGATGACCCGTCACCAATAGACTTTGAAAGAGGTGACATGATGGACACTGGTCATAATGCACATCTGTTATGTACACAGTGATTTGTGGACAGAGAGCCAGCAGTGAAGTGTTTACTTTATGCAATTACTCATGGTTAATACATCATGGTTACTGAAATTTGAACCCTGTTGTTGAGGGACTAGTGTTATTTAACAAAACTATAATAACAAGTTCATGCATTATGAAGATTGCATACAAAGTGTCTGAAAAGTTGTTTTTCCACAGTGTTTTAGAACAGTTTTAAGGACATTAAAATTTTCAGCCCTGTCTCAGAATTCTCCCGTGAAATGATCTATTCTTGCTTCTTTTTTTTTTTTTTTCCTGCCCCAAGATAGCTATATTTCTTCTATGGAAATAAGATGTTTAGAGTTTTAAAAATCTTATCTGGGGTCAGTAATGGTCAATTATATTTTCTAAGAAAATGATAATTTTTCTTCAAGGTTTTCAAATTTATCTGAGCAGCATGAAATAGATCTCAATGTATGCACCAAATATAGATGGGTTACTTCAGGTTGATCGTTCACCTTAAAAAAGTATGTTTTTGCTTCATTCTTCTGTTATCTGAGTTCTGCTGCTATCGGGCCGTCTTGCTGTCCCCCTTCCCCTGAAACAATATTTGCTGCCCTTCATCCCAAGAAGCTTAGAAGGTACTCTTACCTGATCACAGCACACCCTCCCCTTTTATTTGAATGTGTGGATTATGTCTGTCTTCTGATTTCACTGAAAGTGAGGCATACAGGTTTCATTAATGTCCATCTTGTTAGTCTTGCATAAAATCCAGAAAGACAAAGGGAAATTGCTACCTTGCCTTCATGTTTATACTAGAAGTAGTCACTGGCTTTTCAACACAAAGCTAAACAATTCTTTTTTGATATGTACATTTGGCTCAATAAAGTTGGAGTTCTTAAAACTAAATTACTTGTGAATTCTTTTGTCATGGTAGCTGCCAGGGGCTTGGTTTGTGGGAAAAGTGTGATTATTAAGGGAGAGTTTGATAATGTGGTTTTTGGGGGATGACGGAACTGTTCTGTATCCTGATTGTAGCAGTGGTTATATAAATCCATGTCTGTGATAAAATTTCAGAGAACTATTAAAAAATGAAAAAAAAAAAAAACCGTGGGGAGTACAAATAAGGCCTGTGGGTTTTTTTTTTTTTTAAGTATTTTTCAAAGTCAGTTTCTTGGTTTTAGTAAGTGTACTATGATTATGTAATATCACTGGGAGAATCCAGGTGAAGAGTACACAAAAACCCTAAATCATTTTTGCAAGTAAAATAAAAAGTTTGCTCACATTTGAGCAAATTTTTGCTCTAATTCTTAGATCTATTTCTTCCTATAGAAACTTAGACCTTCCAGATATTTAGATATACCACAAATAGGTAGTAGGAAACCCAATAATATTGTTTAGTCTCTGCACATTCAAGACTCATATGTGTTTCATTATGTCATGGTTGTATTTTCATATAACATGGTTACTTTCACTTGAAAAATTGGATAAAAAACTTCTCAAAACTGGGATATGTATGACTGATTTCTATACTGATCTTCGATGGGAAAATAGAGGCATCTCTGTTCAGTAGTGTGATAGGTTAAAGAAGGAAATATGATCCACTTTTCTTTGAAATAATCAAACTTCACTGTGCATTCTCTTATGGGGAAAGAAGAATGTCAGAATAATTAATACAAAAAGTGAAGTGTAAAATCTTAGAGGTTGATGTGGGAGACCTGGGAATGGGAAACCATTCTGCTTGGATTAAGATCGGTCACATGATTGAGATTAACTTTTCTGTGTCAGTTCATTAAAGGAGGAAGTTGAACTAGATGGCCCAAGGCAGCACTTTACAAAGTGTGGCCAGTTTTCAGATAATACTGAGAAGCTGCTAAGGTGGCTGGCTGGGTGTGGAAAGCCACCAATCCAAGATAAATTTTACATCAGAAATGATTGTTTTAAGCAGGACTGTAACAATATCCATTGCAGAAATAGTGATATCCCTGACAACCGATTGAAAAAGTGAGAGTTCTTAAACCAACTCGTAAATTCATTTTCAGACCTTAGGGAAACAGTTATTCTTAATTATAATTGCTTTTTATCCATTGGAAATTCTGGATCACCTTCAATCTTTATTCTTAAGCATTCCCCTATGAGTATATTTGACTGAAATATATCTTAAATAGCAGCTTTAGTGCCATGAAGTCAAAATTTTCTTTGAGATTTTCTGAAGTACATCATTATCATGAAGGAATTCATTACTCAAGATCTGAATAGGGTCACTACAAAAAAAAAAAAAAAAAGGAGGAAATACTTCAGATAAAGCCTCTATTTGACTTTATAACTAATAACACATTTCTTTATTGTAAGCTTTATTTTATATTCTCTCTAGCTTTTCATTTAGTTTAAAAATGACTGACCAGTTTTTCTTTCCCTTAAAATATATCTTTTAAATTGTTTACCACCTCCATGGGGTAACTACTTGAAGTTTTTACTCTCTTTTCAATCTATATTAGCATGTACTTCAGTAAAAAAGGAAAAAAAAATTTTTTTCTTTAATGCTAATTAAAGACTCCTTTTTTTTTTTTCCTTAACACTAATTCTTACCCTGAAGCCATTGACATGTTTTTAAACTATTCCTCTGAATATTCCTGAGAGACACATTACAGGAGAACCAAATACAGGCAGATGACTAGGGGGACATTGCCCACACTTGCCCTTCTTCTCTCACAAAGGTTATGGGTGTCACTCTGGGCACTGTCATCGCTGCCCTGTGACAACGGCTGGAACCTACAATGACTGAGTTTGGTTTCTTTTCTTCCAGGAAGTACCTGTGAGTTTGGACAGAGAAGATGCCTATATCATACAGAGTAAGGTTTGATGGGGTAAATATTTAGCATGTGGCCAAGCATGATGTGGCCACAGTGGGCTTCTCCCTTCTGCTGAAAGGCCTCGACACTACCAAGACAGTAGTAGGGTCGAGGCTAAGAAAGGCCTCGACACTACTCTGGGAATACCAAAGGACAGCTTGTTGAGTGAAGTGTAAGTATCCAGTCACTAAGGCAGTGACATGAAGCTGATCTCTTGATTGAGTCCCAAACAGCTCTGCCTGATCTCCACATGTTCTCACATCTTCTTCATAAATACATTTATATAATTCTTCAAGTTCCACCAAATAGACGGAGGCACACACTGGCAAAAAGATCCATCCAGTTCCTGGTGTTGTCAGCCTGCCTGTCACATTCCAGCAACAAACGACCTTCGGGGTTTGAGGACACCTCCCAACAGTAGCACCAGCTTCGCTGCCTTGTTCCCTCTGAACCTACAAAGCCTAAAGCTCTCAGCTTATTTTACCCTCTAGTCCCTTCGAACTTGAGTTCTAATGTCTTAGCCATTGGTTTCTCTCTTCATTTGATTTGAATCATACTTGCATCTATCAATGTCTCTTTGCCCCCCTCAACTCATCCTCTGACCTTGTTGGTAGACAACTCCCCATGAATCCCTCATGTTTCTGCCCATCTTGTGACATCATTTGTCTGGAATATCTTTTCGAGGATGTTTGTGTAGCAAATAGCCTTGGAAATATAGTATTTCCCCTCAGTGCAGAGGGCAGATTTCTTTGCCGTCTAAGATAAAAACAATGGCTTTCTCCCGAACAAAGTTTGGGCAAGTCTGCTAGCGGCACTTTAATAAGATGGAGGGTCCTAGGCTCATAGTTCCTTAGTTGTGCATGTAGGGTCCTCCTGGGTCTGCTTCTGCATCATTCCCATAGAGCCTGGGGCAAGGAGAACCGATGCAAACGTGAAGCCCATGATGCCTGCTGTTCTATGAGTAATAAATGTCTTTGTTCCTGACCTAAAGTCTTGTGTCTTCTGCTCGTGTCTATGAAACTGTGGCACGCTGACTTGTGAGCTTGTAAGTGGGGTGAAGTGTGATGTTACAGTTCTCGATATGCTTCAGTTGACATAAGCACTGTGGCTAGCATTTTCTAGCTGGGGTTTCCTAGCATTTGTGTCCTTTTCCTAATTTCACCCTGATTCCCTCTTCAGAATTCTGTATTCCCTATCGGATGCTATCTGAGGAATATAATTTGATGTTCTGTCCTCTCCACCTAAGAGATGGGAGCATAACCCAAGCTAAACTTGCTGAAACTTAGAATGACAGAAACAATGAAAACAATTAGCATTCTTTATCCCAGCTCCCTAAACAAATACTTCCTGCTATTTCTGAATATCCTTTTCCTAAAATCTATAGATAACCTGAACTCTGCCTGTGTCCTAACCAGTTTTGTGACACTTCCCATGAATTTTTTGAATTTCTGATATTTGCCACATACATTTCCTTTGGCTTGAGTTACTTCTGTTTCCTTCAACCAAAGATTTCTAGAAGAAGCAGCCTGGGTCTAGCACCCTGGAAGTCATAACGTGTTTCATATGTGTGAGGATTGCCTTTTCACACAACATGGTTACCCTTCACTACAGTTTGGGATTTGGAAACAAGACAATATTAGACACATAAATAAAAAGAATAAAGGACTCTAAATTTCTAGATTTTGTAGATCTTTTCTCTGTCTACAAACTTATTTCAAAGCATTAATTTAGTATCTACTGAGCACCTCCTTTATACAAAAACTGCTAGGAATATGGCAGTGAACAAAAGAGAAAATGTCTCTTTTCTCATAGAGTTTACAATCTTATTCTATTCTATATCCCATTTTTACTCTTTCTTTAAAAAGAGGCTGTTAAAATATAAATCCTTTGTGGGCATAAACCTTGTGCGTTTTTTATCACTTTTATTGGTGACTAGTTATTAAGTGTCCGACAAATATTTACTGACTAAATACACAAATCTCACTTCCAATGAGAAGTTGCTAACACCGAAACATCTGCATTTTTGGTCACAAATAATTGCCCAAGACAAAGACTAAGAGCATTAGAACCCAAAGGGATGAAGGGATAAATAAAGTTCTCTTTGTATTTAAATGAGGGCAATTTAAAGGTCTTAAGTTAGTATCAGTTTGACAAATTCTCAACGTCTGATGGACACTGAAAGTCATTCTTTATTAAATAAGAATTTACTAGAAACTAAATATGATTACTATTAAAGAGAACAAATAATAAGTATGAGAAATGCAAATAATAAAATAAATGGCATTTTTTGCACAAATCAAATGAAATAGAATTCAGAACTTTAAGGCAAAACCATAGTCTTCATTAATTAGTTTATACAATCTCATCTTGCAAGAGCCTCTATTTTTGTTTTAAGATCATATTTTCATTTGTCTTTCATTCTGGTACTCATTTTTTAAATTTTATGTCATCAGTTTTATTTCATTTTTAGTGCGCTTTTTTTCTCACATGTCCAACTGTTTTTATTGCAGCTTTCTATTAAAATCTACATCAAATGAATTATTACCAGGTCTCAGATCAGATGTGTGTTATTATTGTACCAGGAGAACTTCTGGTGGATTCTTAGAGAAAGGGTCAGGGAGTGACGTATCTGTGATGTGGAGCAGGGCTGACAGCCTACACTTACCTTGTTGCTTCCCTGAAAACCACTGATAAAAGGTTTGCTACATAATTAAAGGACAAATGGGTAAGTTTTCTCGATTTTAGTGACAATTACTAAGTTCTTCTTAAAAGAATAAACTGAATTCAACTTAGCTGTCTCTGGTTACAAAGAGGTCAGGTCAGGTTATCAGCTAAAAGCAATCCAGCAGTCAGCCACATATGTTCTAATAAATGTTGAATAATTGGCTTGTTTTTCTGTTATATTCAATACACGCTAAGTGAGTGGAACAGATGGGAAAGCAGTGATAAGAGAATACATACTATTTTTTACTGAGTTTGATCACTCTTAGAGCTTGGGTAAGCTCAGTATGTTTTAACAAGTGGACCAAAATAGCAGAATTTAAATATTTCTCCCACAGCTGTTTCTGAATGAAAAGAAAGTGCCATGAAAGGAATAGTAACTGAATACTTACTATGTATGAGATAACCCAAAAGATACAAAGATGAGTAAGACTCAATTCCTGTCTGAAAGAAGATTGCAGTGGGAGAAAAGGAGGCAATATGTTTCACATAATGCAGAAAAAGAACCATAAAAGTATGAAATACGACAGTAATTTAAAAAGCACTTCTCTATGGTTGAGAGACTGGGACAAAGATCGATGTGAGCAGAGAAACAGCTCTGGAGGAGCATAGAGGGTTCTAGCAAAAGCAACTGAGTCTGTGGGGATTGGGGAGCAGAGGGTTTGGTGTGTGGCCAGTGGCAGGTGGGGGCAGGGGGAAGGGAGTGGTAGCAGAAACGGAGGCAGCAGCAGCAGCAGCAGGAAAGACAGGTGAGAGAGAGTCTGTGCAAGGCTTTCTGTGCCATTCTATAAGACATGATAGATCTTGACGGTTTCCAAGAGCAAACCGTCCTCAGAGCAACGTTCTCAAAAGATCACTGGTGCCTTCCTGAAGGACAGACCGCTGAGGAGACAGACTGAAGGCTGGCTGGAGTCTGTGACCAGAAGAGGGCCATGCTTTAAGAGATGCATCTCAGTTTGCATGGCTGGAGAAGGCACAGCACAGAGGAGAGGAGTGCTGGAGGGACTTCTGGCAGACCAGGTGAGGCCCTAAACAATGATGGTAGAGACAGGCACAAGAATAAGAATGTCTAGAGAGTTAAGAGTTAGAGTCCCCCGGTAAGGACTGCTTCCTGAGGCACGATGACTCTGCCGTGCATTTTCTAACCCATGTTTTAACAGGAATTCTTTAAAAGACTGTGGAGCGGGCCACTCTTCTCTTCACAATTTATTTTTGGGAAAGCAAAAGAGAACAAAACATTAGTCTATGCAAAGTTAAATTAACTTATTTTTTCCTGAAGGACGTCTCAGAGATGTGAATATGATAATATGCGTGTTGACTGCTCAAGAGAGGAGACTAGCACACGGCATTTGGGAAGCCTAGTAGAGCATTAAAATCTGTTTTAGACCTGGCCACGCATTTTGGGAGCCAAGTGCGGCAACGTTACCTTGGAGTTTTAAACCTACGTGCCTGAGAGTCATGTGGGAAGTAGAAGCCCTCTTAGTGATTCAGCTGGGATGGGTATTTGGTTTTCTAATCAAACTATTGATTATTTAAAATTTCAGTCACAACACGTTGTATTTTAACTTAAAACGTATAGCAGGGCATCCCTTGGTGAATTTCTTGAGGAAGGACCAGAGGCTTTTCTGCCAAGAAGGTCTCCCTCGGGATTTTCATGTCCAATTCCATGTCTAAGCCATACCCATACAGCTCATCCACAATATCCGATGTCAGTTTTTTAAAGTAGAATGGAAAACTCTATTCACAGAAGAACAGACCTGATATTTAGGTAAGAAAGTTGATGGCTATTGGTTTCGATATACTGAACATACAGTGTCTTTAAAAATACACCTGTGGCTTTTTGGCAGGTATTCAGAAATGAATAAATTGCCTTTCCATAGGAGAATTAATCACAATTACCGCATTAAAAAAATTTTTTTTAATGTTTTATTTATTTTTGAGACAGAGAGAGACAGCATGAGCAGGGGAGGGTCAGAGAGAGAGAGACACACACACAGAATCCGAAGCAGGCTCCAGGCTCTGAGCCATCAGCCCAGAGCCCGACGCAGGGCTCGAACTCACAAACTGTGAGATCATGACCTGAGCTGAAGTTGGACAATTAACCGACTGAGCCACCCAGGCGCCCCAGTAGCAGCATTTTTTTTTTAATGTATACAAGTGTTTGTGCTTGTTGTGTCTACCTACTAAAATGTACTAATGGAGTTATTAAATTACAATCAAATCTCATAAAATCAAATGGTCTCGTTTAACCTCTACCTTCACAATAAATATTATTTTCAGACACAGGAGGTTTATATTTAGATACGTGGTTATGGCCTACATCTTGGTCAGGGTGATGGTCAAATAGATATGTTCGGTTTGTAAAAAATTATAGGACCGTGCCTTAAGATTTGCATATTTTCCTGTATAAGTTATCATTCAGTGTAAGTTTACAAACAAAATGGGAGGAATGTACATCAATTCTTTTGGGACCTATCGTTAGATCACATTTCAACAAGTAGACCAAAAATAAGTAAAAGCTGTAAGTAAAACTTCTTCTAAACATTACAAATATATTCTTCTATGAATGCGTTTCTTGTTATCTAAATTTTGTCAGTATGGGTAATGATCATGTACGTTTAAGACTAGTAATCTAGGGGCACCTGGGTGTCTCCGTCAGTTAAGTGTCTGACTCTTGGTTTCAGCTCAGGTCATGATCCCAACAGTTCCTGGGTTCAAGCCCTGTGTAGGACTCTGCACTGACAGTGAGGAGCCTGCTTGGGATTCTCTCTCCCTCTCTCTCTGCCCCTCCTTTTGTGCTCTTTCTCTCTCTCTCAAATATAAATTAACATTAAAAAGGAAACACTTAAAAAGAAGGAGTATATCTAAATATGCAGTAAGTTTCAAATGACTCCATTGTAATACTGGATAATTTTAATTTTACTATACTAGCAAGATGGGTAAGCAGAGGCCCTATCCTGAAACAGGATTAAAAAAAAATTTTTTTTTAATGTTTTTATTTACTTTTGAGACAGAGAGAGACAGAGCATGAGCAGGGGAGAGGCAGAGAGAGAGGGAGACACAGAATCTGAAGCAGGCTCCAGACTCTGAGCTGTCAGCACAGAGCCCAGCACGAGGCTCGAACTCACAGATTGAGACCATGACCTGAGCCGAAGTTGGACGCCTAACCGACTGAGCCACCCAGGCGCCCCTATCCTGAAATAAGATTTAGTGCATATATTTGCTTGATAATTGAAAATTTCCCCCAAATCCAGGAATCTAAGCCTTCAGAGTGTATATCACTATTAGTTGGAATCCTTCCAACTACTAGGGCAAAGGAATGGAAACCTTAGTCATTGCGAAGTTCTCACAGTGTATGTCTTTGGACCACCAGCTAGAAAACTCCATAAAAGTTTTAGTCAACCAGTCTGTTTTAAAATGCTTCTACTTTCATCACCCATTTGTGTTTAATTAAGCATTGTTATTAAAAAGTTTGAGTTGGATTCTTATTAATACAACACATTTAGAAAGAATGTATGGTAATTACTGCAGAACTCTGTAATTATCATAAAATTGACAGATAATACCTAGCTGGCCTTTTCAGAAACCTCTCTTTCGAATAATATACTGTATGTATTTTGTAAAAATTTTTACACACGCTCATACATGTACAGGATGTTGTGTTCTGGTGGAAAAAGCAGAACATGAAGCGATTCAGCTTTACCGAGTGAAGAATACACAGAAATTTATTTAGAAAACGAATGACCACACTTGCAATAAACTCCAAAATATCAAATGTGAGATGGCCATACTGTTCTGATGATCACGGAGCACGCACGCACACAACTGATCAGGATACGCAACCTCAGAGTCATGAAGCCAGACATGGGGAGGTACAGCAGTTACACGGTGATCAGTCGGGGGTGGGGCGGCGGGGGAAGAACACCAGGTCCTTACAGAAACTTTTCAGAGACATAAAGTCTAGATCTTTTTGGTTTTCTACCTTCCTCTGTGAAGTTTTTACATCTTAGTTTTTTTCTTTTCTTTTTTTCTTTTTTGGTAGAATGTTCCCAAATTCATTTTCTCCGTACTCCGTATTTATTTAAAATAAGCTAACAACTTAAAACTAATAGTTGTTTCTACTGTAAACATGTCATGCACGTTCTGGTGGTTCAAGGGTAAAATTAAAACAAGATATCCTCTAGAGAGCAAATATATTTATTATGCACTTTCATATACATAGGGATTTTTGCTTAATATAATACAAGGAATAAAATAAAACTTTTACAATGTGAAATTCAATGTACATTTTAGGCTATTTACATACCCCAAACCAAGGAAACAATAAAAAGAAACTATTTGTCTGCAACTACATTTGCTGAGAAGTGTAAATGGAGCAACATGAAGCAAAACGAACATTCGCATAGCCAAACAATAATGAGAAAACTACTCCTGTTTCTAAGTAGTGACTTGTTTTTGGTAAGGACTCCAGTAGGGGTGGGGAGTGAGGAAGGAGGACAAAAGATACTGGCATCACCTTGCAGTATGCGGAGTGCCAGTCAGTTTTCCTTCCAAAACCTTTCCTACACACATTCAGATTTTAATTTTTCATTACTGTTGTTTTAATCGCTTCCCTTATTATCAACTCATGACTTTTAGGGAATGGGCACAGGCGGAATGTTAAAAAGTTATAAGCACACGGCATCATATGTGTGTAGTGACGTCAGGTGATTTACAAAATTGAAGCATTTTGATGTTTAAAATAGCTCTTTAGGCATTTTAAGTTGGGGGGACTAGTTTTTACTCTTCTTAATGAAGCAAAAGCTGTTGTTTTCAGTCATGCTGTTAAATCCCCAAAGAAACAAGTAGGCAAAGCAGGGTATCTCCAGCACTCTTAATCATCCTTATCCTAACTAAAAACCTCTTCTGTCCTATTCCAAAACGCAATGAATATAAAAACACCCAGAGGACTACTTACTTTTGAAAATCATATTTTTCCAACAGGTTCTCTTCCTACCAACTGTTTCAAGTGTACATAATATGGATACGAAAACATTTAGCTCTTTGAAAAACATAAATCCCTTATGTAATGAGTCATATCTTTGCCCTTTGGCCACAAGGTGCATTTTTGTAAAAAACAATAAAATTAAATAAATACAATTCCAATAATTCAAGGTTAATAGAAAAACTGGCAGCTTTCAGGGTTCTCTTTCTAAAGAAAAATACACCTAATAAGAAATTAGAGCTTCATCCTCTACAGTAATGTAAATGTACTGTATTTGAGATATGAGTAACATTGGTTCTAATAATAGTATGTATTCATATTTATCAATAGAATCATTAACACTTTTAAGGCTACTTTGCAAGAGTCCTATTAAGTGTATTTAATAAATGTCCCATAGGGACAAAAATTCAATACTTGAAACATTCACATTCGAGTTATCAATATTGCCATGTCACCTTAATATCGATTGACCTTATCTCCTATTCCTGATTATGACTGATGACACAAACAGAATGTGTTTTGATGACTTTAAAAAATAAAAACAAAAGCCTCACACGAAGATTCAAGTGAGACACTTATCACAACTAATCACACGTTTCTATTCCTGTGAACAATGTATCCCATGTACCCTTCATGTATGAAGAGGACAGTACTGACCTCTGTTATTAACTAAGACATTTTCTAAAGATTGTTTTTCCGGTAGTGGCAATGTTGTGCTGAATCTCCAAATTCTCTTTCCTCATTTCTCTTTCTTATCAATAGCACATGGGAAACAGAATTTCTGGGCTTTCTAAAATTCACAAGGCTTATTCAAAGATCAGACTCAGAACCATGGCTTCTTAACAATAAATCCCAGCCTTTCCGGACATACACACGGCCCATCTAAGCCAGCTCCACTGGTTTAGAGTCCATCAAGAAGGCCAGGCCGTGGGTCCGATGGTCATCTGAGCCAGTCAACTTTGTGTTCCTTGTCACAGACTTCACCTTTAACCCTGCCATCCAGTTATCCTGTGAGCAATTGTCCAAAGAAGAAAACAGGAAAGAGTATGTGGACAGAAAAGTGCAAATCCATCACTATCGTTTACCAAATACCAGTAAAAAAAATACACACGTGCTATGACTGACAGGTTAATGGCGTCATCTGTGAAGGATGGCACATATTACACATTCATCAAAAATATTTATCCAATTAACCACTAAAATGGATTCCACTGATTTTTGAGTTGGGGCTATTTGGGTCATGCAGTGATTTATAAGATAGAAAGGACTGAGAGAAAAGCCAGCATTAAAATTGACACTGGTAAATTATATTGTACTTCACTGGACAGTTGAGGTAAGTGTAGTCGATGAATTGTTCAGGGATCAAAAATCTACCCTCAGACAGGTGCATCTCCCTCTACGTACACACGCCCTGAGGCATGGCTTTGTCCCTGAGAATTTTTATGCCTCAGAAATGATAGTCTGTCTTCTTGGAGGTGGAATGACAAGCGAGTGGAAGGTGAAATTGCATCCCAGTGAATGAAACAGAACTTTGTTCTGCCTATAGTGTGTTTTTTCCTCTATCTCTCTCCCTTTCATCCTTTCCTCTTTTTTTCTTTTTTTCATCTTTAGCCAGAGATCAGGAGGATTCTACTGGGAAATCCATATTTAAACTACTTAGAGCAGCTCCCTAAAATACTAGGATTATTTTCAAAAAATCTGTCAAGAAACCATTTTTCACTTCAGTGTGGCATTAAATAGAAACACATTTTCAACCAATGCCGAAGGTGTACTGAACATAAAATAGTTGCATGATTTATTTTATTGAGCAACATTTTTAAAGATACAAGAAACAAGCCATACACTACAACGATGCAAATGTGAAACAATATGCTTAAGTTTCATTTGCCACAAAAAGAAAAAAATAAAATAAATACAAAGGACACTGCCTTTTTGTATATATTTGATCATGGCACATGCACATTTATCAAATCTTAACTTAAAATACTTTACGCAAATTTTTTTTTCAGCTTTTATCAGGGAACTGCAGTATACATCTGCATTTTTTTCAAAAAAGTGCTTATTCTTATGTAGTGAATACAAAGCACACAAAATGAAATTTTTTAAGCACAGAGGGTTACACTGAGAAGGCAGCCTTACTATTTAGGCACATGACAGTAATTAAGGTAACTGTACTGCAGATATCACATTCTTCACTTTTTTTTTTTCAGCAAATCAACAGGCATTTTATGTTTTCATCCAGTAGCTGAAGAACCACTCCAATCACAATGTCTTCTGTTTCACAGAATAGGAAACTAATGCAAAAGTTAAAAAAAAAATTAATGTCTACATTATACTTATTATATAACTACATATAGTTTTAAGACCCTATATAATTATATATATTTATGTATTTACTATATAAAACATAAAGTGGACACATCTATTAGAGATTCATTATTTAACTTACAATCACTTTTAAAGAATCCACAAAATGTTTACCTTCATTAATGTGTTTTACTGTGTAATATATACGTATACTTTGCCTTTACAAAAGATAGCACAAGAGTTAGAGGGTTGTACCATCACTAAGTATTTTTAAAATAAGTCACATTGGAGAATGAACTAACTACTTTATACAAATTATTTCGGAATGAGATTTGACCAGTCATCCATCGATTCAGATTGAAAGGTGTTTACTATTAGAAAGCACAGGAAATTTACAATTTATAATGTTTCACCTAAAATACCCCTAAAATATATCTCCAAAGACAAAAAAAAAGCAAGAAAGCAAGAAAGAAAGCAAGAAAGAAGGAAAAACAAACCAGAAAGACAAGGGATATTTCAGTTTGCTAAAGAGTACATTTTTTTTTAAAGAATGAAAAATGATTAAGCAAAGTGGGATAAATATACTTGTAGTATAAAATAGCAAAGATTCCTAATGAAACCATTGGATTTATCTCTAATGAGAGAGATGTGCTTCTGAAAAAGTATCTATTATATAAAATTATATATATATTTTCTCACTAAATTCCCCTATGTAATTAGTGAAGTGTCCATTGTGGTGGAAAGAAAAAAAAATGTTTGTATTTAAATCTAATTTTATTTTGAGGTTTAAACATGTAATTCTTATGTGTAAATATAGTGGGCTCTAAATACCCTCTTGTGCATACATCCAACTTAACATCTTTCCTCACCTCTTCTTGGTGTGTGCAAATTTTATTTGGAAGATTCTTAAGAGATCTGCCATAGTAAAAATTACTTTTAGCTGATTAAATCTTTGACTTCTTCCAGGGTGAAAAAGGAAGGAAATTAACACTGACTACCTATCTACTAAGCACTACATATACTATCTTATTCAAACCAAAAAGTGAGTATTACAGAAATGGTCCTCTCCTCTCCCTCTATTGCCACCAAAGAATTTCTAAGAAGGGAAATGACTATGTAAGAAGAAATTCTTACTGAGATTCATAAGTAGTATATTCATTCATCCATTCACCTACTCAATACATTTTTACTGAAAAACTAATATAGGTCCAAACAGTATTCCAAGTACATGGAATATAGCAGAGAACAAACAGATAAAAACCCCTACCTTCACAGAACTTATATTTTAGTTGGGAAGAGACAAATAATAAACATAATAATAAATATATAACGTATGTGAAATAATAAATTCTTTGGATAACAAAAAAAACAGGAAAGGCAAAAAGAGAATGCTGGTGGTGTGGGGCAATTCAAATTCACAAGGGCACTAAGGGAAGGTGCTGCTGAGAGGATATCATCTGAACTGATTAGGCGAGGGAACTGGCCACATGACTATTAGGGAAAAGAGTATCCTCAGTAGAGGGAACCATACTTTTGATATTTTATTCTTTATGTTGATGAAATGTTACCTTTTATAATGGTGTTTCCTTTTTATAGTTGAAGCTAGGGTCAGAACCCTCGATCTGAAGCTTCAGGGCTTGTTTAAGGCTTAATTCCGTCTCTGAGGAAGGATATCCCTCTAACACTTCCTGATGCCCTCTGTCTTGTATTGTCCGTGGGACTGAAACCCTACCAAGAAAGACCTGGTTGCTCTGAAGATGATAATTGGGATTTGTCATTATTCCATTTCTCTTCTTCTGCTCCCCACTTTGTTGATGAATAAGAAATTGCTGTTGAGATCGACCAATTTCTTGCTGAGTTGAAGGTACCATAATTTTGCACTGAGATTCTGCTGGCGTCTGTTTAGGGGGTGCACTAGTACCAGATTTGGCTGTAGGTCCTCTTTTATCAAACTGAGTCATTTCATACTCTAAAACCTTTGGCTGTGAAGAATTATTTTGTTTAGCCTTTTTTCCAGCTGCCCCCGATTTGCTGGAATTTTCTGACTTCCCCCCTTTATTTGTTTTAGTTGACTTCAAACTGGGTTTTACTTGACTCCACTCAAATTCACTACTCGGTGAATTATGGCTCTGTCCCAGGGACTGTGTTGTGGAAGATGGGGAAACGATGGACTGTCGACTTCTACTGCGCGGCAATGAATGCTGCTGAATTTGTTCTGTAAATGACAGGTTATGAAAGCTATCAATTGGCACTGTTTGGGCTGTTGCTGTAGATGAAGTAGTTCTCAAAGATGAGTTTTTTGAGCTTTTCAGGGAATTATTTGACAATGACGACTTCTGACGATCGACTGTAGAATCTGGAGATTCCGAAGGAGAACTGAATGCATGAGCTGGCCCATTAGGTAAACCACGCAGTGAAGGCTGCACATCCCCTCCACCAGTACTGCCAGAACTATTTGATTTAATTGTTAATGACTGCATTTTTGAAGACGCCGATTGTAGAGGTTTTTGCTCCATTGTATGAACAGGAGACGGGGAACAGCCATTCAAAGTAGATGCACCATATTTTTCTAATAATTTAATTATTTGAGAATGTCCATTTTTGGCTGCAACCCGCATAGCAGTGCGTCCAAATTGATCGGCATGGTTTGGATCAGCACCGTGCTCTAACAAAACCTGCACAACATCAATGTGCCCTTCTTGGGCTGCAATACAGAGGGCAGTCGCACCTTGGTTGCACGTATGGTCAACTATGGCGCCATGCTCAATCAGAAGCTGAACCACTTTTACGTGGCCCTGCCAAGCTGCAGACTGCAAGGCAGACCGCTTTTCATTGTCTGCAGCGTTGATGTCAGCATGGTAGGTTATCAGAACCTGCACCATTTCCAAATGGCCTTGCCAGCAGGAAACATGAAGTGCTGTCCTTCCTTCAGCATCGCTTGCTTCTACATTTGCACCGTTTTCTAAAAAATACTCAGCCATTGTAAGCTGGTTTTCTAAGGCCAAAATATAAAGCGTAGGCCTACCATCAGCATCTTTGTAGTTAACGTCAGCTCCGTGGCTAAAAAGTAATTCAACAATGTCCCTATGCCCTTCTAACGCAGCAACACGCAGCGCATTTCTTCCATCATAACCTCTCTGATCAACGTTGGATTTATTTTCCAATAAGATTTGAACACAATCATAATGACCCTCTTGCGAAGCTAATATGAAAGGTATCCGTCCATCGTTATCGATCTCATTTGTTCTAGCACCTTGTTCAATAAGTGCTTCACATATTAATCTGTGACCTTCAAAAGCTGCCATATGCAAAGGTGTCCATCCAGCATCATCTCTGTGATTTTCATCTAACCCTCTATCCAGTAGGGTACGTACTACCTCCACATTTCCTTGGGCTGAAGCTATGCTGAGGACTGTCCTGCCCTCGCTGTCAATGCTGTCCACTGCTGCACCCCAAAACAAAAGTGTGTTTACAACTGACGCATGGCCCATAGAAGCTGCTGCTAGGAGGGGTGTGCGACCGTTGTTATCTGTATGGTCGACATCTGCTCCCCCTTCTAGAAGCAAGTCAACCACATCGACATGTCCTTCATAAGCAGCTACCAGCAACGGAGTCATGCCATCTTTATCACAATGATCTACTTCAGCACCTCGGTCAATTAAAAGACTGACAACCGATGCATGTCCTTTACTTGCAGGCACACAAAGTGCAGCTACAGAGAGAGCGGTCCTGCCGTCGACATCCTCATGATTCACTTCTGCTCCGTGGTCCAGCAGGTGTTCCACAATTTCTCTATGTCCCATGTAGGCTGCTGCTATCAATGCAGTTCGACCTTCATTATCAGCTTTGTTGACTTCAGCACCATGTTGTAGCAAATTCAGTACAATATCCTCGTGACCTCCCCACGCTGCTGCTCTCAAGGCTGTTCGGCTATCAGCATCTGCACAATCCACTTTTACGCCAGCATAAAGTAGTGCAGAAACTACCTCCGTATGGCCACCCCAAGCAGCAGATCTTAATGCTGTCCAACCATCTTGATCAGTATGATTAATGTTTGCTCCACACCCAATCAAACAATTAACCACCTTGGTATGTCCTTGCCTAGCAGCTAGGGTAAGTGGTGTATGTCCATGAGCATCTTCTATCTCTAAATCTGCTCCCCTGGAGACAAGTAAATTCACGACATCAAGATTGCCACTGTATGCAGCATTAGCCAATAATGTTCTCCCATTTGAATCACATTGATTTACTGAAGCTCCATTATCTAATAATGTCCGAATGGAATCCTCTCTTTCTAAGGCTTGTCGGACTATGCATGATGTGCGGTCATCTTCACTGTTGACGTGCGCACCAGCTTTAACCAACAGCTGTAGCACTTCTTGTTCCTTGGGTATTAAAGTAGACAGAGAATCTCTGACAGGTGTACCATTCCATATCATCCAGAGAGCTAACTCAGCTGTCTCTAACTGCAAGTTTGAATTAATTAAATGCAATGCAAATTCTTGTGCTTCCAATGGTGTTAAATTCTTGGCTTGACAGGTATAACTCATAGCCAACATTCTGTGTCCTTCTGCTGCATTACATAAATACTTCTGAGTGCAGTGTTTCACATCCAGAAGCCACTCTGCAAAACTATAGTGAAACAGTATTTTAGTATTTCCTAGTCCATCAACAAGAAGTTTGGAGAGGACATCTAACTTACGTTGAAAGTCCTCCAAGGTTAATGACATATTTTTAGTCCAGACTGCATGATACAATTCCGTTATGGTCAAAGGCCGGCAGGCTGCAAGAATCACATTCAAAATGGGCTGGACTTTTGCAAACTGTTTTCTTACAAAAAGTCTCTGACACAGCCAGAGATACAGACCATTAAGAGTTCCTGGGATGTCACGAATCTCTCTCAACATAATAAAATTTTCTACAACTCCGTCTAGAACTCGTTCTAGATAAAGAAAGCATCCACTGCTTTTAATGTGAAGTTGATTTAACATCTCTGCAGTTTCTTTAGTGAGATGTTGTCGCAAAGCTTCTTCTTGATCTAAACGATGAAGGATGTACTGCTGAACATCCTTAACGATGTATGCCTTCCGAAGGTCATCTAAACTTATTTTTCGAAAACCTACAGAGAGAAAAAAGTCGGTGTCATCAGTTGAAAATGATCACAGAAGTTGCCATATATTCAAAGAGGATGTCTTCAATACATAATAAACTAATAAGCAAATAAATACATAACAAATCAATTAATACCAATAAATTAACACCTATGAGTATACAAATCAGTTCTCTTTTCCCTCTGTAAACACATTAAAGGTAGATAAATTATTTCATTTTTCTGTTTACGAATGCAACTGTTTCTTATTCTTTTAGTGGCTCAGAGCTCTGCTCAACTTTAGTGATAAGGGGTACTAAACTCAGCATTAGGACAGTCTTACATGCGTATCCATAAAAGCACCTTGGTGAGATTTTTCTGAAGTCCCAAATGACCAGGAAAAAAAGTTGCCAGAGAAAACCAACAATACTTGTTTGTTTTTATAAGCTGATTTTTTCACATGAAAAATGTATATATTTCCATCCACATACCTGAATATACACTAGCTTTACTTATGGGACTGAATATTTACATCCAATTAGAGTATCATCTGTCACTGCCTTTAAATTACCACTGTAAATGTACTTTCATAAAGAATACATATAAAATGCTTATGATTTGGAAAATAAAGCTCTTTCACCCACCTCTAAATGCTTCGTAATATGAATTTAGATAGAATAAATTTTTTTTAAATGCTTATTGATTTTTGAGAGAGACATGCACACATGGAGGCAGGACAGAGAGAGGGACAGAGAGAGTCCCAAGCACGCTTTGTGCTGTCAATGCAGAGCCCGATGCAGGGCTTGAATCCATGAATCATGAGACCATGCCCTGAGCAGAAATCAAGAGTCTGACACTTAAGTGACTGAGCCATCCAGGTGCTCCTGGATAGAATAAATTATAAAGTTCATCATTCATGATAGTTATCTGTTCATTGAAACAGAACTAAGAATATCTGTTAATCAGTAATCTGAATATCCTGAGTTAAAGTTACTGAAAATAATTACTTTTTTTAAAATTGCAACTTCTAATCCCTATACATGTAATTCCCTTAGTATGAGTATGCACAATTTAATACATTGGTATCACAACACTTTTAGCCATTTTTTTTATAAGAAAAGGCTGAAAAATGCTCAAAATTTTTAGGGGAATAAAAACATGATTTACTGAAATGTTGGACCATGTGTCTGTTGAACCACTTTTGTATTCTTACTGAAAATATCTCTTAGGGATGGAACTTCTCAGTGCTGGTGACAGAATGACAGTGATAGGATGTGTGCCAATATTATAAACTGATGTTCACTGCAATTATTTATTATCCTGAAGAATCTGTGAGAACAGGAACTAGTTCTGTTAAATCCTCAGATATGAGTAGATGAAACTTACTTAGAGCCAGTAAAACTCTTAATGTTCTTTCCCTGTAGTGATATACTCGCAAATTCAATTCTGAATACATACATTTCAATTCAAAACCCATATATTTCAACTTAAAACATTAGCAAAAAGCAGAAAGAAATGTATAGGACATATACAAGGAAAACTGAAAAAAGATCTAAGAAAAAAAGTTGAATAAAGAAAAAATATGCTATGTTCATGGATGGAAAGAAAGTGTGTATTTCAAACTTCTTCTAAATTAAAAGTTTTAACCACACTTAATAATTCTTTGGTTTATATCATTAATAGTTCCAATTTTTAAAAGTATGCTATTAAAGTCAATCTAGAGGAATAAAGGTAAAAATATGATTTAGAATAATAATATTGGTGACAAAGAGGGCTGGGAAATAACTGAACAACAACAACAAAAAAAAATAGAAATACTAAATCGATGTGGCATTTGCACCAAATGCCAACAGATAGTTTAGAAGACATGACACACGGTTTAGAAACAGATTATTAACACACAGAAAGTACACACAAGGCATTAATTACACTTACCAGTAAACATTTTAGTAACAGCCTTACTCTGTTTTCGGGCAGAACACAGAAGCAATAGCCATGGTGGAAAGAACTCATGGTGACCAGCTAAGAGCTCCGCAACAGTTCCAGATAAGCTGGTAGATGTTTGTTCACCTTCGGTAATGTTACACCCTTCATCCACAGAGTCAACAAGTAGATACAGGCTTTGTTGGGGAGGCTTCATTCCCAAAAGAGGGAGTAGAACACACCTGTAAAATACATCTGTATGAGCATTCTCAATATTACTGGCTACAATGTTATTAAGATTTATCATTCAGATATTAGTAATATAGATTATAAATGTTTTAAGAAGAAATAAATTTAGGTTTTAGAATAAAAATATTGTGTAAGTTTCAGTTCCTTACTTTAAGAATACTAGTCCCAAATAGTTCACATTTTCAGTAACAAAATTTTCCACAATAAAGGGTGTGCATGAGTGTGTGTGTATATGTGTGTATTAGTAAGTCAGCATAATTAAGGGGAAGGATAGTAGGAACTTTAGGAAACTAGATTTCAATACTCCTTTCCTGATTTTTTAAGTCACCAATAAAAAGCTTGAGTTGCTTATAACCAAGTTAAAATGTGTTGCAAAGGAAAAAGAAAACAACTTTGGGGATCACTTTAATAAAAAGAAAATACCAAGGGTCCTACAGAATTTAGAAATGTTTTATCATCATTTCTCTTACAAAATGACTGCAGGCTATACTAGCTTGTCACATATAAATTTTATTTTAAAAGATCGTTTAAAGATAAATTACTATAACCTAGGTCCCATTTGATATATGTTCAAATTTCAATGTAAAGAGCAAATTTCTAGGTTTAATTCCACAGAACAATGCATTTCCTACTCAAAATTTACATAGCAATTGAATATAACTTTTTCATAACTGAAACAATGCTCATTCATTTTCTTCATATGTTTACTTGAGCATGTCATGTGGTGAATAAGGCACTGAAAAATACAATAGTGAAAAGGACATGATCCATATAGTTATTAATACCAAAAATTTACAGATAATCCTTTCTACAACTCTCTTCTTAAACTTTCAATCCCATAGCAACCACGATCGTTTTTATCACCTCGTCCTACCAACATTTCTTTATAAATGTCTCTCAAACCCACCTCAGTCTGTAACATCATTTCTCTCACCTGGACTGCCACAATCACTTGTATGCTCTGTATGTTACATGTTTCCAACCACTTCCCCAGAGTTCCTGCTGCAGCCAAAGAACCTTTTTAGAATATTACTCCAGCCACACTAGCCTTCTTTCAATAACTTTTATTAGATACAATTACACAAGGACCTTTTCATTAGCAGTTTTCTCTGCCAGAAATGAGCTTTTCTCTCTTCATGTAATTAACTCCTCCTTAATCTTTAATTGTAAGCTTGAGAGTCACTTTCCAAAGGTTGAATCCCTATAGTAAGCTTTCATTGTATTAAATATTTCTCTTTCGTAGCAGTGTCAAATTTGTAATGTTATACTTACTAATTTAATGCCATTAATTTTTATTTCTTCCTTTATACTGTGAGCATCAAGACACAAGGACTATGTCAGTTTTGCTCATGAGTGTACCCCAGGACTTAGCATAGTGCTGTGCCCATAGTAGATCCTAAATGAAGACTTGACATTGTTGTACTCTAGAATGGAAAACAAATAACTTCAATGCAGTATACTCAGTGCTATGATAAAAAGCAGTAAAATTACTAATGTGGTAGATAAGAAATGACCAACTCAAGACGGGTAGAGAGGAAAGGCAGAGAATGTCAGAGAAATATTCAAATATTAGGTGCTCAAAATGAGTTAAGTTTTGAAGAAACAGTTATTCTCCAGGAACTGGGAAAATTTTACAATAAACTGTAATAAAAGGAAAGCAGAGCAATCTTGGCAGAAGGAATATACTAAATTTGGGAAAACAATTTATTGTACCTTATTGTACATATTTCCTCTATCATGAGAACAAAGAAGTTTGATGAAAAGCAAGTACTACAGTAATATATATACACTATAGTATATGATATACTAATGTACTATATGATCACTATCACTTGATAAATAACACACAATGCTGTGGGAGTACACAGAACCTACTTTTGATAGGGATGGGAGTTGGGGGGAGGGAAGCCAAATAAACAAGCTTAGCCAACAGAAAGAGCTAGGGTAAAGACAACACATAGGACAAAAAAAAAAATCTAGTTTAGGCAACAGCACATTTATCTTGAAGAAAAGAAAGACTTGTGAACAAAGTCTGGAAGAGAAGAGTTAGGAAAATGAGTAAATACTGTGTTTTATAAACGTTATTATGAAATTTGGGCTATGACCTAAGGGTAACTAAGGAGTCAACTGAAATATTTTAGACAGGAAATTGATACATTTATATCTCTGTTTAGAAAGATAACTGGCTACATTTGAAGGAAAGCCTGAAGCAGGTAAGTAGAAGAAAAGAGTGAGATCGGAGGCCACTGCTTATAAAAAACGGTGGGGCAAGGGGAGAAGCAGGGGGACCACTTCTAACTTTAATTCAGTGTTTTACATGCTTTAAGTACTTTACATACCAATTAACTCATTTTATTCTCACATAAACTTAAGATGAGTACTATTATAATACCAATTTCCAGATAAGGAAATCAAGGCACATGAAGATAAGTCATTTATCCAGTTAAAGAAAGGAATTCAAGTCCAAGCTGTGACTCCAGAACTTAGGTAAGGATGGACCCTTCATCCTGGTTTGCCTAGGACTTTCCAAGTTTTAAGCACAGAGTCCTAGAAACTAGCTGTCCTTCATCCCCACTCCCCACCCCCAGTCCTGGGCAAACCAAGGCAGTCAGTCACATTAGTCTACACTCTTATCTATTAGGGTCTACTGATTATACTTACAGCAAATATTATAACAGAGTTGAGGGAAATCTGGTGGGTGAAATTGATGATTTTATTGCTTTTGCTTACTCTGGGTTGTTTTTCTTTGCTTAGTTTCTTAGAAACTAAAATAATTGCTTCACACTTTTCTTCTTTTTTTAGTTTTTGTTTAATGTTTATTTTTGACAGAGAGAGCGCGCGCAAATGGGGAGGGGCAGAAAGAGAGGGGAAGACACAGAATCCTAAGCAGGCTCCAGGCTCTGAGCTATCAGCACAGAGCCCAATGCAGGACTCAATCAAACTCACAAACCATGAAATCATGACCTGAGCCAAAGTCCAATGCTTAACTGACTGAGCCACCCAGGTGCCCCTCACACTTTCCTTCTAATGATAATCCCTTAATGTTATGAATTCCCTACTATTTCCAATACCATTTAGTTCAAAATAATTTCCCTTTGATTCCTTCTTTAAATTATAGGTTATTTAGAAGTGGGTTGTACAGCTTTCAAATATCTGGGGATTTCTTAGGTTTTTTTATGTTATTGTGTTATCATTATTCAATTCAACTGTGATGAGATAACATACTCTGTATAACTTACGTACCCTTCAATTTATTAAGATTTGTTTTGTGGCCCAGAATATATCTATCTTACTAAATGGTTTATGGGCACTTGAAAAGAATGTGTACTGTCTGCTATTGTTGGGTAGACTGTTCTACCAATGTCAGTTAGGTCAATTTGGTGATAGTGTTTTTCAACTGTTCTATGTACTCGCTGATCTGCTGTTTATTTGCTCTATCATTATTGAAAGGGGAGTGTTAAAATATCAGAACATAAATGTGGCTTGTCTATGTGCTCTTGCAATTCTATCAGTTTTTGATATTTTGAAGCTTTGTTATTATAGGAATAAACAATTATTATGATTGTTATATCCTTGAGAAATTGACCCCTATGTCATTACGAAAGATCCTCTTTTATCCTGGTAATATTCTTTTCTTCAGAATTCACATCACCTGACATTAATGTAGCTATACAAGTCTTTCCTTTTGATCAGGGTTAGCATGGTATGTATTTTCTCATTCTTTTTCATTTAACTATGTGTCTCTTTATATACAAGGTATATTTGTTGTGGCCAACATATAGTTAGATCTCATATTTTTATCAGACAAACTCATTTAATTAGGGTATTTACCATTTACATTTAATGTGATTATTGATATAGTTCAGTTTAAACCTACCTTGTTCTTATACATATCATTTTGCAATGTGTTAAGCTGCAATGTTTTGCAATGTGTATATCCGTAAGATATATTACTAGGATTACAGTTGCTAGGTTAAGGGCATATCTGTGTATACTTTGGTAGTAACTGGCAAAATACTCTCCTTAAAAATTATATAAATATACATTCCCAACAGCTGTGTAAGAATGCCTATTTACTTCTTCCACAGATACATAAAAATGGCACCACTATAGTTTTAATTTACATTTGTTTCTCATGAGCCAATCACATTTACATATGCCTAGGAGTCATATTTCTTTTTTTCTTTAAAATGTGTCTTTATATCCTTTTACCCACTTTACAAAAGATTATCAATTTTTCTCTTCTTGGTACTCTTTAGTATAGAGAAAATACATTGTTTTTAATTTTTCCACCATTTGTTATTTTTATTTTTGACTTTTTAAGGTTTTTTTGGCATGCAGTTTCTTTTTTTTAATTTTTATGTACATCAAAATTAATTTTTTTTCTCTTATGACTTTTGAGTTTTATGTCACATTTTTGAGGGGCCTTCCCAACTCTCAGCTTAAAAAACATTTCCTCATGTTTTCTTCAAAAGCTTTGAACGTTTAATTTTATTATTTATTTACTTATTTATTTATTTTAATGTTTATTTATTTCTGAGACAGAGAGAGACACAGCATGCGCAGGGGAGAGGCAGAGACAGAGGGAGACACAGAATCAGAAGCAGGTTTCAGGCTCCAGCTGCCAGCACAGAGCCCGACGTGGGGCTCGAATCTGCAAACCACGAGATCATGACCTGAGCCGAAGTTGGTCGCTCAACCAACTGAGCCTCCCAGGTGCCCCTAATTTTATTTTTTAAATCAAATTAATTTTGGCATAAAGATGTGAACTATGGTTCCTAAACATTTTTTTTTCCCCACATGGCTCCACAGTTATCCCAAAACTATTTATGAAATTATCTTTCTCCTAGTGATTGGAAATATCTCTTTTCACAGAGTAAGCTTTCATATATATTTTGGGTATGTTTCATCTCCTCCTGTTGTCTCACCATCTCTTCTCCAAGCACTTTTATTTCTGCTTCATGCAATTGTTTAACTCAGGCAATTGCTTATTAATTACATTTTCATTTAAGGCAATATATTTGGCCACAGATTTCTTTTTGTTCCAGGGCAACATTTTTCTGGTGAGTGTTTCCTGTGTTCCTTCCTCCTTTTGTTCTTGAGATACATTTTTATATATCTACGACAGCTCTTCAATAAGATTAAGTTCCCTCTGGATCAGCAATTGCAGGTTAGTGTATCCAAGGTCCAGGCTTGTAAGAATTCTCCTTATGACTCAGAGCTATAAGCATGAAAAATTTCTTTGAGCTTCTACTTCTCCCCAGCCAATTAAGATCAGAAGCTGTGGGGATATATATAAGGCAGGATTTCTCACCACAAACCCCTCCCGGACTACCCCCCAAATGTTTGACTCCTTCTTCCCTGCCTTCTTTGTTCTTTCTTTCTGCCTAATTGGGTCCAGGGGAACTTCCAGCATAAGTCTGTAACCTGTCTCCATGGTTCAAAAAAAGAGCCTTTATACTCTTGATGATATTCAGAGTACACACTTATTTTAAAGAATAAATGTTCTGCCAGTTTTGTCTGCATCTCAATTTGATATTAACTTCCACATTTTATTGGGGTTTGGTTTATAGTTCTCTCATTGTTTTACTTTCTTGTTTTTGTGCTATTTTCCATGCCTTACTCAGTCATACTATAAGTCAGAAGCCAAGCTATGGCTTTAAAAATGTTGAGATATTTTTTCTAGCCCTGACCTCACTCTAAACTCAAAAGTAAAAATCTCCCAAACTGTCTGCTATCTCTCTCTGTGTATGCCCCATAGGCGTCTCAAATTTAGTATGTTTAAAGACGTATCCTCTTTCAATTTACCCCCAAAATAAGTTCTTCCCCACCTGACTTCCCCATGTCATTTAATGTATCTCATCATCCCCTAGTTTCTTAGGCCAAAATCTTAGGATCCATTCCTGAATCCTCCCATTTGTTCCAGCCACGTGACTCTCCTTTCAGTTTTGTTTTGTTTTGTTTTGTTTTGAAGCCGATGTATTTGGTACTCCCTCCTACTAGAATTCCCCCAGGCAAAATTTCTTATCCTTTATGTTTCAACACAAAGTTTAATCCTGAAAGGCACCTTCCGAATCACCACGTCTTAAGAAGCCTTTATCATCATTTACTGCTGTTACTCTAAAGACTCCATCTGACTGTTTTCTTTGTAGCGTCAATCCCATTCTCAAATTAACTTATTGTATTATTTGTGTGACGTTGTAAGGCTAAAGTGAAGCTCTTCCAACTCCATACCTCCTCCCCTAGCACGTGGCTCTCTCCTCCTGCCACACTAGCTACTCTTCTTCACAGCTTCCCAACCTTTCAATTTTGAAATATATGTCAATATTTGTATCTTGGATCTTCTTCCATTCACTTTTTACGTAAGTTTATTAATGCCCTGAAACCAAATTTATATACACAGTCAGCACCTCTTTTCTTCATCCAGACTTGTGAGTCTAACTTCTTACTCCACTTCTCTGCTTAGTTGTCTAATCTTGAACATATTAAAACCTAAACTTCAGACCTCTAATCCTCATCTTGCTCCTACCTTAGTCTTCTTCTTTCCAGTAAAGAGCAATCCTATCCTTTCAGTTTCTCAGGCCAAAAATTTTAGAATCATCCTTTAATCCTTTTTTCCTTTTCATACTTCACATCCAATGTGCTACCAGATAAATCTTAAAAATAATCAACCACTTTACCCAAATCCAAGCACCATTGCCTCTTACCTCCATTACTGCACTGGCCAGGTACTGATTCCCTTGTTTCCACCTTCAACCCAATTCTCAAAAAGTAAACAGTGTGATCCTTTAAAATGTTAAACCAGATGATGTTACTACTGTTTGAAAGACCTGATGTCTTCCAATCTACTGAAAGTAAAAATAAATTGTGCTTATAATAGCCTCGAAGTGCATACATTGTATGAATCCTATTTCTCTACCTGTCTCCTACACATACTCCTTTGTTCACTCTGTTCTAGCCACACAGGCTCTCCAAAAAAAATCCTGTTTTTTTCTTGGATTATATTAAGCCAACTCTCACCTCAGGACTTTTCACTTAGTACTTCCTCAGTCTGGAAATTCTTGTCAGAAACTTCCTTCACAATATCTTAATCTCCCCTATATAAAATAAGAATTCTCCCACAACCTACCCAGTACATCACTACTCTCCTCCTTACTCTAGCTTGATCTTCCATACAGTATTTATTGCCAATAGATATGCTATATATTGTTAACATTTTATTTTCTACCAGCCACGTACTCCAACCCTCAAAATGTAAGCTCAATAAACACGTTTGACATTTCCATTTTTACTTACTAACATATACCAGTATGGCATCTGGTACATTCCTAGCATCAATATATAACTGATAAATGAATGAATGAATGAATGGACCAATGTAGAAGAACTCAGAAATACATATGTATGTATGTGTATCTCACAGTGGTATTATAGATTAATAGTGAAACACATGCCACTCAACAAATGCCAGTAGAACAACCAAGTAGAGAACGCGTTTTTAAACATTAAGACCCAAAAAAGATAAAACATAAAGGAAATAACTAAAAAATACTCACTCTTTACATTTCAAAACAAAATTTTCACAGACAAAATGACAAGTGCCAAAGGATCAAAGATGTTTAAAATAGTAAGATATCATTTCACATTCGCTTTCTAAAACACAAAGAACAATGACAATACAGCACCTGTTGGTGATCTACACACATCTATGAGGACAAACTGATACAATGTCAAAGCTTTAGTGCTATCTCACAGAGCTGAAGATGAATATACATACCCTATGATTCCAAATTTCACTTCTAACTATGCAATTTGGAGTTAGTTACCCTTTGCTACTTTTCTCCTAGTATATGTCCAAGAGAGTATCCAAGAATGTTCTTAGCAGCACTGTGGTTTTTTGTTTGTTTGCTTGTTTTAGAGAGTAGGGGAGGGGGGGAGGGGAGGGGCACAGGGGAAAAAGAGAGAATCTTAAGCAAGCTTCGAGCTCAGCACAGAGACTATCTTGGAACTCAACCCCACGACTCTGGGATCGTGATCTGAGCGGAAATCAAGAGTCAGACGCTCAACTGACTGAGCTACCCAGGAGCCCAGCAGTACTGTTTCATAAAAGTTAAAATGCTAAATACATCTTAAATGAGTATCAACATGACAACAACAAGTGAATTATACAGACTGGAATTATATATTATATAGTAGTGAAGATGAATCATATAGAACATGTAACAACATGAACAATGTAAAAAAAAAATGTTACACAGAAAACATTACAGAATACTGCTAGCAACACAACACCATTTATATAGAACAGTGGTTTTCAAAGTGTGGTGTGAGGGTCCCTAAGGGTACCCTATACCCTAGAGCATTTCAGAGCCAGAATAAAACTAAGATGTGATTTGCTTTTTCACTGTAGTTCTCTCTCAAGGACAGAGTGGAGTTTTCCAGAGGCTGCATTCAAAAGCAGAGATGATAATCCAATACATTAAGCCTAATATTAAAAAGATTTGAAAAAAAGGTAAAACAATGTTCTTCTTTTAACTTTGTGTATTGTTTTTGTTTTTTTTGACAATATTAATTCTGTCATTAAAATGTTACTTCTGTTCATATGTAATGAATTTATTATTAAATATTTATTAATACATTATTTTAAAATTTTATTAGTTCAAATTTCAATTTTTTTAAATGTTTATTTATATTTGAGAGAGAGAGAGAGAGAGGGAGAGAAAGACAGTGCGTGAGCAGAGGAGGGACAGAGAGAGCCAGAGACAAAATCTGAAGTAGGCTCCAGGCTGAGCTGTCAGCACAGAGCCCCAAAATGGGGTTTGAACTCAAGAGTTGTGAGATCATGACCTGAGCCGAAGTAGACGCTTAACCGAATGAGCCACTCAGCCTCCATAAGAGGGGTCATCTTATGGGTGTGAGTAGGTCAAAATTAGCAAGGGATACCAGGGAAGATTCAAATGTAGATTTTTTTTTTTAATGTTTAATTATTTATTTTGAGACAGAGAGGGAGTCTGTGCAGGATGAGGGGCAGATAGGGAGAGAGAATCTCAAGCAGGATCCAGTTCTGTCAGCGCTGAGCCCAACACGGGGCTCGATCTCACAAATTGTGAGATCATTACCTGAGCCGATATCAAGAGTTGTATGATTAACTGAACCACCCAATGTCCCCTAAGATTTTATTTTTAAGTAATCGCTACACCCAACGTAGAAATTGAACCTACAACCCTGAGATCAAGAGTGGCAGGCTCAACTGAGCCACCCAGGCACCCCTATTTTTTCTTTAAAACAAAATAGTAAATCTAGATTTAAAGTAAATATAGCAAAATAGGTAGGTAGATGCATATTTGTTTTCTTATTTTATTTATTTCCCTGTATAAATGATAAACTTCAGGGATAGGAACAATCATTTTCTCCACAAATTCTTTTTCTGCAACCACTTCTTGTACTTGGTGTCATTAATTTTTATGTTTCAATTCCTGTGAAGTCTATGGTGTGCGAGTTGTTTCTCTCGCTAAAGTAGCAATTAATAAACATCATAACTGAGATTTAAGCTACAAACATTTTTTCTCTTTTCTAATGAATATAAATTTTAAATGATAATCTCATAAAGATTTATAGGAATGAAACTATGAAACACAGAAGAAACTAGGGATTTATAGAAGATAGGCAAAACGTGACCTCATGATTCACATCATAGAATATAAATCGGATGCCGCTAAAAAGTTTTCCATTTTATAAAAATTAATTTTAGCATGCATTGTAAGAAACAACAAAATAAAAAAATACTAGTTCAAATGGATCTCTGTCATTAATAACTATATAATCTATATGTATAAATCACTCTGCAGAAAAACATGTACTATTTCAAACGGAATGTGGTTAGAGCAACACAAATTATAAATGTGACCAAATTTATGATGTTTTTTAATTAAAACATAGTTATTCCCTCAATTCAAGAAATAGTTACTGTCTTCTATAGTCTATGTTCTGGAGATATAAAGTGAAAAAGTCAGGTAGGTAGTCTGCTCGTTCCAGTAGGTAGGCAGAAAGTCAAAGTAAACACATGAAGCAAAATAACTTCAGATCATGCTAGACACTGAAAATTAAGAAATAAAGAAAACAAAGTGGGAGGATCGGATTTAAGAAACTGACTGGGTGGGGAGATGTCTCAAAGACTTGATGGAAAGGAAAGGCTCTCTGAGGAGGTAATATTAAGGCTGGCACCTAAGTGATACCAGACAAGTAGCCATATAAAAATCTGCTGGCTGGAATGTCACCTATTTCAAAACATGATAAGGGTAATGATGTGGATGCAGAACAATGAGCAAGGATGAAAGTGATACACGCTGAGGTCAAAGGGTTGGCAAAGACTGGACCATGTAAAGCTTAGATTTTATTCTTAAGGTAGTCAGAAGCCATTGGCAGGTTTTAAGCAGGTAACTAATATGACCTGATACTTTAACACTTTGTAAAGATAAGAGGGACAATAATAGCAACAGGAAGACCATTTTGGGAGGCGACTGCAGCAAGCTAGGCAAGAAAGAATAGGAGTAGCAGCAATGGGGATGCAGAGAAGTGAAGGTACTTTTATCATTGAAATAAAACAAAAGTAGCTAATGGATTGAGTGTAGTGAATGAGTGAAACTGAGGAATCAATGATGATTCCTAAATTTTTGAAGAAAATTACGGGTTTTGATATGAAATATTATTTCCTTAGTTTTTTTTATTGTTAGCAATTTTTACAACAGTGGCATATCATTGGTTCCACATCTCTCTCATCTTCTTGAGCCAAGAAGGCATGTCATTCTCATGGTGATGCTAGAAGCAAAGAGGATAAGCCCAACTACTCGTGCACATTTTAAGCCTCTGTTTGGATCCTGTCTACTGACATCCCACCAGCCAAAGCAAATGACATGGTTGACCCAAACAGAAAAAGGCAGAGAAGTATACTTCTCCTCTAGTAGAAGGACTTCCAATATCATATGGCAAAGACCAAGAATACACGGAGAGATGAAGAACAAAAACAAATAATTCAATCTACCACAGTTTCCATGTATTCAAATCATGAGTCATAACTGTAAAAGGTCAGTAGTTTCTGGAAAGCTCCAAATCATTCTTCTAGATAGCCACAAGTAACGTATAATTAGTTCTCTTAATTAATACTTATTTTTATTAAGCAATTACATGAGCATTTAAAATCCTATCTTTTTACCAATGATTATACTTAACTATACACATATACAGTAGAAAAAAATAACATTAGAATATTTCTGAGATTAGAATAACATGAAAGACAAATTGATTTAAAATTTAAGACAATTATATATAGTATGGTCAAAGATAACTAGAACAACTGTAGGGTAAACAGGCAACCAATCAGAATATATTTCAAAGATATATTTTTGGGGCGCCTGGGTGGCTCAGTCGGTTAAGCGTCCGACTTCGGCTCAGGTCATGATCTCATGATCCGTGAGTTCGAGCCCCGTGTCGGGCTCTGGGCTGATGGCTCAGAACCTGGAGCCTGCTTCTGATTCTGTGTCTCCCTCTCTCCCTGCCCCTCCCCATTCATGCTCTGTCTCTCTCTGTCTCAAAAATAAATAAAAAAGTTAAAAAAAAAAATTAAAAAAAAAAAAAGATATATTTTTTAAATTTTTTTAATGTTTATTTTTGAGAGAGAGACAGATAGACAGAGTGCAAGTAGGGAAGCGGTGGAGAGAGAGAAAGGGAGACAGAGAATCCAAAGCAGGCTCCAGGTTCCAGGCTCTGTGCTGTCAGCACAGAGCCCAATGCGAGGCTCGAACTCATGGACCGTGAGATCATGACCTGAGCTGAAGTCAGAAGCTTAACAGACTGAGCCACCCAGGCACCCAAAGATATTTTTATTTTTTTAATGTAAGCTCTATGCCCAACGTGGGGCTCGAACTCACAACCTCGAGATCAAGAGTTGCCTGCTCTACCAACTAAGCCAGCCAGGCACCCTTTAAGATATTTTTAATGGCAGAAAAGTATTTACTTATTTTACTTCATAAAATCAAACCACTTTACCATATAGAAACCATCTTATTTCATTAATTTAAAAAAAAAAAACAGCAAAAATGCTAAAAAAAAAAACGGAAAAAAAACCTGTAACATACATAACAAAAAAAATCTATATCCTTATTATATATATGAAGTTCTTACTAAATCCTAAGAAAAATAAGAATATTCTTACTTCTCATATCTCCTAAAGACTTTAACATTCCCTCATATGCTTAAAATGTTTCTTGAAACAATAAATGAACTTATGTGTTCTAATCAAGTTTTGGAAACACGAAACATACTTTAAAAGAACAAAATGAAATTATCCAGACCTTTCAATAGAGGTAGGCAGAGAAATCTGAGTTTGTTGTATAAGTTATCACAGTCCTCAGAAGAAGGACCTAAAGAAACCACTGTTTTACTATGGTAAAACTGGCCAACTATGAACAAAAGGAATTAGAAGATAGAGAGGCTAAAATTACTTCTAGGAGTAGATAAATAATATTCTAGATTACGGTAAAAGATTACAAGAAAAGGATTAAATGCTTTAGAATAAACTAATATAAGAGAAAATAATCAAAGCAAACTCTAGAAACAAGCCTAGGGCAGTGCTTCTTAAACTTCAATGTGCACAGGATTCACTCACTTAGGAAATGGGTTAAAAGGCAGACTGAGATTCAACAGACCTCAGATTCTGCATTTCTAATAACCTCCAAAAGTAATGTTGATAATGTTGATCTTAAGATCACACTTTTAAGCAGAGTCTAGGAAACAAGAATTAAGAAATAACTTAAAGAGTCACTTTTCCCAGATTTCCAAATAATGATCAGGCTTCAGATTATATGCTTTTATCCTGTATCCTTCCATCTTGGCACTTGTTAAGCCTGCATTTCTACATTTATTTTTGTGATTATTTGTTCAATGTACTTCCCTCTTGCCCCTACCACTTAACTGTTTGGCTTACAACTTTAGCCCTGACACTGACCACTTATCTGGCACAGAGCAGGTGCAGAATACGTTTCAGAAATAAATGAGTGAGCCAGTGAATAGAAATGCTGAAAGAGATGCTGATTTGAAAAACACAGCAAGGTTAGTGAAGAACACTCCAGTGAAAAGATACATGTTGATCAGGGCGAGGATAAAAGCTGTTGACGCAGATTTGATTGCTATCATATTAGATATGTTGGTGCAGATTTGACTGCTATCATACTAGATATGAACGCTGGTAGCCATGTAAATAAATAAAATTATTGAAGGAATATGTATAAAGAGAGAAGATCTAAGTAAGCTTCGATGGACAAACACCGAGAGAGTACCTAGAGGGAGAGAGACCAAAGAACATAAAGGATTTTGAAAGGAAGAAATTACAGATAATGAAAAAAGTTCTAGAATGTATCATCTAAGGCTAAGATAGAGTGAGCAATGAGTTCAGAAGCTACTCTGCACAAACATCTTTCTGTGAATATATACATATAGAAGTCAGACTTCAGTAAGTTAAGAAATGAGGTGACACATAAGTAGGACTTGCGTACACAAATTAGAGATAATATGAAGATTTGGTAGGAAATAAAAAAAAATACACTTTTTGTCAGAGTACTAGGAAACACGTTTGTGTTTGAAAATGCCAGTAGCAGCCAGGCTGGCACATATGAACAGGTAAAGTGGTCGTGGAATAGAATAACAGACTTGGGGGGATGAATCAAATTAGGGCAAGTAGGCCCCAGCTGAAGACAGCAGCTAACATGGCTCCACTAGATTACTGATTCAAAAGAATGAGAACCTAATTTTGTCAAAATTTCCACTTTTTTTCCGAGAAAAACTAGAAATCTGGATGTGTGTATGAAATTTCCTGAATTGGGTAAAAGTATTCAACCTGTAGGGAATAACTTTACTCTCTCTGGTCTAAAACAAAACAAAATAAAACAAAACAAAACAAAACAAAACAAAACAAAACAAAACACAAACAGAGTTACTAAGAAGTAAATGGAAGAATGGCCAAGCAGAACTAAAAACGTGACTGATACTAAATAACATAAATATGGAGGAATATGTTATGCCATTATAGAATAAGTGATTAAAGGTTGAGGAACGGTTCAGCAAATTCTATGGAGTATGAGCAACAGGAACCAAAGGAAGCAGCACTTAGATATGAAGCATAAAAAAGAACCCATCAAGGGTAGAAACAAAAGGTTTTAGGAAGGGAAAGTGGGAGGTTCTGAATGAATGGAAGTCCATCTTAAAGTAAAAATAACATGGTCAAAAGATGGAAACAACAATTTGGTGAAAAATGACTATGTTAGACTAAAAGAAATGTAGAATTTTGATTTTGAAAATTATATTAATTCATTTATTTCATTTAAAATGTGAACTGCAAAGACACTTTACGAGATCTTTTAATCTGGTAATATTGAAGAATGGATAATGATGGCTATCTTAAATAGTACTAGTTATACCAGACAGACAATGGAAAGGGAATATTTTGCCTTGAAAATACCCCACAAAGGAGGGTAAAAAGGAAGCACACGTTCCAATCTCATTCTGTTGTTAGTCCCTTTGTTGAGTAAGCCAAAAATACTTGCAGCCAGTTGAGACAGAAGATAGACATCTGGCCACTTAAAACTATCTGGACCAATGCCATATTCATACATGCTAAAGAGTACACAACGGCAGGTTAATAAATTAATAATCACTATACCAGTCTGGTCTACACTGAAAACTGACCTAAACAATATAACATTTCAATTCCCTTCCTTATGCAAGAGCTTCAGCTATCCTTCAGTTAGGTTCAAACATATTCTAGATAGGTAAGTAGCTTTATTCCCTCATTCAAATGATAATCATTTAGCACTTACTACATGCAAAGTGCTGTTCAAAGCACAAATATAAAAAATTAATCAGTCATGAATAACGTCATGAAGAAGCATATGCCTAATAGAAGAGATAACAGAAGATATATGCATAATTAACTAAAGAAGCTAAAAATCTAAAGAGATACAAGTGAAAAACTATAAATGTTCAAGGAGAAGGAAATAAAAAAATCAGAAAGAAGATTCAACCACTTGAGGGTTCCTATTTGACAAAAAACACAAATGTCAGTTTGGTCTTCCAGTTTCCAACTCTTTTCTTAACAAGTTACTTTCACTTAACAAGCCTTTCACTACCAACACAACTTTTTTTTTGGCTAAACTCTCAAAGTTTAGAGTCAGTTACCTAATTCTTCATCACAATTTTATTCCACTTACACATTACACAGAACAAAATCTTTTTACTCAAATCTGGAAAATTGACATCACACATTGAAAACTAATAACCTGGTCTGGCAGATTTTAACTAGAAATAAAAATTAGAGAATAGTGTCTACCAGAAGCAAAAATTTGTATTTCCCAGTTCCACATCCATTTAAATCTCCAAGAAGATCCATGGGTGCAATAACTATGATAGTAAGATTCAGAAAGGAGTTTCTAGTTGAATGAAATAATCATGTTCAGTTGTGCTTCTAAACCAGTCACAAGATCTGAAACTACTCCACTCCTTCTCACTTTCCCTAAACTTAGATGCCTTCATACTTCTGTCAAAAATAACTGGGATTTGGCTTACAGTTATAGGACTACCAGGAAACTCTAACACAAACTCTAGAAAATACACAAAATATACAAAGTTTTGCAATAAGAGTGTGAAGGGAAAGGCAGAAGGAAAGAAATCAGCCTTTGGTTTTCAGGTAAAAATGTTAATTGTCATCAATTAGACCATCTTAGTTCCACCAACAGAAATGAGAAAAAAAAAAAAATCTAAACACAGTAACAATAGCTTCGCACCTTAACTAATCAAGATAGAAAAATGGAAAAGGGAAAAAAAGAAATTAATAGGTCTTCATTCATCATTCCCTTTAGCAGATCATATAATTCCTTACACTAGTCTTAAAACATTTATGTGTTGCATGAACACTGTAACAGGCATTTATCCCAAATATTATTTCTCTTTATAGAAATAAGATAAATATTATAATAAGAATTTAAGCTCCATGAAGGCAGGGTATTTTGTCTGTTCAACTCACTGATTTATCTACAACTGAACTGAACACACAGAAGGTTCTCAATAAATATTTCCAGCTCAACTGTGTTTAAAACACCAAAGGCTCTCAAATATTTGCTGTAAGAATTAATGAAAGTCAGAATAAATTTTGTGACTACTATGTCTAAGAATTGTGATATCATGTCAGAGGGGAAAGAAAGTAGCAGCATTTAACTAGATTAAAATGACATTCCTCTCATTTTTCTTATCATAGAGAAAGTGATTTCAATACACCAGCAATTAACAAGTTACCACGTAGGTATATGATTTCATGTAAGAAGTTTTTTTGTGGCATTACGTATTCTATCTAGTATCATTAAACATAAAAACTACGTAAATAATTAGGAAGTAAAACTGAAGAAAAGTTTATAAAATGCATTCATTACGGAATCACTTCTCTGCAATTTCCCCAACTTTGTTCATCTGTCAAGAACTAAGATTTCTCTTTATCAATTTTCTATTACTATTAAATTGTTTTACAAATGAATATATGAAACCATTAATATTATCAAGTGTTAGATAGATGTTAAAAAAGGAATAAAGTGGGTTTTGAATTTTTTTTCAAAAGCAAAAAAAGATTTTACTTCTCTTTGTTTATATTTCATCTCCCATCATATCACTTTGATCTCTGTCTCTCTCAAAATATTATAACTTCTTGAAAGCAATGATTATCTACCTGTTGAATTACATTTCTCCCTGCCTACACAAAATAAGATTCCTATTAAAAATCTCTAAGGCCTTATTTAACAAAAATCAATCACAAATAGAACCTACTGTAATAGAACCTACAATAAAATCTTGGCTATCCAAAAGTAAAGGCTTAGATTATCTAATGCCATAGACGATGCAAAAATATTTCTCTTTAACTGTGATTTGTATTCTCATACTTGCATTTGACTATGGTTATATGAAAGCTTCAGAGTCTTAGAGGAAATGTACTCTATGAATTATCAGAAACAGTTGTTACAGTATCAGAGTTACCTAATTTATTTAATGATTAACTACTTTAATGATGAAGAAAGAAAGTAACCCAGGCTTTTGAAAGATCCAGAAGGAGATTAAGATCACCAAAATGGTCCAAAAAGAAAGGCTGTGCTTCCTCTACCAAAGTACAGCCTGGGAATACAAAGTGGTTAGCTCCTTCTGTCAATCAGAAAATCAGCACCGGTGTGGTTTTCACATATAGCTCTAATTGCTTCTCATTTCTCTTCAATTATTTGATAACTAAAATTTACACAGGAAAAAAAAAAACAAAAAACCAGGACCATCTCAGTAGACGGACCTTTTTCAGGAAAACCTATGATACCATACAGAAAGGTCTGCTCAAGATCAGAATATAGCAAAAATGTACAATTAGACATGATTTTAAATATTTAAAGGCATTAGAAATTTACATATAAATTTCAATAAAATAAAATGTATAATTACCGAATTTAGTTGGACTAAGTTTAACGTAGTTAGCTAAGCTCTTTGAAACTGATTTTCTAAGGTGTTAAATCCAAGTAACTTCTAAGAAATGAAATTATAAGAAATGAAAATTCAGCTCTTCAACTAGTGAAAGTATCTTCAGAAAAAGTAGGAAGTCAATAGGAAAAGAGCCGCTTATGCCCAGAGACTTTTAAGTCTCTTAAAAGGTAAAGTTTTACATATTGAAGACTACGTTATTGAATAAACACAGTCCATATTTAAAACTGTCCACTGAAGCCAGTATCTCCTATTTGTGCACCAGTTATCACCTAACGGATTTCCTTCTTATTTGAAAATGATTGAATAGTTTTAACCCTGATGTTGGTGGCTAAGAGCAAAAGATAAGAGATTTGCCCTGAATTTTACTGGACTGCACTTAAACATTAAAAAATCTGCAAGAATAGCACACCTCTCAAAGACACATCTCTTTGGCTGACTTTAATATACCCCTCCCACGTTTGAATTCCATACCACTATCCATAAAGATCATTCCAGACTACTACTCTGTCACTTATATGGGCAATCTGAAAACTCCACTCAAATCACAACTGTGACACACCCCCCTGTCCTCCACAAATTCTAATCTACCCTCCCCCTCTAGTCCTTCAAAGAATTTCTATGATTACAAACCTGTATACATGCACACATTCTTCAAATCCCAGCTCTGCCTGCCACATACAAGACTGTAACCTTGGACAAGTTACAAAGCTTTCTGTGTCTCAGTTTCCTCATCCATGAAATGGGAATAATAACAGTACCTACCTCATAGGATTGCGATGAAAATGAAGTAAGTTAATATTCGTAAATCTTTTAGAACACTGACACATAGCGTTTGCTATTATTGTTAATATTTTCAACACCACTTAAAACTTACGTTTTTCATACCATTAAATCTGAGGACATCATAAAAATAAATATCACTCATTTTACAGCAATTCAAATCCTACTCAAAAGACTCCTAGAGACACACAGAGAGACAGACACATACAGCCACATATACACACACGTATGCTAACTTCCATCGCACAGTATACCTACATCTTTGGGGAACAAACTTCCACCTGCTAAGAGCTACTTACTGTGTAGAAATAAAAGTATACACAAAATGAGTAATTCAAGCAGCAGTGAGTCAATAGCAAGCACAAAAATAACAATCTGCCTGCTTCTTTTAACAAGCAGAGGGTTGATAGGCAAAAAATTATTTTCAAGGCATCATGTCTTCTTGAATACACTTTGAATCTGCAACAACTCTGAAAAGCAACTTACTCCCCTCCTAGACCACTCCATTTACCAAAGGAAAAATGCTTAATTGAGGTTAGAAAAAAAGTTGTTTTTCATATCACTCACTAAAAGTAGTAAAATTATGCCAGATTTTCATTATTTTATAAATATCATATACTTAAAAGTACTACTTAACTTTTTGTTTTCTCGATAGGGGAATAAATCCCAAACATAGATTTTCTTCAGATTCTCAATGGCCAATGATCTCTTTCAAAAATAACTTGAAGAAAGACTACTATAAGCAAAAAAGATTAGATTCTACGCTGAGAGTTCCTCTAAATTCAGCACCATTTATAATATGCCTTCCCTGAAAATGCAGCCTATTTTCCAAGCAGCTAAATGGTTTTTTCTACCATAAGAAATATCCTTTACCAATTATAGATAATACTAGAAAAATAAATAAGTAAATAAGCAATTGTCCTAAGTTTGAAATAAAAATTAAGTTTCTGTTTCATATTCTGTTATTGAAGAAGTAAAAGAAAAGACATACTTTTAATTCATATCCTGTGCAACATTCAAAGCTTAAATTTTGTTTTCGATACTCAAAGTAACACGTGTATTTACAACTACAGATTATCCCCAAATGCACAGTAGTACAGGTACCCCACAAAATTTAAACAGACAAAAAACTAAAACAAACAAACAAAAAACCTAGAAAACATGTTAATTTTTGCTTAGAAACCAGAATCATGGCATTCTTATTGTTACCTTTTAAATGCTTCAGCTGGGTTCCTTTCACATTCTCCAGGCTGTAACAGGCTTTGGACTGCTGGATCCCTTAGCTTATCCTCATATCCTTGGAGTAGTCCACTGCGGCAGATCTGGGCAACTAGACCTCTAATAAACCCTCCAACACACAAAGTATCAGAGTCCTGGGCTTTGCAGAAATGAAAGGCCAAAGCCTGGCGATGTAAACCTCTCTGCAAGCTCGTAGGTGAACTTGGCCACAACAGCTCAGTACATAGGGCTGTCTTGCCACTGCCAGGCCCTCCTACCAACAACACACCCCAGGCAGCTCCTTTTCCAGAGACAACACTAGCATTATTCCCAGAATTCATTACAAGGGATGGTGTGTTGACAGCACTATTGCAGCAGTTAGTTTTCTCCTGGAGGCAATGCTGAAGCTTGTGGAAAACCCACTCCCTACAGTAAAACTGCTTCCCCTGCAGTAAACTCGTTTGAGCCATTTTGCAGACTTTCTCTTCCCAAGGATTAGTCATAATAGGTTTCTTATCTTCAACATTCGCTAGATCCTGGATACGTCAACACAGGTCTTTACATCCATTAGGACATAACTTGCATATTAAGTTGACTCTGAATGATACAGTAACGAGTTACAGTAAAACTCAACAGCGAGAGATGCCATTTGCCAATCGAATGTGCATGACTTTATTTAGCTCTTTACTCTTGATTATCAGCAGAAAATATATTAGTTTAATTGTTGAACTGGTGGAAAATTGCCTGGTTCCAAAGCGTGGCAATACTTTTCCTAAATCTTGATGGGTCACATAACTCCATGGTTATATCTGGAGTTTATGTGATTGTGGATGTTTCAAGTGTGCAGATGAGACAATACATCTGGAAAACTAAAGATAATGCCCAATCTTTCAATGTGTACAAAATGCTTCTCCAGATTCCAAGTGTTAATTCTGTATCTGAAAATTAGATGCAGAAAAGATGTCCATTACAGTAAATGCCATCAAAGCGATCCCACGTATACAGTTGATAGGTAGCTCTGTATTTCTTGTTGAAGGATAGTCACTCAAAGTACTAGACCTTGCCATTTTCAGGCATCTGGGCAACTGCCAGGGAGGGAACTGTTTTAGATTAGGGTCTTTTATGTGGCAGAAAGGACAGGCCACTGTTAACACATCCTTAATCCAAAGTATTGATAAAATGCCATTTTTTTTGAGAGCTGATTCTTAATGAACCTGTTCACAGGTTCCTAGCTGTAAGATATCTGGGAAATCAACAATTTCTACAAGTAACTCAAATAAAACAAAAATATCTTAGTGCATAATATTATATGTTAAGAGCTTACTTACTTAAAAGTTTACAAAAGGATATAATTTGCCAGTTAAAATAATCTCAAAAACCCATATACTTTAAGAAAATCCATATACTTCATCTTCGGCACTTTAAAAAAGTTGGACAATTACCCCCAGAATCATAATTCCACTTTCCTTTCTATATTTTACTTTCTCTACGGTTATGCTTCCCAAGCAGCTACATTTTAATCCAGTTACCCTGGATTTTTAAAAAAGGCTTTATGCACACACAGTAACATCCTTAATTCTAGCCAAAAAGGTCTTTCCGACAAGCTTGGTAGAACAGCGCCAGTTAAAGGAAGCTCTATTAAATTGCACAGTCCAGCCAGTCAAGGACTCTGTTTACTCGACTAGTCACACTTCTTTGTTGATAGTTTGCAAAATCTAGGGGATGATTACTATGGTTGCGGCTGGATGGGAATGGGTTAAAAAAAAATAGAGGGGGAGGATGGGAATAATCTTAACACGAATGATAAAGCCAAATACAAGTACAACGTGAATCCTTCCTTCCTCTGCGCCAAAGATAAATGTTTCGGATGGGGGTGAGGAATGGAATCTACTACTGTGGCCGGAGAAAAGGCTGCCGGGGAGAATTCCTTCCGAGACAGAAAAGGGATAAGGAGTAGAATGCTTCAGGGCTGGTGGGTGTTTGCCCACAGTTCCGGCCTCTAGTTTCAGCTGATAGACAAAAGGAACTCCGGGATTCCCAGAGACGGGAACCACCTTCGGTTTGAGCAGCCTCAAGGAGCCACAGGGGGGCCACCTCGGAGAGGCCACGGACGGAGGTGCAGCCTCTACACCGAGGTCTTCCCTTCCAGAAGGCTGGGAACGCCCCAACGCCCCGCCCCGAGATTTTGGGGTGTGTCTTTTGGAGGGGGAGGGGGTGCCCGACGCCCTTGCCAATCCCAGATGAGGGGTCGCCTTCCAGTCGGCGCCCAGTTCTGCGCCCCCACCCCTCGCGCCGTTCCCGCCCCCACCGGACCCACGGCGGAACGAAGGGGACGGAGACTGGAAAGGGTGGGTGGGTGAGTCAGCCTCGAGCCCAGCCACAGCCCCCGAGCTTCCGACCTGAGAAGGGGCCTCGCTTCTAGCGCCGACGCCGCCCCTCGGTTACCTCGGCCCCAGCCGCCGCCGTGGCCGCCGCCGCCGCCGCCGCCGCCGCTGCGGACTCTAAGCCTCAGACACTTGCTCCTCTGAGAATCCGCGGCCGCCAGCGCTCTCGGGACTCCAACTGCAGCCTCCTCCTCCTCCCGGCCTGGAGCACGCTCTCAGCTCCGGATCCTCCTGTTGGCCCCCGGCAACTGCCAGTTCCAGCTGCCCCAGCAGCCTCGGTCGTGCTCCTCCCAACCCCCACCAGCCAACCGCCGCCGCCGCCGCCGTCAGGGCAGTGACTGTCTCAGGCAGCCCGGGACTCGGCCGGCTCCGCCCCGCCCCACTCCGTGGCCCCGCCCTCCAGCCCAGGCCCCGCCCCCACCCGACCGCTCGGCCTTTCTTCGCCCGCCGGCTCCTCCCCTTACTCCTCCCCTACCCCTGCGCGTCGGCCCATCGCCGCGGGTGCCTGGGCGTGTGCGGGCGCCTGGACCCGCTGCCCGCCTCGCGGGGGAACCTTACTGGGGGTGGCTTTCGGGCCCCGCCTTTGTGGGGGGAGGAGAAATGGGCGGGGGCTGCGTTCTCACGTCCCCGAGCTCACGCGAGTCGCTGCCCCCACCCACCCCGTCACCACTCGGCCCCGAGCCTTTCTTTGTCTTTCAGGCCGAGGACTCGCTGGCTTTGGGGGCCATATCCGCTCCTACGAAGGGCAGTTGAGCTGGGAGAGTTGCCCCTTGCCGCCTTCTTAACCCCCTTGTTCCAAAGACCACTCCAGACCCGTCCTATTCTTCAGTCGTCTGGGTTCCCTTTCAATCCATTAAATTCCGGTGATGCTTTTACTTTCTCAGCCTGAGACTGAGAGAAGCAAGGAAAGGACTGGGAAGAATATTATAAGAATAAAAAATAGTGGGGCTGTAGCGCGACATTCCCATCGGCCTCATGAAAAGGACGTGGCCTCCACCAGGTGGAGGTTGAAAGCAGTCATGAATCGGTCTCAGGCTCCTGCCCTTCTGGACACTTGGATGACCCGCAGAGGCCACTCTAAGGGAAAGAGTCCATGGTCGAGGTCAGACTGTAGAATCAGGTAAACTGTCCTAGAGGGCCTAACTACAGGCAGTTACTGTTGAACAAGGCAGGCCAGTTGTTTGCACTCACTTGGACCTGGGTTATTTAGATTCCAGGTTTCTGCTGGGAAGGTAAATGTACTGTCATCTGACAGAGTAGAAAATGTGCTATCTTTATTATTTTATTATTTATGCTAAAGCCATGAGTTCTCCATCTCCCGTTCTCCATTAATTTCAATGTTTATTTCCCAAATGTTAAACCAGCCTCCCATCTGGTTTTTCTGGAATTGCCAAGTACAGCTATCCCACTTAACTAGAAAAGCGTATAACCAAATAGATTGTACTTGTGCTTACCCTTCCGTTCTGTTTATTACTAGCCTATCCATGGCATTTGAAGCTTGTTTATCTTAACATTTAGTTCATTCTTTTGTGACTTCTGAGATTCTTTTCCAAAACACAAGCAAAAAAGGCAGAAGATATAAATTCTCCAGAATTAGATTAAAATTGATTTTTTTTAAAAAACTACAAGTTTGATTTACATTTGCTTAAGCAATTTTAATTACCACTTAGCTTGTTTGCCATTCAGCTTTATAGTCATTGACTCCTTCAATGACATTTCATGGCTGTAATATTATATGTTTAGAGAAAAAATTTAAGTATGTACATTAAACTATCATTTCCATTAAGCTATTTGCTAATACAATAATTAAAATAATTTCTGCCCAATAGAGAGAGAAGTTACAGAAACTTAGTTTAGTGGGCCTATTTTTTTTATGATAACTAACCATCTCAGAATGCTGGTTGAAATAGCATCAGCGATAACTGAGCTTTAATTAACCTTCAGACTCATTTAGAATTTTTTTGCTTTAAAGTTTATTTCACATTACACTTTTATGGCTTTTGGCTTTTCCTAATAGAAAAATTTCTGAAGAGCAGGGTCTTTGCCCTACACAGCCTTGCATTCCCAGCACTTAGCAAGGTTCCCTACATGTGAAGCCTGTCTGTTCTTTCATTCTGACAATTACTTATTTATAGCATTCCAATGTACCTGGCATTATGCTGTGCTTAGTGGTAGGTTATACACAATTGTGGCAGGATGAACACAGTTTCTTAAAGTCTGGGGGTGTCGTTGAAGGGCAAAGGAAACTTGGGTTTACTTTAGCCTTCCTTTCTTTTCAGAATATCCATTTATCTCCCCAATTTTTGATATGAAGCAATGATGTTTTCTGTTTCTTCCACCTCCTCTAGACCATATTTCTGCCTTCAAATCTCTCTCACCAAAATCCTGAAATCTCCATTTTTCGGGAAAAAAAACACATATGCATGTATATGAGACATGTATTTAGACATATATTAGACATGTGTACATGTATATATCTAACATGTGTCAGAGAATCCCAAGTAGGATTTGGGATTTGTCAGTGCAGAGGCTGACCTGGAGCTTGATCTCACAAACTGAGAGATCATGACCTGAACCAAAGCAAGTGTTGGACACTTAACCAACTGAGCTACCCAGGCACCCCAATGACTTTTTTTTTAAATTTTCTCTGTAAGTGCTGAGGTACCTAGTAAGTTCAAAGCAAACTCTAATAAATAAAATATATTCTCAATTTAAAAATCTTTATGTTGAAATGTGCAAAGTTTTCAACCCAAATCTTTTCACAGGTGTGTTCTCTTTTTAACCTCACTCAAAGTAACATCATTCCACAAACATTTTTATAAGACAAAGCTCATCATGTACATTCTCTTTATGTGTATTTTGATAGTTTCAACTAGATTTAGATACTGCAAAATTATAGGTCTTCTCATTTTTTGATTTATTTATTTTGATTTACTTGTTTTGAGAGAGAGCGAGAGAGAGAGTGTGTGCACACGTGCCTGGGGGAGGGGCAGAGAGAGAGGGAGAGAGAGAATCCCAAGCAGTCTCTGTGCTATCAGCGTGGAGCCCAATTCTGGCTCAATCTCATGAACTGAGAGATCACGACCTGGGCCCAAATCAAGAGTGGGATACTTACCTGACTGAGCCCTCCAGGGTGCCCCAAGGTCTTCTCAGTTTTGATCCACTGGATACAAAATACAATTTTATTCAGTCAAAAACAGAAGGTCTATGAAAACATTCTCACAAGTTGATTGAGGTGTTCCAAAGCACAATTATAAATTTGGAAACTGGGTCTTTGATAATATCTGTAATCTGTCTCTCTCTCTGTCTCTTTTTTTTTTTTTAACATTTACTCATTTTTGAGAGACAGAGCCAGAGCAGGGGAGGGGCAGAGAGAGGGAGACACAGAATCTGAAGCAGACTCCAGGCTCTGAGCTGTCAGCACAGAGCCCGATGTGGGACTTGGAGATCTCCAAGAACTGTGAGATCATGACCTGAGCCGGAAGTCGGATGCTTAACTGACTGAGCCACCCAGACACCTCTGTGCTCTTCGGTTCCTTCTTTGATTGGTAGAAGTATATTTCAACATCCTCCTATTTGCAACTTTTGTTTTCAATAATTAACAATATCTAGAAGTTGCAAAAGTCTAATATTTTAATTTTAGAGTTATGATGATTTTAAATGAAATGCTATGAATATTCAAAAGATTAGTTTTAGTCCTCTAGTTTAACTAATGTAGGTCATTCAGATTTGTTGACAAAGTAATTCTTTAAATAAACATCGCGGGCGATCGTCAGACAATGCCAACAATTTAAAGAACTCTGTTTACTGCCCCAAACATTGAGCTTATTTGCTATATGCCGTACTACAGAGTAACTCAGTCTCTATTTCACATATTTCAGCTCTACCTTACCTTTAGTTTTCCACATTTACCACTGATTCTCACAAGTGGCAGCCTGGTGAGTTCATGCATATCAAAGCAGCAGCCGCAGCAGGCCAGAGCACATCTGACTGGTGTACCAAAATGCCTGGTAGGAGCAGCAAGCTTGAAAGTTTCTCTATTACAAAGACCAAGAGTTGGCTGTACCTAGCCTCCCATATCAAACTATTTTTTTCCCCCATCTGGTATCCTGCACACTATCCTTGAAAGGAAGGGGTTAGTTCCGTTGCATCAGGAAAGAGTCCGGAAAAGAGTTATTGCTGGCAGTCTTTCAAATTTTACCACAAATTTAAAGAACTCTGTCCACTGCTAATAATGTATCTCACGCACTATGAAACAAGACCGTAGCAGAAGTTGCAAATAAATATGAAGGTCTACCAAACCTCACCCAGACTATTTTAATAGTACTGCTAATAACAGTGCTTTGTTTACACAAATATGCACAAGTTACGTTACTTAAAATGGACCTGATGTGGCCCTGGACTATAGAAGTCTTTGACATAGTAAGCATAATGATAGGAATATCCAGCTGGGGCTGTCTGCTTAAATACTCTTTAAAAGAATGCTTATTTAAGCTTTACGTTTTAAAATTACTGTTGCCAGCTGTATTTGTTTCTGTTGTGGAAAACAAGCCTAAAAATAGTTTTTGCTTGTAAGATTTGTAAGGTATAGTCCTTTCCTTCAAGCGATTAAACAAACTCCAAAATAAGATATATTTTGCAGATTTACAAGCTAACTGGAGTAAAAACTCATTAGCTGTGGTTACTGAGTAGCTGGCTACAATGCTCTACCTTATCCTACAGGCTCCTAGATAGAACAGAAAACTCTCGGTAGACCCTAAAATTATACCTATAGTACACGTGATAGTATGAATCTGAAGTTCATACCCTTGTCCACCTCCCAAAGACAGCAAGGAGCTTAAAGAAACAAACTATAATCTTCTAAAATATGTTCCTCCCTTGGATTCTCATAACTGCTTTATCCTACCTTTAATTTTAAAGGCTTATACATAGCTTAAATGCCTAGGTCCAACCACAAAGTCACTATCACCCTTTTATCAAATCTCTTATCCTGATAAAGGTCATTTGTGTATTCTCTGAACCACATTTTAAATATCTGAAACAGCTGAAACTGACTTAGTAATAAGTTATATTCCCGACTTTTGTGTCATATGTGAAAATGGCAATAATTACATATAATAATTTTGAAATAATGCAAAATGCCATTGGTCAAGATGGACCTCCCTAATTTTATTATGTCTATGTACTATGAATTCTTTGATAAAATTTCAGTGAAATATGAGAATTAATGTCTTCATTTGGTGCACACAATTTGTCAACTTGATAGGTCCCCAGGTAAATGAGAGATATTATTTTATTTATTGTCCTTAATCTCTCCACTTTTCTAGAAACCATACCTTATTTTGCCTTTTTCCAAGACTCTGTTATTTGCTACACCAGTTTACTTTGGCATCAGCAACCTCTGAGAGGTAGGTTGTATCAATTTGGAGGACTAATACTAGAAAGCATAAAAATAAACTGAAGGAAGAGTCTGTGGGAGTAACTCATCCTAGAAAACATTTTCCTAAGGTCACAAAGGCTCCTGTGAATCCCACACTTCTCATCCCACACAAGTTGCCAGGGAACTCATTTATATTTTGCTGTAGTGGTGGAGGCAGGGAGAGTCGTGTAAAATAGGAGTGTCAAGAGGCCTGTGGCAGGGTGGTTAATTACCCAGAAAGTTTGTTTTGTTTTTTTCTCCATTAGGCTAGATGGTAAATGACCTCCATGAGGTAACTCATAATTTCCTTACTAGTCAGTTTTATCTACATGCCCATATTTCTTATTAGCACACTTCAGTTTAGCCTAATATATGATCATTCCTTTAGATCATTCCTTTTATTTTCACATAATTTTGAATAAGCCTCCTCTATTTTTGAAAATTCATCTGATGGAAAAACGTGACCAATATCCCAAGTCTAGAACTGAATTGGTTGAAGAGCACCCAAATAACAAGTCTTTTAACTATGAAACACAACATCCTGTCAGAGATGATTGGTAAACTAGAAACTACCACCCCAAGAGTATTTTCTAAAAGACACATCTATAGATTTCCACACCGGAAAAAGGAAGCAACATTTTTATGCTTTCCTTTTAGCTATTCATGATACATATCCTAGGTAGCCTCCAAAAATGCCCTCAAGGAACCATGCTTACTGGACTCTCCACCCTTAAGTAGTTGCCTCACATTGTATCTGGTTTGGCCCGCGACTTGCATTAACCAATGTAATGAGGCAGTAGTGACACTATACCCTCTGCTGACCTAGATGTGAAGCGGACTGGCAGCTTCTGTGTCGTGCCTTGGAATGGTCACCTTTGGGAACCGCCATTCAAGAAGTCTGGCTCCCCTGCTGAAGAGACCATGTGGAGATACCACACCAGGAGGCAACACGGAAAGGCCTTGAGATCTTCTGGAGAATCAGAGAGGCCCAGCCAGCCCATCATCCTGCTTGGGCCTTCTGATGACTCTAGCCACAGCCGTCGTTTACTATGACTCATGAAGGACCCTGTGTAGGCCCATTGCAAGATTTATCCAGCTGAGCCCAGTGGAACTGCAGACTATGAGAGGTATCAACCTGATTGCTATTTTACACGTCTAAATTCTGGAGTGGTTTGTTATATAATGATCAATAAGTAAAACACTATATGATAGAAATGAATCTAGTATTCCACAAATACTGCATATGATTTCTCCTGTCCCTCTCTTCATCTAGTCTCTCGGGCAATTTAAATAACTCTGGGGAACTGAAACAACACACTTTCATTTATACCATCCTACTTTTCTGTGGTGTATTCACCATCCATTTGAGAACTAATTAGAAAAATGAGACAGAAGTTAAGTAAACTTTTAAGATCATTGGACCGAATGATAATTTATATTTATTTACAAGTGTCTTTTCTCTCCATTGCATATTTCTTATCACATTAGAAACTTCCATTCAATAAGAATGTCTCTGACTCTAGCCTATCGGATAGCCATATGACATTTCCAAATATATAAAAACATCGGGTTCTAGCATAATACTTCATAAGAAATGAGATTTAGAAGATGCCCTCTCAATTTACCTCTAAAGTTTTACTTTCCACTAGGATGGTATGTTGGGAAAGGCAGGGAAAATTTAAATATGAAGTACGTTATTGCAATAATGTTGATTTAAATTCTGAGTGTTTGTAGCTAATTCAAAATTTAAAAGGAAAAAAGTTTTTTTGTTTAGCTTTAACTTTAAATAAGGGCTTTTGTTTAATTTGTTTCTTTTTTCATAGAGGATTCTATATTTGCTAAGAACGTATTATTAAGAAACATATACAAAAAATATAGATCTAAATTTTGGATGATTCAGGTGAACTAGCTCATTGATAGCTTATTCCAAATTTCATTTTTTGAAATAATTTTTTTAAATATTTATTTACTTTTTGAGAGAGAGAGACAGCACACAAGTGAGTGAGGGGCAGAGAGAGGGAGACACAGAATCTGAAGCAGGCTCTAGGCTCTGTGCTGACATCACAGGGCTTGAACCCACAAACCATGAGATCATGACCTGAGCTGAAGTGGGATGCTTAACCAACTGAGCCACTCAAACACCCCTTCAAATTTCATTTTTTTCACTGGAGTATTTAACATGGAGGTAAACTAGTTTACCCAAGGATCATGTCTTTATGTGAGTGTTTCATCAAATTTATTGTTGCAATCACAGAAATATAAAACTAAATATTTTCAATCAAATCAGATAAATTAAGACCCCAGAAGAGATGGGAAGGAAAGCTACCAATGTCACATTTGGAGAGGTACACTCTGAAAAGGAGAAATAATTCTTTTTTCTAAGAGATCACATGGAAGAAAAAAAGGGAATATAGTTTGGGAAATTTTGAGAGGGAAGGTATTTGAGAAACAGCATCATCTGCAAGGGAGAATCATCTTGGAACATTAGGAGGTTTGCAACTTTAAAAAAGTGTAATTTTGGTGCTGCATAGGCTGTGTGCTGCCCCACTGCAGATGACACCATTCAGATAGACTGTCATGTGCTTCATGTAAACCAGAGTGCATCAAGGAGCTAGTGCAGTTAGAGATCGTATTTGAGCTTCTGTAACAAAACCCACATCCAATGGTTGGACACATAAGGGCTTATTTCTCTTGTGTAATAGAAGCCTGGATGGATGGCGTGGCTTATACAGTAGATTTAGAGTGCCATCAGGAATCACCCTTCTATCTTTCTCTTCTTTCTCTTTTGCTATCCTAAGTGCGTGTGACATTTTCATGGTCACATCACAGCAGGATGACCAAAATGTTCTGGCTTTAAAACTGAGAGTTACACATCTAAGAAAACTCCTTAGTCTCAAGTAAACCAGTTGGTCCCCCTACATGGTCTCAACATGGCATTCTACCTCTAGCTTTTCATGTTCACCTCATGTCTTTCTTCTATCTTGGAGACAGGAAGAAGATAAGGAGGAAGTAGAGAATAGGGGGTACACAGAAAAGTAAAAGTTTTCCAGTAATTCTCAGCACACATCTAATTTACCAGAACTGCACAAGGTAAGCTAGGAAATAGATTATATTAGCTAGACACATTGCTACCCGAAAAAATCAGGGTTCCACTGTAGGAAGAAATACAGAAAGTTCACTAGGAAGACAAAGCAGGATGTGCATAATTTTGTGACTTTCTTTAGGAATGCTCAGCGTCCCAGCGACAAAAATAGACAAGGTAAAGGAGGAAGGCAAACCAGGGCTGGAGATTGTCAAAGAAAGAATTTCAGAAGGGTATGGAAATACGTTATTTCAGGATATGCATATCATTATTAAAATGGCTCATCATGCAATGCATACTGAGGAAAAAGTGTCACCTACAAAGAAAATTGATAGAAGGACTAGAAGTTTAGAATAAAATGTTAAAATTCCTTCTAAATCCTGGGGAGAAAGCCTTATGAGAAAGTCAATGATTTATTTTATTTTATTGGTGTCAGATTATTTTCCCTCAACTTGATATTCACCAAGTAGTTCTGTTTTGTTTAACATTCTAAACTTTAGGGGGACGTTTTTATTTAAATTTGTCTTAAAATTATCAAACTTCTGTCACACAATAATAAATCAATAAAGTCATTGACAATGAAAATCTAATAGAAGACCAGGTGGTAAGTTAACTGAAGGATTAAAAAACATTTTAATGAAAATGTGTGTGCAAAACTAAGCTATGTATTTTAATGTCACATAACAGTTGAATAAATCATGGGCTGAAAATCAACACCATGTATCTTTAAATCATAAGTGACAACTGAATTGCGATCACCTTCTGCTTAGATTAGACCACATTTAAATTCATATCATATGCATTCAGACTGGAAGTAAACAGGGCAAAGAAGATATAGACTAGGTGATATAGATACATAACCACTTTTGAGGCAAGACTTAGTGAACATAAAATGATCGATTTCTTGGAGGGAGACTCCTTCCCCATGATAGCTTTGAAAAGCTCAAATTGGAAATTATACATTTTTGCATAGAGAGGGTCAGGAAATTCCACTGACAGTATTTCAAGGGGGATGAAGAGAAATAAGGAGATAAGCTTATAAGGCAGCTAAAGAAAGTAACTGCCAGTCTAAGAGCAATAGTTGCATCCTGGTTTGTAGTCTGCTAAGATAGAGAATTCTTGTGCTATATACAGCACACGATTTCCCAGATTTGGGCTCTATTTCCTACAATGGTATAGATCAATTTTACCCCAAAGGATTCCTTAATTCTCCAAGCCAATGAGGAAAAATCAAGGGAAAGGAAAATTCAGAAGAATAATAGGGCAGAGCCAATATTACCTGCAAAACGGCTGCCTAACCCAGAGAAATTGAATACGGATTTAGGCCCATGAGCTCTTGTATTGACAAAATGATCCTGGAAATGTTGACACCTCAAACAAACAAAAAACCAAAAAAACCAAAAAACAAAAAAACCATTTATATATCATTTTTATTTAATAAAATTATTACAAAAGTATTTTTAAAATTATAAAAACCTTGTAAAATAATACTTTTTTTCTGAAAATCAATATTGCCTCCTTTTGAGATTGGAAGAAAGATACCATTAAAACATTGACAGTCTCCTTTTTTGACACATTTGTCAAAAGTAGCAAAGGAAAAAGTATTTGAAAGTAAACTTACTTTCTGCTTCTAATCCAGCTTTTTGAGGCATATTAGATTTTTGGTGAATCAGTTATCTGTTGTTACATCACATACCATAACCTAAAGTTTGGTGGTTTAAAACAACACTGAATTATTATTTTTCACATTTTGTGGCTTGACTAGGTGGTTCTGCTGGTCTTACCTAGAAACCCTCATATAGCTGTATTCAGCTGGCTTCACTCCCATGTTTGGGTCACCAGCTGGGTCGGCTGCAAAGAATGAGGTGGCTGGGCCTTCTTCTGATGGCTTTTTCACAGCAAGGTGGTCTCAGAGTTCCATGAGAGCTAAGGCAGTATCTGGAGAGTCCCTTGAGGCCTTTGTCTGGAACTCACACTATGTCACTTCTGCCATGTTTTATAGGTCAAAGCAATTCCGAGGACAGACCAGTTTCAAGGGGTGGAAAAACAGACAGACTTCACCTTTTGATAGGTGAATATTATTGCTATGATTTTTAAGTACTACAAATAGAAAACTTGAGAATTTGACAAATAATTTAACTCTCCACCAGGAAGAAAAAAAAAAGGCAAATGTATGCAAAGTCTGTGTTAATTTTAAAGCAATAATGCCCTTCTATGTGATGGGAGTTCAGGCTAAGAGTCCCTGATTTAAATAGCTCTCCCTTGTAGCACCTGAGTGGCTCAGTCGGTTAAGCATCCAACTTCCGCTCAGGTCATGATCTCATGGTTCAGGAGTTTGAGCCCCACGTTGGGCTCTATGCTGACAGCCCAGAACCTGGAGCCCACTTCAGATTCTGTCTCCCTCTCTCTGCCCCTCCACAGCTTGCGCTCTGTCTCTCGCAGTGTTTCAAAAATAAATAAACATTTAAAAAATAAATAGCTCTCCCTAAATTCAATGTGCAACTTAACATGAATAAACAAGAATACAGTCAAAAGGATTTGTGAAAGGTTAAAGAAAAAATACAGCCATCTGCACTGACATTTTTCTCAGTTTTATATATCCTGTGTCAAAAATTATGTTTTTACTTAACAGGACTTTGAAGAGTTAAGGCACAAAAAACTTACATCATAGTTGAGTAGTGACTGATAATTTACTTCACTTTGAATGAAATTATTACTTATATAAATTAATACATAACAAAAGACAATATTCTGTTTTCTAGTTCTTTAAAAATTTCTGATTTTAATCAACTTGTCACTCTATCTGCAATTAAATTCTTTTAATTTAAGGAGGTTAAAAGCAATCTATTTTTATCTTCTTTAGTTACTGGTGGTTGAAGGATCTTCTCTAAACAGGGAAGTGAAGTAGAGTTTTTGCATAATTTTAGTTAATAATTAAAAAATTAACTAGTGCATGTTGGGGTTTATATCAACACGAACACGTCTCAAAAATAACTTCCCATGTAATAACTGACATTAGTAATATATTCTGAAGACATAGTTTGTATTTAATACAATCTGTGTGATATGAACAAGTATTATAACACATGGTAGTTTAATTTGGCTAAATCCCAATTAAAATAAAGAATATTTTATTACTTGTATTAATATACATCTACTATTTGCTTGCAGAAGAATTTTAAAATGTCACATAGGTAAGTGCCTGGCATTTCAGCCTATAATCTGTAATTGATAAGATAAAAGCAAGACTTTCAGATTAGGTACACAGGTTACATAAAGGAAACTCTCATATGGTTCCTGCAATTTGAGAGGAACAGTGTGCTGCCGTTTGATAACAAGAGGTAGAAGCTGGAAAGAGGAAAATACCTTAATCAAGGTATGCTCTCAGACCACAGCAGCAGAAATTAATGAAAAGTTCATGGTGGGGAGTTCATATTAAAATCAAAGTCCACAAATTACATGCTAAATAGAAATGAAAAATCTATAGTTCAAGCCTCACAGTTGGACTAAACCCAACTATAAGTGATGATTTTCAGGTAAAATCTTTTTTCTTTTGGATACAAAGAGATCTGAAGTGTGAGAAGGATTGTGGACTTTGAAGACGGAGGGAGGGAGCAACGCGCAAGGACTGGATGGTGGCTCTTAGTCCTACGGCTGCAAGGAAAAAAAAATTCTGCTGATAGAAAGAATGAACCTGGAAGAAGAACTTGAATTCCAGATGAAAATGCAGCCAGTTGACACCTTTATTTAAGCTTTAAATACTTGAAACTCACTCAACGCTGCCTGGACTTCTCAAGTGCCATATGAAGTGACATATTCTGTGTCATATTCTTCTGTGACATATTAAGTGTATGTTGTTTCAAGCTGCTAAATTTGTGATAATTTTGTAGCAAGAGAAAACCAGTGCAGGTTTTGGTACCTATGGTGCCCCTAGGGCAAATACTCACAAATGTAGAAGGGATTTTGGAATCAGGTAATGAACCGAGGTTGAGGAACATGATAGAAAAAGCCTAGACTGCTTTGAGAAGACCGTTAGTAGAAATATGGACACTAAAAATGCTGCTGGTGAGGGCTTAGCAAGAACTGAGGAACTTGCTACTGAACAGTGGAGAGAGATCCTTGCTACATAGTAGTGGGAAGTTTAGAAAAGTTGTTCTCTGGGGCACCTGGGTGGCTCAGTCTGTTGAGCCCTGACTTCAGTTCAGGTCATGATCTCATGGTTCATGAGTTTGAGCCCCAAATCAGGCTCTCTGCTGTCAGCTCAGAGCCCACTTTGGATCTTCTGTCCCTCCCCTGCTCGCACTCTCTCTTTCAAAAATGAATAAACATTAAAAAAAAAAAGTTGGGGCGCCTGGGTGGCTTAGTCAGTTAAGTGTCCGACTTCAGCTCAGGTCACGATCTCGCAGTCCCTGAGTTTGAGCCCCGCGTTAGGCTCTGGGCTGATGGCTCAGAGCCTGGAGCCTGCTTCCGATTCTGTGTCTCCCTCTCTCTCTGTCCCTCCCCCATTCATGCTCTGTCTCTCTCTGTCTCAAAAATAAATAAACGTTACAAAAAATAAAAATAAAAATAAAAATAAAAGTTGTTTCCTGCTGTTATATAGAAAGCAGAAATTTGTAAATCATAAACTTGGGTATTGAGTTGAGGAGATCTCTAAGTAAGATCTCTTTCTCCTTATAATAAAAGAAAGGAGAAAGAAATTGAAGCAAGAACTGTTAACTAAAAAGGAATCAGGGCATGTTGATTTGGGAAATTCTCAGCCTACAGAGATGGCAAAAAGATCCTAAAATTAAGAGATTACCCCTGAAAGTGTAGCACAGCGTAAAAGGTGTGGGTGTGTGTTTACGACATTTTGCTACCACCCTAGAAAGATCAAAAGGTCAGAGTGCTCAATCACCAGAGATTAAAGGTGTGCCTCATAGATCTCAATCAGACTTGAAGGCCTAAGAAGCTTATTAGCAGTGTCCCTTAGCCATCCTAGCTCAAACCAAAAAATAGAAAAGGAATTATCTCAGAAAAAAAAAAAAAAAAAAAAAAGATCAGTGAGAGAGCCTTTTCTCTGGTGGAGCAACCCCTCCAGAAATCCACATCAACCCACAAGGTACTTGGGAATATTTTATCAGCGGGAGCACCACCAGCTGGGATCGAAAGAGACAGAAAGAATATGAAATAAACGGAGACTCTCAGCATTCCCAAATTCTCTTGGCCGGAAGCTGGTTCTGATGATACAAGTCAGCTACAAACAGGATCTACCTTTCATTAAGAAAGGAAGGATGACTCAGAACTAAGATCCCAGAAGGCAGAGGTGAAAGCCCCAGAGTATATTCTTAAGCCTTGAAATCTAATGGGGCCTTCTCAGCTGGATTTAAAAAAGACTCCATTTTCCTAATTTTTGGGCCAGAATGTTTGTAACCACATTCGTTTTCTATTGCTGTGTAACAAATTATCACAAAGGTAGTAACTTAAAACAACACAAATTTATTCTTTCAGTTCTCTAAGTCAGAATTTACAATGGCTTATCTGGCTTCTCAGAATCTCACAAAGACAAAGTCAAGATCTCAGCCAGGCGGGACTCTTCTATTCAGGTTCTGAGGAAGAGTCTGCCTTTAAGCTCATTCAGGTTAATGGCCGAATTCAGTTCCATGTAGTTCCCCATTTCCTTGCTGGCTATCAGCTGGGGTCCAGTCTTATCTCCTACAGATTGCCTACGTTTCTTTGCACATGAAGAAAGGCCCCCGTCTTCGGGGACAGCAAAAGCCCATCGAATCCTCCTTGTGCTTTGAATATGTCTGATTTTCTCTTCTTCATTTCAAACTTTGCTCTGGTATTTGAGTGTATGAACCCATTTTAATTGTAAGCAATGAGAAGCCCTCAGTACTTTAGCCGTACACATAAAATGTGTCCTCTCAGTTAAAGTCAGAATCACAAGCCAGTGTTTCTGATGGACCCTCCCTTTGATTTTCTAAGTGTCCGTTTCTATAGACACACCCTCTCTACACCACCAAGAATGATTGTTATCTGAAGAATATTGATGAAATAAAATGACAAACAGTAAACAGTACTCTATTTCATTGGCCATTGGGATAAAGCTTTAATGGATTCTGAGAGAACAAGGCCTATCAGAAGAGTAACCTAAAAATCCAGACATCAGGTTTCTGATTCTAATCTTGAGCAAATCAATTAAGTTATTGCATTCACTTTTCGTCATAGGTTTTTTTTCATAATAAAAGCTTTAAAAATACTAAACAAATGCGAAGCAATGTATTCATATTAGTTATTATTTCTGTGGCACTGCTGCTACTTCTGTAGTTGTCTCTGATATGATCGTCTCTTCCACATTTTTAAAGAGACATCTGGCTCCTGCATCTCTCTCTTTCACGATTACTCTACTTGTATTCTCTGTCCCGGCCATGCATATTGAATAGACACTGCCTGAAATTCCCTAGACATGTTCTTTGTTCTCTTGTGCCTCCTGACCTTTTTACTCTCAACTAACTTGCAATGTTATTTGTCATGTTTTTTTCCTCTGCACTTTTCATCCTTTAGAAATGAGATCTCTAAACCTCTAATGCTTTACTTAATATATTTAGGTGCCCTTCCACATGTCTTTTATAGACTGAATTGTGTCCCCTCCAACATTCATATGTTGAAGCCTTCATCCTCAATGTTGGAGGTGGGTCCTTTAAGGAAGTAATTAAAATTAAATGAGGTCATAAGGGTGAAATCTTAATCCCATAGTATTGGTGTCTTTATAAGACAAGAAAGGGACGTATACAAACAGAAGAAAGGCCAGGTAAAGACACAATGAGAAGGTAGTCATCCTCAAGCCAAGGAGAGCCATCTCACCTGAAACCAACACTGCCAGCACCTTTATCTTGGACGTCCAGCCTCTAGAACTGTGAAAGAATAAGTTTTTGTTGTTTAAGTCATCCAAGCTGTGGTGTTCTGTTAAAGTAGCCCTAACAGGGTGATACAGTGCCTTTGTAGCTCCCTGTGCAGACCTCATCAGTTGTTGTTGTTTTTCCTAGTAGTAAAACCAAAAGTGAACAATAACCATGATACCTACTTATAAACACAACTAGAAATATGAAGGCTGAATTGTGGGCTGTGTCCTTAACTTCAAACTTCCAGAAATATTAGGCCAAGTTTAATGTGTCCAATGTCTTACCTTCCATTTTCCCTGAAACTTCTTGTCATTTAGCTTTTACCTTCACAACTCTGCCAAAATTGGTTTTCAGTTATGTCATTAATGACCTTCTAATGAGCCATTCCTCAGTCCCCATTAATCAATCTCACCGTGTTGAAACAACACTGTTAAGTTGCCCTTATTTCCAAGTCATGTTTCTGTTGTTTTTCTCATCAACCCTTGACTATCACTTCCAGTCTTCTTTTGTTCATTCATTTTCATCCATGTTCCCCTCAAATGAGGATATTCTCCGGCATTCTATTCATTGTCCTCTTCTTTCTTTCCAAATTCTCATTCAACCCTTCAACTTCTGCTATTGTCTCTATTTGAAGGGATCCCCCAAATAGATACGCCTGGTCCAGCTTCTCGGTACTATGCTCACTACTGCATATTTACATTTGGATTTTTGCACAGGATCTCAAACTCATTATGTCCAAAATTGAATGCCAATGATAACTTTAAAATAGAGGAAATTGTGCACTGAGAAAATAGAAGGGAGATAATGTAAATCTTAGAGTTGATGTAAATATTTTTCCAGTGCAAACTTGCTAGAGATAAGAAAACTAAAGCAAAATACAGCAAGCCCTCAAGTCTGTATTTCTGATAAAGAAGCAAAAGGATTGGATGACTATCAGTTAAAGTGGCTTCTAGATTTTGTTATGCTCTTGTTTTCAAAGGCAGAACTCAAATTATGAAGCTCTGCATTATAGAGGCAGGTTAGAGAAATATCCTTAGGTGTTTTGAAGTGAACTATAATGGAAGTTGTTAATGTCAGTCACTATGTCAGTCATATATTTTTCTTTCTAAATATTTTATATCAGTTCTTAATTCTTTTGCCTCAAGATACCTTTACATTGTTAACAGTTTATGAAGAAGAACTGGGTTTATGTAGATTTATCTATTGATATGTACTATATTCAAAATTAAAACAAAATTGTAAATATATTATGTGTAAATGACCATAAGCCTATTTCATGTTAATATACATAACATAATTTCATAAAAAAATAATTATATTTTCCCCCAAAAAAATATTATGTGAGAAAAGGTCAATGTTTTGCATTTTGCAAATGTCTTTAATGTCTGGCTTAATAAAAGACAACTGGATTCTCCTATCTGCCTGTGCATGCACTCTCTTTTATATGCTATTTTGGTTGAAATATGTAAAAAAAAAAAAATCTAGCCTCCCACAAATAAGTAATTGGAAAAAGAACAGTATTTTAATAACCTTTCAGACAATGTATAATTCTCTCTTATACTACACCAAAACATGGCAAATGGTGATGTCTTAAAGCCTTAAAGCTTTAGTTTCAATATGGAATCTGAATCCATATCAATGAACTTTTCATACTCTGTTACAATAAATTTAATTGGTCTCTTCATGTGCTTAGGTGCTATAACCATATAGATGGCATCCATCTATAATGCCATAGATGGATGGCTTATCAACAGAAATTTATTTCTGGAGTCTGGGAAGTCCAAGATCAAGACACAAGCAGATTTAGTGTCTGGTGAGAACCCGCTTCTCGGTTCATAGACAACGATCTTTTTGGTGTCTTCACATGGCGTAACAGGCATAGAAGCTCTCTGTGGTCTCTTTCACAAGGGGACTAATCCACAGAGATAACCTAATCATTTTTAGAAGGTCCCACTCCAAATGCCAACACATTGAGTTTCCAACATATGAATTTAGAGTGGGGGGGGGCACATTCAGTCAATAACAGCTGGTTTATCTTGAACTTTCAATTGACTTTTATCCATGCATGATTTTGTAGCATCATGCATTGGTCATGTGAAAAATATTGGTTCACAAAGTTATGCAAACAAATTTCATTATGCAATATCAAAAAAACTCTACTTTTGTTCATGTCACTACAAATCGCCTCAGAAAAGTTGGTCAAGTTCACAGATGTGGGAGCTAATATTTCAAAAAGTTTAATTTCAGGTCGAAAGCATAAATTTTGTCAACGGCAATAAATACAGTCACCTGGTCTTCTTCAAGTGACAAGCTCTCTTCATACATTTTTTTGAGAAAATATTTGCCAGATATCCAACCCTGAATAACCATAGTTTGTTTATCAGTTGTTCTTTCAAATAAAAATAGTGTTTCACGGGGCCCCGGGGTGGCTCAGTTGGTTGAGCACCCGACACTTGATTTGGGCTCAGGTCATGATCTCATGGTTTGTGAGATCTCTGCTTGGGATTCTTTTTCTCCTTCTCTCTCTGTCTTCCCCTGCTTGTGCATTCTCTCTCAAAAATAAATAAATAAATAAATAAATAAATAAATAAGCATTTTTAAAAAATGGAGTTTCATTAAAAAAGTGGCCAATTTAACTCACACCACACACAAGTGTTTTTCATTGAGTCAGTCATAGTTTGGTATGCAGTGGAATAGGTACTCAGCCATGAAATTTAATACAAAATATTTTTTATTGCTAAGTCATATGTATTCTTCTGTGAAAGTAGCTTTTTTTTTTTTTTTAAATATGAATACACAGCAGTGAAAATGCAGCGGCTACAAGCACAGCACACTGCTTTTGAATCACGTTAAGGTGCCAGCAATTTTACTTACTATTGCTTTTGTACCTACTGGTGTTAATGTCAATATAGTGAAAAAGTCAAAAGAATTTTAGTGTTTTTACGAAAGTGATTTTGACCTCATGGATCCCCTGAGAGGGTTTCAGAGGCCCTTAGTGGTCTAAAGATCACATTTGAGAAGAGTTGATTTACATTATCTTAGAGACTGGGTTACAGTAGAGAGTAGGAGCAGAGATTGTATTTATTCTATTTGTCTTTAAACTGGCTCCTCTACCCATATTCCCTGTCTTGTTTAATGGTACCATTTTCAGTTAAGTCCCAGCAGGTAAAAGGAGGCATACTCAAACTCAGTGATTTAAAGATCATATTAAATAAGCTGAATAGAAATATGTAAGCAAGGTTTATAGAAACTAAGAAAGAATAGTACAATACCCTGAGGTTAGCCACAGCAGAAAGTGTTACCATCCAAGGTCTGAAGGGACAAGTACAGAGAGTAATTACTGGAAGCTGGAGGGAGTAGCACAAAAAGAGGGCTGCCTGAAGCTGGCCTTCAGTTATAGGGCAGAGCCAACCTGTGGTGAACCCTCTGGGAAAGAACTAGAAGAATATCATGACTTCCCATCCCTCCCTTCTCTCATCTCTTCTCCCCACCTCTCACTTGCCTAAGTTTCACTTGAAACCATGGCAAGGTTTGGAACCTTGCCAGGGCAAGGGTGGAATCCACACAGATTTGCCTCTGGGAACAAGGCTAGTGAATAGCAGAGAACAGATCTCAAAGGGCCAAAAGAAGACATCCAGGGACCCAAATTAGCCTTGGAAGGTATTTTACACCTCCTTCATTAAACCCATAATTCAAGCATTCGAATTTTGCCTTCCTAATTTACCTGAACATTTTTTGTATTTGATTCCTCTCATCATCATCACACTGTTTCTGTTCAGGATTTCCTCCGTTCTTACCTGGGCATGTAATTGTCTGTTTTTCATTTATCTAGGCTTCTCCAATCCATCTTCCATATTACCAACATAACGCTCATTTCAATACATATCTAACCATAATACTAAGTTGTTCAAACATGTTAATGTTTTAATTATTGAATTATGAGAGAGACAGAGCCAGCATGGGTGGGGGAGGGGCAGAAAGAGAGATGGAGAAAGAGCAGGCTTTGGGCCGACAGTGCAGAGCCTGAGGCAGGGCTTAAATTGGTAAAACAGTGAGACCATGACCTGAGCAGAAACCAAGAGTCAGATGCTTAACCGACTGAGCCACCCAGGCTCTCCTAAACATGTGAATGTTTTATTGAGTCCATATAACCATTAAGTAAAACTTAACATCCTTGTTGGGGTATAAAGATCCCTCCATGATTCTACTCCTACATATCTGATGCTGATGATTCTCAACTCCTACTTTTCCTACCTTTTCCTCATACGTTCTTTTAATTTTTTAATTTTGTAAATATTTTTTAATGTTTATTTATTTTTGAGAGAGAGACAGAGCATGAGTGGGTTAGGAGGCAGAGAGAGAGGGAGACACAGAATCTGAAGCAGGCTCCAGGCTCTGAGCTCTCAGCACAGAGCTTCACGCAGGGCTCAAACCCAGGAACCACAAGATCATGACCTGAGCTGAAGACGCTTAGCCCACTGAGCCACCCGGTGTCCCTCATCATATGTTCTAATCAAAGGCAACCATCTTACCTGAATGCTTTCATTCCTATGTCTATTTACATATTATCCTACCACCTTGACACTCTCTTTCCCTTCTCGTATCCTGTTGAACTCCTACACAATTTGGTTTGTTTTTCTTCCTTCCTCCCTTCCTCCCTTTCTCTCTTCCTTCCTTCCTCTCTTTCTTCTCCTTTTTTCATGAAGCTGATAAACTCATTTTCATTGTTTTAAAATGTATTTAATTTATTTGAATAGGTAATACATATACAACATTATATCGTGTGGAAATCCTTTTCATCTTTCATAATTCAACTCAACAGAATATCTTCTCTAAAGCCTTTGTGCGGCTTTGCTCTATCCTTCCTCTCCACCAACCCAACTCTGGTGGCATAACTCCCTCTCTTAGCATTTCCTGAAGTCTGTATATATATCAAGGTAGGATTCATTTTGATTGTCAATGGATGTGTCTTCTGTTCCTAGTAATTCCTTTTATCCATATAGCCTATTTTCTATTAATATAGACAGTGAGAATCCATTGCCTCAAGGGAGAGATGATCCCACAACAAAAAGGAAGAAAAATGTCACTTTCATTTCTGAAGCAAAGCTTTTGATTTATAACATCTTAGGTATTTGAGCTTCCAAAACCTAACCTTTGGAAGATGAAGAGTGCACATTTTATGGTAATAAATCATAGACTTAGAAGAATTGCATGATGATATAAAAGCAAAATTTTCTCATTCTAGGGGAAAAAATATCCCATGAGTTGGGGAGAAATGGGAGAATCAGAATGGAGGTAAAGAGAAGGAGATAGTGGTGGCTTCCTGAGAATGGACCGTAAGCCCCATGTCCTCAGCTTCATTTCATAGAAAATACAACGGAAAGCTTAGATGGCTTCAGAAGATGGAGCATGAGAGCAGAGAGGACACGTGCTGTATTTCCAGAGTGGAACTCTGCGGTTCGAGTACCAGAGAATTGGTAAACAGAGTGTCTAAGCAGAGGTGCCTGAGACAGATTCCAGAGTTTTCTCATACCCAGTGTGAGGTGAGTGAAAATCAATTGTTTGTTATATGTCTCAGAAGGGCTCATAAGTATCTTAGAGAGCTGGTCTTCCAGATTAAGGTTTAAGTATAACTAAAAAGGAAAACAAACACAAAACCAGAGGCTTGCATGGGTAAAAAACTAGAGAACCAATGGGAATATGAACATTTTAGGAGAAACCAGTGCAGTTGGAGGATAACAACCATTAATCAGACTGTCCCCTTTCTAGTCGCCACTGCTTCTTCCTCCACTGTACCTGGGAGCTCTGATATCCCCTAGAACATTGAGATAATTCTCAGGATCAGGGGTTAGGGTGAACTATGAAAAGTGACCAAGGAAACTCCGAATTGACTAAGGGAATTAAGAGTTTCCTGAGGCCATTCTAAATTGACTGATTCTGAGATGGACTTTCTGTTATCAAGTAGAATGGGAGTCACAATAGAAATAGGTTGAATTACAGAAAAAACAAAATCACATTTCAGGCACATTGTGTTTGAAGAATAAGATTTTTTTACATGCTGAACTCCTAATATGGCATTTAATAACACTTCATTTCATTTATTTGTTTGCAAGTCTGTCTTCCACACCTAGATACTAAACATTTGAAAGACAGGAACTCGCTTTTATTCCTTTAAGTATTACCAGTGCCTGCACAATACTTGCCCACGATGGTTCTTCAAGGTGTGCAGAAGTATCACAAGATCTTTGCTTCTTTCATAAGTAAAAGGAGCGATTACAGAGTGGTCAGTATAATGGTTTAAAAATATAATGTTTATATCTACTGGAAGTAGACAGTGAAGCTGGCTTTCTTTATGAGTGGGCTATTAGCCTTTGAGAGTTAATTAACAGAAACATAAATTGACTCTACATAAATGAAAAAGAAAAAAGATAATTACAAATTAAGCTAGATCCTTAAAATGTTATCATGAGTGACTCAGCAGAAAAGTCTGAAGGATCTTGCTCTCACTTCCATTATTCATATGTCTTCATATTTTTTAAGTATAAAAAAGAATAAATGCCAAATAGTATGAGATAGAAAAGTGCGATTACATATATGCACTTGATTAGAAAATTTTCCTGGAGCAATTCCCTTATCTTTTAAGTGGACTGAGGAGTAAAAGACATGAGTTACAAGGTGCAGGCATTTAATAATGTGTGCGTGTGTGTGTGCAAGTGTGCATGCGTGGGTGTGTGTGTGTGGGTATGCATGCATGTGCATGTCCATATACACACAAATAACAAACCTCTTAAACTTTACATTTCAAACTTTTTTAAAATTGACAAGTATGAATTTATAGAACCTGAATTCAACTGGTTATCTAACAACATTCCTTTAATTGTTTACTCTCAATTCTATGAAACTTTGTGGAGAATACAATATCAATTGAAAACATGCTGCTTGATTTATTTTTTTTAATGCTTATTTATTTTTGAGAGAGAGACAGAGCAAGTGTGCACATGAGCAAGGGAAGGGCAGAGAGGGCGGTACCAGATCCCAAGCAGGATTTGCATTGACAGTAGAAAACCCAATGTCGGGCTCGAACTCATGAGCCACAAGATCATGGTCTGATCTTAAGTGACTGAGTCACCCAGGTGTCCCACATACTGCTTGATTTAAAGTAGTTTATCCTGTAACTTTTTTGAAAAAGAAAACATATACTGATAAAATAATAAAAGAATATTGATAGAATATGCCATGAAATAAAGCCCCTCCCCCCCATAGAAGACTCTATTCTATGATTTGCAAGTTGAAATCAAACAAAATGCCTTACCATTAGTCATGTCCAATTTAACTTTATAAATTTAATATTAATATGATCATAGAAACTTATTAAGAATAAACAGTAAATCTCTGAAGTGTTTCAAATGTACACAATGAAGAAATTTTTTATGTTAATGAATACATTTATTTTCATAGCACTTAACAGAATTCGAATCCTGTTCCTACATTACTTTTTAAAAAAATTTTTTTTCTTATTACACTTCTTTATTTTTGAGAGGCAGAGAGAGACACAGCACGAGTGGGGGAGGGGCAGAGAGAGAGGGAGACCTAGAATCTGAAGCAGGCCGCAGGCTCTGAGCTGTTAGCACAGAGCTGGACGCGGGGCTCGAAGTCACAGACCATGAGATCATGACCTGAGCCGAAGTCTGACACTTAATGACTGAGCCACCCAGGCACCCCTACATTACTTTTAGTGAAATAATATTTATATAATAAATCATTTTGAATTAAACACATACAGTATTAACAACTTACCTCTAATGGGAAAAATTGTGTTTGTACTAAACACCTCAATGACACTCATAGCAGTAAGTGGCTGTATTTTCTGTCATGAACCACCCCTGCTCTCCACCCATAAGACTTCAGCTGATTGGACCAGGAATGAGCAGCTAACCCTAGTAAGGGAATTTTTAGATTGGCCAGAAAGCCTAAAAGGTGAATAAGCCTGAAAAGCTCCACAAAACCTGGGATGAATTGGACCAACAGTGCTGTATGTTATGGAGCAGATATTACAATCCACAGAGAAAACCAGGCAGATACAGCAGGAGGTATAAATGAAAGGAGGCAGAGAGACCATGAATTCCAATAAGAATCATGTTAATGCGGAAGAATCAGAATGCAGAAATTATCAACAATCATAAAATAGAGAAAAAAGAATTATTACATCCATTTGTAGTTGGAACAAGGAGAAAAGACTCAAAAAGAAAGAATGGGAAAGAAAATAGTGGTGTTATGTTCATTGCCTGTCTCTAAAGGGAAAAAACAGCAATTCTTGCTTCTGAGGTCCCTATTCCCGCCATGAATCTGGTTCCAATCCCCACAGATTCTATTCTGGATCTTTCTCCTATATTTCTATGTAAGCTTCATCTCTCTTACTGAGTCTTATATTAAACGTCCATCATGGGATCTTGTGTAAGTGACTGCTCCTTGCAACCAAAATCACCCAAACAAACATTCAACAATGAGTCCCTATTATGTCCCAGGTGCTTGGGATGCAGACATACCTCTGCACCTACAGAGTTCAGTCACCAGAAGTAGGACAAACATTACATATATATGATTCAGAATACATCCGAAGGACTGAATCTTCATATTTGCAATGAAGATCCTATATTACTTATTTTCATCAGCCTGCAAATCTATAAGTCCAGGTCTAACCTCTTTCTTGACTTTTAGTCTTTTGTTTGCAAAAGACTGCTAGGCAACATCATTTGAATGTCTTATGGCATTCCTCCATAGACTTTCATTATTTTCTCCTAAAATAAGAATTCTTTTGTCTTCCCAATGTTAATGTCACTATGATACATCCAGTAATATTGATCTAAAACTTCAGGGTCATCATTTATTTCAGTTCTGTTAATTCCAACAATTGGACAAATTCCATGGATTGGTTTTATGTTGTCTTTTTTTCCCCGTATCAGTTGATCTTTTTCTAGGTAAGCCCTGATATCCCTTTAAATGGTTTTCCCACTAAACCAACTTGATAATTAATCTTAGTAAGAATAGCTCTGATAGATCATTCATTTCCCTTCTCAGAAACTCTCAGTAGATTCCCATTACTGCTAAGTCAAATCATGACTCCCTGGCTTCTTCTGAGGTAAAATGATAGTTTTCCAACATTATTGCTCATTACTATTGTAAATATAATTTCCGTATCAGTCAAACTAGGTAGTCACATGGTGTTTCTATATGGTTTGCCCTCTCTGCCCACTCTCTTCTCTTCTCTTAAAATGCCCTCCCCACATTTTCCGTGAAAATCCTTTTCTTTCTTTCAGATATAATTTAAATGTCATCTTTTTTAAAGAAGTATATTTACTGAGACTTGCCACTACATATAACTGGCTTCCTATCTGAATTCTCATAGTGATATTTTATGATACAAACTAACTCTTTCTGAAATTTACTGCCACTCTGCCACTCTATTATAAGCTCCTGAAGGGCAGGGACCATGCACATCCATTACTAGTCATTACCGTCCACCCTCACACATCACCCTACCTTGGCATTGTTATTCCCCAACAAGAATGTTGAATAAATAAATGTACTATGACTAATACAGAGAACCACAGAGCTACTTTTATAAAAAGCAACTTCACTTAATATTCCCACAACATGATATTTTCATTTTAATTCAAATGAACATATCTTCCCATCCCACACAAATCTGTTCCTCCTCCTGGATTCCCTCTTACTGTTTGGTTACATTATATACTTGGTTGCTCAAGTCAAAAACCTAGGAACCGTCTCACACTTCTTCCTTTTCTTTATTCTTCATATTAAATTCTATTTTTTCCTAAATATTTTTTATATCTGTCTTGTTTTAAGCATTACTATTTAGTTCAGATTCTCACCTCTCTCTTCTAGTCTTCCTACTTCTAGTCTCAACTTTCTGTCATTTGTCTTCTCTCCTATTGCAAAAATGATATTTTGAATACAAAAAAACCCTGGTCATCATTGTCCTTTTTTTTTTTTTTTTTTTTCCCTATTGGCTGCTCTGAAGCTATGTGGGAGCTAAACTCCTTTGTATAGCTCTTCATCCTATGGTATCTAACTAGCAGTCCAAATTATCTCTTGACTTTTTCCCCTGTATACACTTTGTGCATACTAAATTGCTTGATCTCCTTTATGCTTCCATACTTTTGGAAACATTCTATTTAGAATACTTCCTTCTCACAAACTTCCTTACACAAGAAAAACTCCCCTATTTAACCATTAGCTTTAAGTTTCTTTACGGAAACTTTCTTTTTTTCTTTTAATTTTTTTTAACGTTTATTGGTTTTTGAGAGGCAGAAAGAACAGAGAGTGAGCAGGGGAGGGGCAGGGAAAGAGAGGGAGACACAGAATCCAAAGCAGGCTCCAGGCTCTGAGCTGTCAGCACAGCGCCCAAGCTGGGCTCGAACTCAATGACTGCAAGATCATGACCTGAGTTGAAGTTGGACACTCAACCGACTGAGTCACCCAGGCACCCCATTTATGGAACCTTTCCTGATTTCTTCCAGGAACCATTTCACCTAATCCTTCTTCTGTCTCCATAGTTAACACCTATTCCATTAAAGCAGTCGCATTGTGTTTGTCTATGTCGCCATTGGATTCTCTGGGGATACAGATTTTTTTTAATGTGTACTTTTTAAAACCAAGAGGAATGTATTTTACAAAGTCACTCATTAGGCACAGGATAAGTTCTTGTGAAAAAGAATTGAGGAATAAATGAATATGAATTATAGGAAAGGAAACCTCTCAATTTTTTAAAATTTTAAATCATATATTCCATTGTCAGTTATTGTCAAATCATCTCTTCAAGTGTAAAAGGGGCATTAAATAGTATCTTTGTTCATTAAAGAGCCATGAATAAAAATTATGACATGAATTAATAATAATATAGCCAGATTTTTTATCTCCATAGTAATAAAAAGTAAAAGTAGTAACCAACAGTAAACGTAAAATGCTAGATTATACCTGCATGTATTGTTTCATGAAATTAAAAACAACACACACATTCGGTACTTTCCAAATGTGACACTTTAAATAGGTTTATGTCCATTTTCAATGATGAAGATAATTAAGTTGGCTTTTTCAATAATGATTATCATCATTTTTGTTATCCCAATGTTCTTTTTTAATTTTTTAAATGTTATTTATTTTTGAGAGAGAGAGACAGAAACAGAGCGTGAGCAGGAGAGGAGCAGAGAGGAAGAGAAACAACAGAATCTGAAGCAGTTTCCAGGCTCCAAGTTGTCAGTACAGAGCCTGACGCGGGACTTGAACTCACGAACCTCAAGATCATGACCTGATGCAAAGTTGATCACTTAACTGACTGAGTCACCCAGGCACCCCTATCCCAATGTTCTTAAAATTTATATCTGTTAAAGAAAAAGATGAAGGAGTGTGTATCCTTGGAATGATGTGTAAATTTTTATGCACTTAACACAAATTATATTATAGTATTAAGAAGTATTATACTTCAATAAAAAGTGAATATATTTTATGCCACAATAGCTGAATTAGGCAGCATTATATCTGTGGCTCCCACCTTATGCACCAGAAATGCTCTTAAGTAAATTTACAAGATTAATAAACTCTATAAATCTTACTATTATCAAGTCATAAATTTTATTTCTCCATGATAGCTAAATTTATATTCCTTTCACATTCTATTTTGGAGATATAAATAAGAATTTTAAATATAAATAATACAATTAACTTTTAAGGATATATTGATGTGTGAATTATCGAAATTAAAACAGTTTCTTTGGCCTCCAAATATACCCTAGTGTCAAAATTTTTTGTCAAGGTCACTGGAATAAAAGTATAAGAAATCTTATTTTTCATGGAAGAAAGTACCTTGGTTTTAGTCTCTTAATGGCTCTCAGAGAGAATATTGTAAAATATTCACTTTATCCTAAAATAATTATGAAATAATATGATGCTAAAATGATTCAGATGTTTTAGGTTTTTACAAATCAAACTCCATCATTTATTAATATAAAACTCTAATTCTTGAGCTTTTCCTGCTAGGAATTGTACTACATTCTTAAAGTATATTATTTTAGTTAACCATCGCAACTCTCTGATGTGCATACAATTTTCACTATTTTACCAACAAGAAGAGGGAGACATGGATAAATTAAGAAACCTTCCCATGATTATGCAAGGTGATAGTGGATCTGAAACCAAATAGTCTGAATCCAGTCTGGGTACTTTATTGCTCAATTATAATAGCCTACGTATAATTTTATTTTAGATCAACATTGGAAGGTGTTTAAGAGGAGAAGTACATAGCAACCTGGTGGTGATTTCTAGAGGAGATTAAACATTAGATTGGAAGTACAACTGAACAAAGTTTAAGGCTGATTCTCTCCTAGGGATTTCATGAGGCTATTTCTACCTTTGCTGTTACCATATTCTCTCAGCTGAACAACTGCTCTAACTGCTTACCTGCTCTCCCTGATTTCACTCTGTACGACCTCTGCTCTGTTCTCCACACTACAGTTAGAATGAGCTTTCTAAATCTGTGTGACTTCACAATTTAAAATTCTGAAATCAACAATAATACTTCAAATGATTTATAAATTCCATTTTGGTTAACTCCTACCATTCCAACCTCTCGCTGCACTAGGGTCATTCTTTTTAGTCCCGCTTGCAGGACCCTCATCAGCAGTCATGAAAGGCGGTCAATGAGTCACTCCCAGGGCACCATTCATAGAGGCTAGAAAGGAGCTGTGAGCACCAATTTAGGTGAACACCATAATTCATTCTATTAAAGGATCTTTGCAAAGATTTTTTCCTCTGTATAGATAATTATCTCTTTGTCTCTTGCCCTCCCCTTATATCCCAGTTTACTTGTGATTTTCCATGGTCAGCCTTCCTTGAAACAAGTTTAGGCACTATTTTTAATTGAGATTAACTACAGAAACCAATCAAATCAAGTCTGGGATTCTCTGCTCTAGAAAAGATATGATGGGGAAGTCCTTCTGGTGAAATATTTTATTGTAGAATGACTGTGGGGGAAAGGTTCTAAGCAAAAGCCTGCTGTTCCTTCACTTTTATGTGAGCCAGCTCCTCTCTGCTAAGAAGGAAGAAGTTTTAAATAATAACCCAAAATACCTTAAAAAGAGATGCCTGCAATGACTATACTTTTATAGGGTGAGTGTGACTAATGAGGTCCTTTGTGGTGCTTTAAAAACATGTTTGAATAAACCAGTTTTGAAAGAAATCATGTTAAAGTCCCTGTTTTAAACAGTCTATCACTGTTTGTGTATATTGTAAAGAGAAATGTATTCATTTGTTTTACAAGGACATGGTTTATAGAATTTCGTCCTTTGTTTTTCACAATTAATATGATTTGAAGAAAAATAGTTTTGATATGCACAATGAGGCAATGTTTTTTGTTCTTTTCGGTGAAACTTAAAATTGGATCTCTGATTACTTAGTTTGTATTTACTGCTACATAAAGGATGCATCCTACTACACTACACCCTGCAGGAAATGGTGGCACACCATGGGTCAGAACTGGCCTGTTCAGGGCAGAGAATTCTCGGGCACATCGCTAAGTTAATTGTTACGGGTAAAGATTTTTTTTTAATGAAGGACTATCAATCTTTTCAAAAAATCCCATTTAGCTAATAAAAATGCTGGGGTCAGTAAACTGTGATGACTCAGAAAAAATTAAAATCTAGTAATTCTATTGGACTGAAGACAGCAAGGACATCTTGTAAGAACTGTTTCAGTGACCTGTTTCGTATGGTGCTAAGCTTTGTTGTCACAGTTTGGACAGAGCCCATGCCAAAAGAATATGCTATTACATATTTGCTTATGAAATGTGTGTTTGTATTGTGTAAGAAGAAGAAAAGATAATTTCTCAGTAAGACTTTAGAAGATGAATCACCCAGATGTAGTTTCTTTTCATAAGCCCACCATGTGGGGGAAATGGCAGAATATGCTTGATGAGCAAGTAGATTTTTCAGCATTCTGTGTATTTATAATTTTAAAGTTCCCTTTAGCTTGGCAGATGCATTTAATGAAATCAGTGGATTAAAAAATAAGACAATGAATGCTGCTCTTCACAGGGAAGGCTCTGGCTAAGAAAATGTATGGAAGTCCCAGTTTGCTTTCAGTTAAAATCACATTTGAAACATGTCGTGGCTTAGTCCATGTTACCTCTTCTAGACTCCTTTGGAAAGTCTCTGACTTCTGTTTTCTTTTCTTTCTTTCTTTTTTTTTAGGTTTATTTATTATTTTGAGAAAGAGAGAGAGAGAGACGGAAAGAGCAGGGGAGGGAGAGAAGGGGTGGGAACCCCAAGTAGGCTCCATGGTGTCAACACAGAGCCACACGTGGGGCTCAGTCTCACACATGGTGAGATCATGACCCGAGCCTGAGATGATATCAAGAGTCTGACGCTTACCCAACTGAGCCACCCAGGCACCCCAGACTTTTGTTTTCCTAATAAGAAAATTAAAAAAAAAAATCATTGTTTTCCTTTCATTTGGGAACTCTCTTTTCTATGTAGTCAATAAGCGTTCTTTTGTTTCCTAAGAAAAAAATCAAGTTAAATATGGTCCAAACACTGTAAACACACTAAAATTCAAAAACACATTTCAAGTGATGTCATCCATAAACCCTTAGCACAGCAACTCAGAGATAAAACATGACGTGGTTCCATTTGGACTTAGTGAGTCTCCTTCCTCTTGGCTCAAGCAACTTCCTAGCGTGCTCTGATGTCTACAATCTTATCTTCTTATTCTAGGCCAGACTAGACCAGATGTACTTTTAAGCTAGTGTTGCAAACTATTTGATTTATAATTAATTTCTTTAAGGTCTGGGTGTCAAACGGTAAGAATAACATTGAAACTGCTAAATATGTTGCTGCCAATGTGCTAAAAAGCGAGGGCCATGCAATTATCTCCAGGGTTAACATACTATTTTTCTCTCTACCCCAGTAAAATGTGTCCATTCATTTGGAGTGTTTTTTTTGAAACAAAAGATGAAAATGAAAGTTATTTTGAAGTTCTGTGTCAACCTCCATTCAAATACATCAATATTGGCAATCCAATACAAGGACTTCTCAGATATCTAGGTTGTTTGGAGAAGCCAGGAAAGATAATGGGGAAAATACTTAGCGGTTGGTGGGAACTATCAAATATTATAATGTGGATTACCATCCACTTTTCCAGAAGAACAATTGAGTTTATTTTTAAAGTTTAGTAGCAACTGCTTTAAATGCAAATAATCAATGATTCCTTTTTGCAAGTTGTATGTATATTATTCAATATAGTGCAGTATTTTATTTTCAAGGTCTGTGTTATAAAACATCAGTTTACATCCCAAACTTATCAGTGCTCAATTCCTGGTTTCCAATAGCTTTTTTACTTTTTTAGAAGAGATATGCCATTGAGATCTTTTTTTGCTCTCTATTCTGGTTGACTTGAACTCATAGTAGAAACTAAAACCGTGGTTTGTGTTCTCTTATTTTTCTCTAGCTACCATTTCGCTGCATACAATTTCTGTGCTATCAGGAAAATGCCTTAATATAAGGATGATCCTGTTGTGTAAAATAATGCTTACATTTGTGTCACCGTATTTTAGAACTTCATTGAAATTACTTTAATTATGCCATGTTAAAGACCTTTTATTCACTTGATTAGAAAAGAGAAACCAAAGTCCTTTGTGCCTCACATCAAGCAAAACTTTAAATAGTATTAACAATGGGGTTACATAAATGATACAATGTGTTTGGAAAGGGGAAAAAAAATGACAAAACAGTACCCACTGATTTCTCTTTTTAATTCCTAGGCTCCAACACTGCAAATTTGATTGAGCAAATTGTCCTTTCTCCCTCTCTATTTTTATTTGCAAATAAAATTAAATTTAAAATCATTATTTGAAATCATTCTCTTTGTACAACAAATGGAGCCATAAACACATTTTAGATAAAAGCCTGAGCGAGGTGTATTCCATTAAATTAGACGTTATAGAATATAACTTTATGGAATTTCTTGTTTCAACTCACAAGAAATGTAAACAGCAGGTGGATTAAACCAGAGCCAATAATCATAAGCTTTGGGGCTCTCCATTGCACATTCCCCTTCTAAAGCTCACTTCCTATTTATTTTTGAGCAATATTGCCTATTTCTGGAAAGAGAGCTATAATATTGAAAACATGGTTTGTACCAGGAGGAAATGTCCTCTTTTTTCACCAGTCTTATCCTTTTAATTTTTTGACTATTTTATACCATTCATTCAAAGAGATCTACCTCTCTTATCTCACAGAGGCTATTATAATTTTTCTTGATTTGGAAATTAACATTTTATTTTACTTAAAAAATCAACTTTAATGAACTATAATTTGCATATTATAAAACACACAAATTTTAATTATACAACACTGACAGATGTATATACCCCTGTAAACTAAAATTTGCCTCAGGCAAACAATCTGACTTATTATTTTATTATTTTACTTTGTAGGAGAGTTTTAGGTTCACAGCAAATTTGACAGGGAGGTAGAGAGTTTCACATATAGCCCTTTCCCCTCCACGTGCAAGTTCCCCATTATCAACATCCCCCACCACTGTGACTGATTTGTTACAATTGGTAGAATCTCCCCTCGAAACATTATAATCACCTACAGTCATAGTTTACATTAGAGTTCACTCTTGGTGTGTGGTACATTCTATGGATTTGAAAAACATTTAAGGAGATGCATCCATTATTATAATAACATATAGAACAGGTTCATTCTCCTAAAACTCCACTGTGACCTGCCTGTTCATCCTCCCCATCCTACCCCAAGGCAGTCACTAATTTTTTTTATTATCTCCATAGTTTTGCCTTTTAAAGAATCAGATAGCCTTGTATATTAGCTTAATATGCCTTTAAGTTTCCTCTGGTCTTTTCATGGCTTGATAGCACATTTCTTTTTAGCATTGAATAATATTCTATTATCTGGATGTGCCACAGTTTATCTATTTACTTACTGGAAGACCTGTAGTTTCTTCCGAGTTTTGGCAATTATGAACACAGTTGCTACAAACATCTGTGTGCAGGTTTTTATGTGGTTATAAGCTTTCAACTAATTCGAATCAATATCTAGGAACGTGATTGTTGGGTTATGTGGTAAGAATATGCTTACTTTTGTAAGAAACCTCGAAATTGTATTCCAAAATGGCTGAACTACTTTGCACTCCTGGAAGCAACCAATAAGTATTCTTGTTTCTCCACATTCTTGTCAGCATTTGATGCCAATATTTCATATTTTGGCCATTCTAATAGGTATAGTGGTGTCTCACTTTAATTTACAATTCCCTGATGGTGTATGACGTGGAGCATCTTTTCACATGTTTATTTGCTATCTGTGTATCTTCTTTCTGTCAGATCTTTAGCCCATCTTTTATGTTTTATTTGTGTGTTTGTTTTTTCAGCCAGAGAGAGCACAAGCAGGGGAGGGGCAGAGAGAGAGAGGGAGACACAGAATCTGAAGCAGGATCCAGGCTCTGAGCTGTCAGCACAGAGCCCAATGTGGGGCTCAAACTCGTGAACCATGAGATCTGACCTGAGCAGAAGCCAGACACTTAATCGATGGAGTCACGCAGGCGCCCCAACGTTAGCCCATCTTTAAACTGGGTTGCTAGTTTTTTAACTGTTGAATTTTGTTTATTACTATTTTAGAGAGATCAAGTGAGTAGGGGAGACGGGCAAAGGGAGAAAGAGAGAGAATCCCAAGCAAGCTCCATGTTCAGTGCAGAGCCCAATGCAGGGCTGGATCCCAGAACCCTGGGATCATGACCTGAGCTGAAATCAAGAGTTGGATGCTCAACCTACTGAGCCACCCAGTCACCCCTTTTATTGTTGACTTTTAAGAGTTCTTTGTATATTTTGTTTAACAGTCTTTCATTAGGTGTGTCCTTTGCAAATATTTTCTCCGAGTATGTGTTTTGTCTTCTCATTCTCTTGACATTTTCCTTTGCAGAGCAGAAGTTTTTAATGAATTCCTTTGAATGAAATAAAGTTTATCATTTGAGAATCATGCCTTGGTGTTGAATCTTAGAAGTCATTGCCATACCCCAAATCATCAAAGTTTTCTCCTATGTTATCTCCTAGGAATTCTATAGTTTTATATTTTACATTTAGGTCTGTGACCCATTTTGAATTAATTTTCATGAAGGGTATATAATCTGTGTCTAGATCCTTTTTTTTTTTTTGGCATGTGATGTCCAGTTATTCCAGAATCATTTGTTGAAAAAAACTATCTTTTCCCCCTTTAATCATTCATCAAAGATCAATTGACTATACTTATGTAGGTCTGTTTCTGGGTTCTCTGTTCTAGTCTACTAATTTGTCTATTTTTCTTTCCTTCTTTTTTGCTAATATTGCACAGTCGTGATTTCTGTAGTTTTATAGTAAATCTGGGTAATCTCAGTCCTCCAGTTTTGTTCTTCTCTGTCCATATTGTGTTGACTCTTCTGGGTCTTTTTCTTCCTGACAGAAACTTTAGAATCATTTTGTTGGTATTCATAAAACAACTTGCTGGAATTTTTATTGTGATCACGTTCTTTCTAGTACAATCTTGAATAGAAGTGATGAGATTGGACACCCATGACTTATTCCCCATTTTAGATGAAAGAGTCTTTTACCACTAACTATAATGTTCACAGTAAATTTTTTTTCAGAGATGACCTTTGGTTGTACATGTATTGTTCTACTCCAGTTTCACTGAAATGTTTTTGTAATAAGTGTTCAATTTTTTCCCACATTTTTTTTTCTGGATGTATTGAGAAGAATTGAATGACTTTTAATATATATTCTAAAAATGTGGTGAAATATGTTGATTAACTTTGAAGGTTAAATAAACCTTACATTTCTGGAATAAACTTTTATTATTCATGGTGTGGTATATATAAAAACATATTTGATTTCTATTGGCCAGTATTTTCTTAAGAATATTTTGTTCTTGAGGGATATTTGCAATTTTTTAGTCTTGTAATGTGTTTGTCTGGTTTTGGTATTAGGATAATCCAGGTTTTATAAAATTATTTTGAAAATGTTTCCTTCTCTATTTTCTGAAACAATTTGTATAAGATTGACTGGTTTTGGAGTTTTCATTACAGGAGAGGTTCAGATTATTAATTAATTTTTAAGATTAGATATAAAACTGGGACGTCTGGGTGGCTCAGTTGGTTGGTTAAGTGTCCAGCACTTGGTTTTGGCTCAGTTCACGAGCTCACAGTTTGTGAGTTTGAGCTCTGTATCGGGCTCTGTGCTGACAGCATGAAGCCTGCTTCGGATCCTCTGTCTCCCTCTCTCTCCCTGCCCTTCGCCTGCTAGTCTCTCTCCCTCTCTCTCTCTCTCTCAAAATAAATACACTTAAAAAAAAGATTATATATAAAACTATTCAGATTTTCTATTTTTTTCTTGATTCAACTATGATAAAAACAGTAGGAATACAAAAACTCAACTGTGTTCATCATCCAAAACTTTTACTGAAAAAAATAGATGAGGAAAAGACTCTTATTTTCTTAAAGCTACAAATTACACTATAAAAAATATACTGTGGTTAGGTTAAAATAGTCAAAATGTGATAAGGTAAGTTTTCAATTGTACTAAGGTTTTTAAAAAATAAGTTTTAAAAAATATTTACTATGTACTTACTTTCTGAAACTACTTTGTTCTATTAAGGTAAAAGATGATTATTTAACTTATTTCTTGTTTTATACTCAGTATTATATGCAGATCTTTGGTGTAAATATTTTGTTGTTTTAATACACAGTTCCATTAGTTTGAAATAGAAAATGCTGCTGTTTCACACGTTTTCATGACTATAATCACAAATCTGTAACAAAGACCCTACCTAATGGTATTTTATCATAATTGTAGGCAAAAAGTACAAAGGAAAACAAATGCTAGACTTGCAAAATCACATATATATAGATATATATCCATATACACCTCCACAGTAAATATTATGGTTATTGCCAGTTAAAATGTGAAAATATAATGTAAGCATGTTTAAAATTCAGATGACAGTATGAAGTAACAAAAATTATATATCTTTTTAAAGAGTAGTTGCCTTATATTTGCAACACTGGTTCAAGAATTCTGGAGTTAAAATACCTATTTATTAAATTTTTTTGCTAATGCAAGTCTCTGTGAAAGAATTAATGGCAAATGTTTGCATTTAGAATCACATACTATTATATCTTTCAAATATTTTATTAGGGTTACTATTAACTATTTTTAAGCCTTTTTACTTTTATACACTATAATGTTTTTTTAAGTTTTTATTTAAATTCAAGTTAGTTAACATACAGTGGAATGCTAGTTTCAGGTGTGCCTTTCATGCAACGCCCAGTGCTCATCACCACAAATGCACTCCTTTATCCTCATCACCTATTTAACCCCTCCCCCCACTCACCTCCACTCTGGTAACCTTCAGTCTGTTCTCTGTAGTTAGGAGTCTGTTTCTTGTTGCCTCTCTCTCTCTCTCTTTTTTACCTTTGCTGGTTTGTTTCTTAAATTCTACATATGAGTGAAATTATATGGTATTTGTCTTTCTCTGACTGACTTATTTCACTTAGCATACTCTCTAGCTCCATCCATGTTGTTGCAAATGGCAAGATTCCATTCCTTTTTTTTTATGGCTGAGTGATATTCCATTGTCTATACACCATAATTTTAAAAATTCATTTTAGGGGCACCTAGGTGGCTCAGTTGGTTGAGCATCTGACTCTTGATTTCAGCTCAGGTCATGATCCCAGGGTTGTGCTTTCAAGCCTCATATCAGGCTCTGTGCTGAGCATGGAGGCTGCTTAAGATTTTCTCTCTCTCTCCCCCCCTCCTCCCCTCTCCCCAACCTGCGTGCTATCTCTCTTTCTAAAATAAAAATAAATAAATAAATAAATAATAAATTAAAAAAATCATTTTAAAAATGAATCAAGTTGGAGACCTCAGGTTAATTAATTTCCTTTAAGAACATCCAGAAAATTAGCAAAGAAATGAGAAACGATTCACCCTAGTGACGTATACCACTCCGGAAATTCTGAAACTTTTTATCAGAGTTTTAAAAACACCTTCTAAGCACTATAGTAAACTGCAACATCAGCCACAACTTCAAAACTTAACAAGGAATGATGTATACAAGGTTTGTGCCTTCCAATGAAGTATGGTAGTTCTTATCTGTCATCAAAAGTAGAGGAAGATATGGGTATTAGTTGAAGATTTGCCACAAAGTAACTGTGAGTCACTCCTTGGCAGTCACTTCATTTTTCTATGCTTTGATCTGATAAAGTGAGACATTGAACCAAATCATCTTTATGGTCTCTTCTGACTATCGTGTTTCTGCCTTTTGGATGGGGACTATGGTCAGCAAACCCATCTGTCCCTGGGGGAACTGGCCGGTGCCACTGCTCAGCCCTCTGTCATTGAAGTGGACAGAAGGGGTTGCCCAGATCTGTGGGTGAGCAGAAAAGCGGATGACTTCCCCAACTGATCTGGGAAGACCCTCTATAGGCTTTCATTTTTATAACCCTTTTGTGAAAGTTTTTCTTTCTGCAAAAGATGGTGCTTCACTTTCTTCCTTTCTGACCTTTCCCTTTAGGCTACAATTTGTCAGTGAATGTGATTTCTATCTTTCCTTCTTCAAACTTGGTTTCACTCACACCACAGTGCTGCCTATCCACTCCCCGGCGCTGCTGGGAAAAGATCACGCAAGATGACCTAGAAGTTTTGGAAAACATATTGGCCTGAAGGATCAAAATGTTTAAAAATATTTATAACCTTTTATCTTATAATCCTGCTTCCAGAAATCTATCTTAAGAAACTAATTCTAAATGTCACTGACGACTCAGACATAAAGCTGTTGATCATCAAGTTGTATAATTTATAATTGCAAAAAACTGGAAGCCATCTAAGTGTCCAGAAGAGAGGAATGACTAAATCATAGTTTACTGAGATGATGAAATATTATGTTAACAAATGGTATTAAAGAGTTTGAAACAAAAACTTAAGAGACTGCTTATTTGTAAAACAGTGAGTGGACAAAGGAAGATACAAAGTTGATTGTACAGTGTGATTCTATCACTGTAAACAAAAAATGAATAGAAAAATATTTGGAAAAGAATACACCAAACTGTTAACAGTGGTATTTCTGATTCTGAGATTCTTTCTTGTTCATATTCATCTATTTTTTTACATGCAAGACTTTATTATGATCAGAATAAAATATGATTCAAATATATTAAAAAATCAAGATCTTATTCATCTCCGTCTTCATGGTGAAGTTCCTGCAAAAGCCACTCATGATGATGGTTTGTTGAGCTATACGAATATGCTTTTCAAGTTCCTTGCCAAAGATTTCTTAAGATTCATCAGTTTCCTTCTTCTGAAGACAATGGAGCTAACTAGAGCTTTCCCTATAGTAACTAAAAACAGCCATCAGCTCTTGAAACTTTAATTAATTCTAACAATTTGCAGCTATTGCATACAGCTCTTTTAAACATCTATGTATCCAATAAATTCAGAGTAAACTCTAAGAAAAACTGTGATTTGAGTGGTTTGTCTTCTTCAACCCCCTACCTCTTTCTCATGACTCTTACCCAATTTTTACTGGCAACTTCTTTCTCTGTTTATTTCTCTGCCTGTCTAGCTATTGTTGGCTTCTTTCTGAACTAACTGCTCTTCTCTAAGAGTAATTTGTCTTCTAGCTCTTGTGCATATACACATATGGATAAGGTGCTACCTACTCCATCTTGGTAACACATGTATTTATTGAGGCACTTGCAATATAGTAGAGAAAGTAACAGATTTATAATTTAATATATAATTTGTATAGTTTTAAATGAGGTAACACATATAAAAGCACTACATAAGTTTTTCTATTTATAAGAATTCTGTTTCTAAAAACTAATTATTAAGGGGGGGAAAAGCCTCAGTCAAGGGGCATAGGGGTGGCTCAGTCAGTGAAGTGTCTGACTTCGGCTCAGGTCCTGATGTCACGGTTCTTGGGTTCGAGGCTGCGTCGGGCTCTGTGCTGACAGCTCAGAGCCTGGAGCCTGCTTTGGATTCTGTGTCTCCCTCTCTCTGATCCTCCTCCACTTGTGCTCTGTCTCTGTCTCTCCATCTCAAAAACAAATAAGCATTATTATTTTTTTTTAAACCTCAGTAAACACTTTGCTGTCTTATGCCACTGTTCATTTTTGTTTTTGTTTTTGTTTTTTTTTTCATTTTGCTGCTGTGATGTATAGCAGAGGTCAGCAAATATTTTCTGTGAAGAGTCTGGTAATCAATATTTTAGGATTTGCTGCCCATGTGAACTCTGTCACAACTACTTGCCTTGCTGCAGAGTGAAGCTGGCATGGACAAATACTTAAGACAAGTAGTTGTGGCTATGTTCCTGTAAAGCCTTACTTACAAAAGCAGGAGGCAAGTCAGATTTGGTCCATGAGAGAAAGTTTATGAACCTTAGTCTGAAGATAAAGACTAATTAATGTGTCTAATGGCCTGTCCTCATCTGGCTATAACTTACTTCTCCTGGACATGTTCATTAACTCATTTGTTTTGTCGTAGTTCAAGCTGTTCTTTAATTTTCCAAAGTACCCTCCACCTTCTCCCTTTCTGTCCTTTCTGACATCTAGCTATCAAATACTTAAGTTCTAGACAACATATTACATTCTCGGTGGCCATCTCTACTCTCTCCTATATTTCTTTAAGACTTGATCCATGCCTATTCATGCCTATATCACAATACCTTTTCTTATAGTTATTATCGCTTTATTCTTTCATATGTTTTCCAGCTTTATTGAGGTATAATTGGCAAATAAAATTCTGTATATATACACATATACATAGTGTAAAATGTGATGATTTGATACACATATACTTTGTGAAATGATTACCACGATGAGATTAATTAACACATCCGTCACCTCAAAAGGTTGCCGTGCGTGTGTGTGTGTGCGTGTGTGTGTGTGTAAGAACAATTAAGATTTACTTTCTTTTAAATTTTAAGTACATAATATTGTGTTATTAACTGTAGTCTCCATGCTATACATTAGATTCCCAGAACATACTCATCTTATAACTTAAGACTTCCATCGACCAGCATCTCCTCAATTACTCTACTCTTGAGCTCCTAGTAACTACCATTTACTCTCTGTTTGTATGATTCCACATATAAAAGATATCATACAGTATTTGTCTTTCTCCAATTTCTATCACTTAGCATAATAACCTCCAGATTCATCCATGCTTTTGCAAATGGGAAGGTTTTCTTCTTTCTTAAGTCTGGTAAATATTCCATTGTATATATATATATATATATATATATATATACACACACACACACACATATATGTATATGTATATATACACACACACATATATACATATACATATATACACATATATACATATACATATATATACATATATATGTGCATATAAATATGTGCATATATATATATATATATATATATATACCGTACCCCACTTAGGTTATTTCCATCTCATAGCTACTATGAATAATGCTGCAATGAACATGGGAATACAGATATTTCTTAAATATTGTAATATCATCTCCTTTGGATACATAGCCAGAAGCAGGATTGCTGGATCATATAGTATTTCTATTTTTAATTTTTTGAGACACCTTCACACCATTTTCCATAGTGTCTGTACCAATTTACAATCTCACCAATAGTATACAGAAGTGCCCTTTCTTCACATCGTCACCAGCACTTATTATCACTTGCTTTTGATCATAGACATCCTCCTAGATGTGAGGTGATGCCTCATTGTGGTTTGGATTTGCATTTTCCCAATGATTAGTGATGCTGAGGGTGCACTCCCAGGTTGTTCCTGACTCTCAGTCATGTAAGATCACCTCAGTATTCTGAATGGGGTGAGAAAGAAGTAGGTCTCTTTGTCAGTATTCCACACAGCTGAGGAAGCCAGCTGCTCACACATTCTCACTTTCCCCTGTGGAAGGAGTTGTGGACCTAGGGAATCTTTCTTGGCACTGAGTTGTGCTGCCTTGGGGGAAGGTTGACATGATAAAGTAAAACTTTCTTCACACTTGGAGCAACCAGTCTCAGAGTGTTTTGCTCCAGCAGAGTGCTAGAACTTCTTAGCTGGACTCCTGGACTCATAAAAAGCATTCTTTCCTGTCCGTGGACGATCTCAAAATTGGTATTCATGGTGGTATTCACGAATCAGTGCAAAATCGCAAACTCTCATGCATCAGTAAAAACTTTTTTGAAAGCTTCTCTTATTTTGAACTGCATGAGCAAAAGATAACACATTGTAGCTAATACAGAGTGGGAAAACTAACTTCTTTGCCCATCAGATATATAGGTCAATATTTCAAATGTTTGGTTCCATAAAAAATCTAGTGTAATAATTTAGAACTATTCAAAAGAGAAGGCACTACTGAACAATTTGATTTTGAATATGAATAGAGCATTGCCTGATTTATTCTTCACTTAAAAAAGACAAATAATTTATTTATTTTACATTTTTGTCCAGACTTGTAAGCACTTTAAAGAGGTGAAAAATAATTAATTCTTCCTCATAAAATGATTTTAGGAAGGTAATTCTGGTTGTCTAGTCAAAAAATGGGCACAAGAAATTCCAACGTCTGACTTAATCTGCTGCAGAAAGAGCAAAGTTATTTCTTGATACTCTTGGGATGGTAGATAACATGTCTAACATATCTTTTGGCCAACTGATGAAAGTAACATATATGATTAACTTGACTCTTATGTGCTTGAATCAGAGTTTGAGGGAGTTGAGACTAACCATTGTCAACATAATTAAACGATTTTACAAATAAATATCAAAGAATAATAGTGTTATGCACTATTTTAAATACTTAACATCTATTAACTCATTTAATCCTCAAATAATGTCATTTGAAAGTTAAGGAAAAAGGTGCAGAAAGTGTAAATAAGTAGCCCAAGATCACACAAGTCCAAGAGGCACAGCCAAGACAGAAACTGGGACATCTGGCTCTGGAGTCTATGCTGTCAACCAGTATACTTTGTCCTTCAAGTAGGGTTATCATCAGTGAGGTAACATTAGGATAGGCCCACTTGCATATGCTGTCTACATTTAGAATATAATCCTAATTAAATATAGTAAATTATTTTATACTTGCTGAAATATTCTCTTCCTGCCCTCATACTTCATTAACAAGTTAATAGAAATTTAACATTCTATGATATCACTTAGTAGTTTTTAGTAGTTCTGCCTGTTTTGGTTTTTTTTTTAATTTTTTTTTTTAACGTTTATTTATTTTTGAGACAGAGAGAGGCAGAGCATGAACAGGGGAGGGGCAGAGAGAGAGGGAGACACAGAATCTGAAACAGGCTCCAGGCTCTGAGCCGTCAGCACAGAACCTGACGCGGGGCTCGAACTCACGGACTGTGAGATCATGACCTGAGCCGAAGTCGGACGCTTAACCGACCGAGCCACCCAGGCGCCCCTGTTTGTTTTTTTTTTTAAATGATACTATGGAAGTTGCAAATTCAGTGAAAGTTCTTATTCAAGTTCTAATTCTTTTGGTTGTCAAAACTTTTTGCATAGTGCTTAGAATTTAGTAGATGTTCAACAGAATGCTTGTTGAAAAGATGGATACATTATAAAATGCAAGGAACAATAAGATGTTTGAGAGGACTCAGTAACTAGACTCAAACTTTCCTGCTCAAGTTTTGAAGTAATGACAACAAAAGAGAAAAGATTTAGTGTTTGGGAGGTAAAATTTCCCCTCTGATATTTCCAGCTGATACTGGAGAGTGTAGTTTATATGTGTTAACAGATGTAAGGTTTAAGAGCCGTTAGTCTCTTATACTAATTATCTATTGCTGTGTAAGAATTATCTCAAGATTTAGAAGCTTAAACAAAAATAACTTATCATATCAATTTTCTGCAGATGAAAAATTCCGAAGTGGCTTAGCTGGATGGTCCTGGCTATGAGGTTGCCGTCAAGATGTTGGCTTGGGCTATGGTTGGAGGCTTGACTGGGGTTAGAGGGTCTGCTTCCAAGACAGCTCCATCATATCACTGACAAGTTGATACCCGCTGTTGGCAGGAGGTTTTGGGTTTCTTTCCACTGGGTTGTTTGAATGTCTTCATGACATTGGCAGCTGGCTTCTTCAGAGGGAGTAACCCAAGAAAGAGCAAGTGAGAAGCCACATTTTCTTTTACGGCTTTACCTCAGAAGTTATACGCTGTTGTTTCTGCATTATATTATTGGTTTTATATGTCAGCCAGACTCACCGTGAGAGGGGACTACACAACGGCAAGAATACTAGGAGGCATTGTTGGTGGCCGTGTTGGATGTTGGCTATCCAGCTTCCTGTCACTAGCTCACTAGCAGTTTTAAATTGGGTCAGGACTCCTTTATCAGTTGCTGAACTTGTCCCTGGGAGAACATAGTGGAGGAAATACAGGACTTTTATAGTGCTGACTACCAAAAAGAAGAAGAAGAAGAAGAAGAAGAAGAAGAAGAAGGACGTGCTAAACCATGTGGACCAAGTTTCTTTCTTCAAATTCAACAATCTCATTGGTAGGCCAGATTCACCTGAAGCAGAGAGTGAGAGCTGGCAAGAGGCCAGTAGTGTCATGATAGAAAGAAACATTAAAAGTGGAAAATAGCTAGTAGTCAGGGGGAGGAGTCAAGATGGTGGAGAAGTACAGGGACTGGAATTTCCCTTGTCCCTCAAACACAGCAGTATTGAGGTCAGAACACTTGGAATACCAGCAATACAGGCTGCAGAATGACAGAAAAATCAACACAGGTGGAAAAAGACAGTTTGGAGGAACAGAGGTGCGTGTATGCAAATTGGGAGAGATAAAACAGGCAGTGTAGACACTGCAGGGGTGATGGGGCTTTCATTTCTCCACCAAAGGAGAAATGAAAGGAAGAGAGAGGCTGTGGAAATGTGGGATCGTATTTTGGACAAAAGAAAAACCTCTGAGGACCACAGACTGGGGAATGGGAAGTACAGAGAGAGGTAGTTTCTACTTTGCAAACAGTCTTAGGGGTTAAAGATCAGAGTTTTCAGGGTTGCACAACTTTCATCTGACCAAAGCTGGCCGTGTGCACGTGCCTGTGGGGGGAGAAGAGCCAGCCGCAGGCTCAGTACCTATTCTCAGGGCGAACTGGGAGAGAGTCATCTCCTGCCTCAAGTACTGTGGTAGGAGGGTGTATTGCTTCCTGCCCAAGGACAAAAGACCCTGCAGGCACCAGCCAGAGGCCCTTTGTTGACCCAGAACCGTGTCCACATGGTGTGGGATCCATTAAGGCACAGAGTTTTGAATCCCAGACGAGCACCTAGGAGTTGCAGGAGGCTGTGGAACAGAACACAGTGACTGCCCGTGTTGTTCCGTGAGGGTCACCTGAACAGCGTGGGTTGGGACACCGGGTCCAGGAAGGAGAGATTGGGGTGTTGCCATTTTTCTCCCCATCACCAACAGGGTGGGAGTTCAAAGAACAGGACGGAGGCCCCCAGCGAAGGCAGGACAGGCTTATACAAACCCCACCCTTTCATGTTTGGTAACTGCTTATCTACCAGAATCAGATTGACACTGACTGAACCAGACAGTCCCGCCTCCAGACCAGCATAGCCACTGGACCCAGGCACAAACAGAAAACTATCCTTTGGTTTTGTGTGTTAGTTTTTTAATTTTATTATTATTACTGTTATTGTTATTATTATTATTTTCTCTTTCCTTTCCTTCTCTTCTCTGAGGAAAGAATAGCTGAAATGAAGATAAAATTGTGGAAAATGATGAAGCTGCGAAATGGAGGGAAAGAGAATTACTAGACCACGAAGGGAAAATTAGAAATCTAAGTGATTCAATGAAACAAAATAATATCTGTATCATAGGAGTTCCAGAAAAAGAAGAGAAAGAGGTTTATTTGGACAAATTATAGCTGAGAACTTCCTTAATGTGGGGAAGGACACTGACATCCAAGTCCAAGAGGCACAGAGAACTCCCTTCAAAAGCAACAAAAACAAGTCAATATCATGACATATCCTAGTGAAACTGGCAAAATACAAAGATAAAGAGAGAATTTGTAAGCAGCTAGGGACAAACGGTCTGTAACCCACAAAAGTAGACACATGAGGGTCATAGTAGAGCTGTTCACTGATACTTGACAGAGAGCGACAGGAAATATTCAATGTGCTAAATAGGAAAAATATACAGTCAAGAATCCTTTATCCAGCAAGGCTGTCATTCAGAATAAAAAGAGAGATAAATGTTTTCTCAGACAAACAAAAACTAACGGAGTTCATGCCCACTAAACCAGCCCTGCAGGAGATCCTAAGGGGGACTCCATGAATAGAAAGCAGCAGAGACTACAAAGGACCAGAGATATCACCACAAGCATGATATCTACAAATAATACAATGACACTAAATCCCTTTCTTTCAATAATCACTCTGAATGCAAATGGTCTAAATGCTCCAACCAAAAGACATAGGGTATCAGAATAGATAAAAAAACAAGACCCATCTATTTGCTGTCTACAAGAGACTCATTTTAGACCTGAGGATACCTACAGATTGAAAGTGAGGGGATGGAGAACTATCTATCATGCTACTGGAAGTCAAAAGAAAGCTGGAGTAGCTATAGTTATATTGACAAACTAGATTTTAAAACAAAGTCTGTAACAAGAAGTGAAGAAGGGCATTATATTATAATTAAGGGTTCTATCTATAAAGAAGAGCTAACCATTGTAAATGTTTATGCCCCCAATGTGAAAGAACCCAAATATATAAATCAATTAATCACAAACATAAATAAATGTATAGATAACAATACCATGATTTTAGGACTTTAACACTCTACTTAAGCAATGGGTGGATTGTCTAGGCAAAAAATCAATAAGGAAACAGTGACTCGGAATGATACATTGGACCAGACAGACCTAACAGATATATTCAGAACTTTGCATCCAAAAGCAGCAAAATATACATTCTTCTTGAGTGCACATGGAACATTCTCCAAAATAAACAACATACTGGGTCACAAAACAGCCCTCAATAGGTATAAAAGGATTGAGATCATACCATGCATATTTTCAGACCACAATGTTATGAAACTTTAAATCAACCACAAGAAAAAAAATTTGGAAAACTTCTGAATATGTGGACATTAAAGAACATCTTACTAAAGAATGAATGGGTCAACCAGGAAATAAAAAAGAAGAAAATTAAAAATACATGGAAGCAAATGAGCATGAAAACACAACAGTCTAAATCCTTTGGGATGCAACAAAGGCAGTCCTAAGAGGAAAATACATTGCAATCCAGGAACTTTGGAATCCCAAACACGGAACCTAACCTGACACCTAAAGGAGCTAGAAACACAGCAGCAAAGAAAGCCCAAAGCCAGCAGAAGAGAAATAAAGATTTGAGCATGAACCCTATAGAATCAAAAAAAAAAAAAAAAAAAAAAAAAATAAAAAACAACTAAATAAACTAATGTGTTTTTTTTTTTTTTGAGCAAATAAACAAAATTGATAACTTCTTAGTGAGACTTCTCAAAAAGAAAAGAGATAGAACACAAATAGACAAAATCATGAATCAAAGAGGAGAGATCACAACCAACGCCACAGAAATACAACAACTATTAGAGAATATTATGAAAAATTATATGCCAACAAACTGGACAATCTGGAAGAAATGGATAAATTCCTAGACACTGACACACTACCAAAACTAAAACAGGAAGAAATAGAAAATTTGGACAGACCCATATCCAGTGAAGAAATTGAATCGGTTATCAAAAATCTCCCAACAAATAAGAGTCCTGGGCCAGATGGCTTCCCGGGGGAATTCTATCAGACATTTAAAGCAAAGTTAATACCTATTTTTCTCAAACTGTTCCAAAAAATGGAAGGAAAGCTTCCAGACTCATTCTATGAAGCCAGCATTACTTTGATTCCCAAACCAGACAAAATGTCACTAAAAAAGAAAATTATAGACCAATATCACTGAAGAACATGAATGCAAAAATTCTCAACAAGATACTAGCAAATCACACTCAACAGTGTATTAAAAGAATTATTCACCATGATCAAATGGGATTCATCCCTGGGCTGCAGGGCTGGTTCAATACTCACAAATCAATCAACATGATACAGCACACTAATAGAAGAGAGGATAAGATCCTGTCAGTTGATGCAGAAAAAGTATTTGACAAAAATACAGCATCCTTTCTTAATAAAAACCTTCAAGAAAGTCAGGATAGAGGGAACATACCTTAACATCATAAAATCCATATATGAAAGGCCCACACCTAATATCATCTTCAGTGGGGAAAAACTTTCTCCCTGAGATCAGGAACACGACAGGGATTTCCACTCTCACCACTGTTGTTTAACATAGCATTGGAAGTCCTAGCCTCAGCAATCAGACAACAAAATGAAATAAAGGCATCCAAATTTGCAAAGAAGAAATCAAACTTTCACTTTTTGCAGATGGCATGATACTGTAAGTGGAAAACCCATAAGACTCCACCAAAAACTGCTAGAGCTAATACAGGAATTCAGCAAAGTCACAGGATATAAAATCAACATACAAAAATTGGTCACATTTCTATACACCAATAATGAAGCAACAGAAAGATATATGAAGGAATCTATCCTATTTACAATTGCACAGGAACCATAAAATACCTAGGAATAATCCTAACCAGAGGCAAAAGATCTATACACTGAAAACTGTAGAAAGCTTATGAAAGAAATTGAAGAAGACACAAAGAAATAGAAAGACATTCCATGCTTATGGATTGGAAGAACAAATATTGTTAAAATGCTGATTCTACCCAAAGCAATCTACACATTTAATACAATTCCAAGAAAAATAATACCAGCATTCTTCACAAAGCTAGAACAAACTATCCTAAAATTTGTAAGGAACTACAAAAGACCCCAAATAGCCAAAGTAATGTTGAAAAAGAAAACCAAAGCTGGAGGCATCACAATCCCGGACTTTAGCCTGTACTACAAAGGTATAATCATCAAAAGAGTATGGTTTTGGCACAAAAACCGACACATAGATCAATGAAATAGAATAGAGAACCCAGAAATGGACCCTCAAATGTAGGGCCAAGTAATGTTCAACAAAGCAGGAAAGAATATCCAATGGAAAAAAGTCTCTTTAGCAAATGATGCTGGGGGAGCTGGACATTGTATATATATACAATGGAATACTACTCAGCAATGTAAAAATGAAATCTTGTCATTTGCAACAATGTGGATGGAACTGGATGGTATTATGCTGAGTGAAATAAGTCAGTCAGAGAAAGACAGATATCCTATGTTTTCACTCACATGTGGAATTTGAGAAACTTAACAGAAGATCATAGGGGAAGGGAAGGAAAAATAACTTACAAACGGAGAGGGAGGCAAACCATAGGTCACTCTTAAATACAGAGAACTGAGGGTTGATGGGTATCGGGGGTTCAGGGGGGCAGGGAAAATCATTGATGGGCATTGAGGAGGGCACTTGTTGGGATGAGCACTGGGTGTTGTATGTAAGGGACGAATCATTGGAATCTACTCCCAAAGCCAAGACAACACTATATATGCTGTATGTTAGCTAACTTGACAATAAATTATTAAAAAAAAAAAAAAAAGACCCAGTGGTCAGGTGAGGCCTTCTGCATGAGTCTTCACCTGCAGATGCCTAGGCTCATGACAGTGTGCAAGTGAGGAGGCATCCTCAACATGTGAGAAGGATAGTAAAGAAATCAGGGATACTGAGGCACAATGAGAAAGACTGGAGATGGTAGATGAATATGGAGGAGTAGCCCGGGTCAAATCTGACAGTCGAGGGAAGGAGTTTGGATTTTTTTGAGTGGGACAGGCAAACACTGAAAGATTTTGGGTAGGATAATGATGTGGTCAGATTTATGTTTTAAAAGAATCAGTCCGGGGCACCTAGGTGCCTCGTTTGGTTAAGCGTCCAACTCCTAATTTCTGCTCAGGTTATGATTTCATGGTTTGTGGGATTGAGCCTTGAGTTGGGACTCTTTCTGCCTCTAGCTCTCTGCCCCTCCCCCACTTCTTCTCTCTCTTTCTCTCTCTATCTCTCAAAATGAATAAACTTAAAATTGAAAGAAAAAAAGTGGAAAATAAAAGTTCTACCACTAATGCATCATACAAATTTATCAGCAGAAATCCTTTAAGCCAGTGCTTTAATTTATGGAGTTTTGATGAATATGAGCACAAAAATGCCCAATTTTATAAAAAATGTTTGCAGTTAAAAAGCTCTTAATGTTAATTTCGTCATTTAATTGTAACACTGTATTACTATCCTCATTTTTTTAGATGCCTAAGAGCAATGTTAAGAGTCTTAACTATAGAGAACAAACTGAAGCTTACTGGAGGGGAGGTGGGTGGGGATGGGGTAAGTGGGTGATGGGCATTAAGGAAGGCATTTGTTGGGATGAGCACTGGGTGTTATATATAAGTGATGAATCACTAAATTCTACACCTGAAATCATATTACACTGTGTATTAACTACCTGGAATGTAATAAAAACTTGAAACAAAAAGAGTAACATTAAAATAACAGAGCTAGTTTATTTACAACATTAGTCTACTAATGTCCATGGTAATACCAAAGACAAAATTCATGTCAGTTAAACTTAGTTATTGTTGTCATTATATCTGAATGTCTCTCAATCTTGGAAGTAGACATTCCTGTCAGCATAAATAATGCATGCTGTCTGAGATAAATGTGGGGAAAAAAAGGAGATTTGAATTTATTGGTGGAACTAAATAAAAGTTCACTGTTAAACTTCAAAACACATTAGATTGAAATTTTAGAGTAGAACGGAGGGAAAGTGGCCACTACAATGTTTCATTAAGCCAGTACTGGATATAATCAATGCCACAAATCCCTCTCTTCAGATGAAGCTTAGATCGTTCCTCCATTCTGTGGTAAAACAACTGAGAAAATTAGAGGGTTTATTTTTATTGACATATTAATTTAATCAGTACAGTTAATTTTCCGTGTTCCTCTTTACAAAAATTATTTTGAGATTTTTAAAACACGACTTTCTGTCCTTCAACTGGAGATATATTTTATCAGTTACTGTTTCTTGGTCTTCACTTCTTTTTGTTCAGAACATCTTTCACATGAAAAAGATTTAAGTTGGACATTAATAAGGATGACATTATAAAATAATCCCCCACAGGCATCGCTGTGAATTATCAATTGGCAGTAATTTGCATTATATTGTTTTACAAGGTTTAAATGGGGAAGATTGATGTTTGCATAGAAATGTGCTGGAATATAAGTCCTGAAGGTCCTGAAGAGAATACTTGGCATCAACAGATGGATTTCAAAAATTTTTGTGTGAAGATCAGATCATGACCACATTCATTTGTTCATTCAAGATTCAGCTAGAATGTGTTGTGCCAGGTACTGTGCTGAGCTCTGGACATTCGGTGGTACCCACAGCAAGTACATCCCTCATCCCTACAGTTTTTAACTGAGTTTTTACAGCTTATAATTCGGGGGAGAAGCCATCAAATAAGTAAACGAGCTATTAAGTGATGAAATATTGTAGTAGCGCTTGTTATGGACTGAATGGTGCCCCCCTCTAATTCATATGTTGAAGCCTCCTCCCCCACCCCCTACATGACTATATTGGAGATAGAGCATCTAAAGAGTTGATTAAATGTGGTAATGAGGGTGACAGACAGAACTGGTGACCTTATAAGAAGAGAAAGAGACACCAGAGATCTTTCTTCACCGTGAGAGGACACAGTGGGAAGACAGGTATCTGTGAGCCAGGAGGAGAGCCCTCACCAGAACTAGACCATACTGGCACTCTGATTTCAGACTTCCAGCCTCCAAGACTGTGAGAAAATAAATTTCTGTTAAGCCATCCAAACAATGGTATTTTGTTATGGCAGCCTGAGCTAACTAATACAGTACCATACAAGAAAAGTATAGATTGATTTGAAAGAATGCAACAGGCCTACTTTTGACTGGGTGATCAGGGAAGGCCTTTCCAAAGAGATTTTAAGGCTGGATCTGAAGAATGAGTAATAACAAGCTGTGAGCAGGGTAGACTGAGGTCATGGGGTTAATAAAGATTTTCCTCCATTAGGTTTGACTTTGTATGTGTGGATGTATGGACAGAATAACATGTTTGTTATCTTTGTTTTGAAAGCCTTTCTAGTTCTTACCATGACATCACTACATCATTCCTGTTTTAGAGATGTTGTTACACTGAAGAATCATCTGGGAGTTTAAATAGGCACAAAATCACAACATAAATCTATCAGAAGCATCCAAAAAATGCATTGTTTCCAAAGTATTTTCTAGGCCTAAAATTGGACGGTTTCCCATAGAATTTTCATTTGAATTAATTGTTCAAATGTATTAACTTGGTTACTGAAGTTGTTTTACAAATGTCTTTAACCTGACCTTGGCAAGCAATGTAACTCTATGAGTCCTTTTTATTTTCGTTTATACAAAACTTTAAAGACAGTTTCTATGTGTCTGTGTCTTTAATTAAAATAAAACCTTATGATCATTTTATTACTTAAAAAATGTCTTGAATTAGGCTCTGCATCTGATACTTTCAACACAAATAAGTTTTAACAAAAAGTAAACCTTGGGGGCACCTGCACGGCTCAGTCAGTAAGCATCCGACTCTTGGTTTTGGCTTAGGTCCTGATCGCGAGGTTCATGAGTTTGAGCCCTGCACTGGGCTCTGCACTGACAGCATGGAGCCTGCTTGGGATTTTCTCTCTCTCCCTTTCTCTCTGCCCCTCCCCCACTTGTATTGTCTCTATCTTTCTCAAAGTAAATAAGGAAACTTTACAAACTAAAAACTAAACCTTGTTTTACCTTGCCCATAGCATTTATACCAGGCATTAATTTTTTTCCAGCTCTTGACGACTCACTGTCTTTCCATTGTTTCTCTTTTTATTATTTGGAAATTAGTTATAAACTGTTAATTACTTTTCACAGTTTCATATTGTACGGTGGTTACAAATGGGAGTCCTGGAGTGGGACATCCTGAAAGCACATCCAGTTTCCACCATTTCCTAATTTTGGTCTAGATACTTCATTTTCATATTCCTTGACTTTGTCATCTTTACAAAGGCGCAAGAAGGGGTACGTTCAAAGTGGGCAGAAGGGGAACTGGCAGTCTCTGCTTCTTGACACCTACAAATACAGAATGAACACATGTCAGTGATTTCACCTCCATTATGTGGGGTCCTGGACCATGGAAAACACCCAGTGCCAGTGACAATGAGCAGCACACTGAAGGAGCACACATAGTTGAAATGAAAGGTATATATACCTCAGAGACTAAATATCGCCTTGTTCTCAGAATTTGTAATTCCTAGCATGGTAATGGACATATGATGAGTGTTTCATAAAGGTTTATTGACCTGTTCTTGTTAGCTTAACAAAGTAAATGGTATGTGATTGTTTTTTTCTCTTTTTTGGAGTAAACTATATTGATGGTGGAAAGGTGACATTTTAGTCTTAATACAAAATAATTGAATAGTGAATAAGCTTTGATGCCATGATTATTAGATTTGGCTCAATTTTCCCTGAGATGAAATTTGAAGAAGTGCTTTTAATTTATGCTACAATATTTTCTTGTTCTGTTATGGTATTTGTGGTTCAAAAGAGTGTGAGTGATCATGGCAATTAGAAAAAGAGTCAGGGAAGTGTGGGATAGAGAAGTTTGCCCAATTTGCTCTGTATAGTCCATGAAAGACATTTGGGAGATTGTTGGAAGAAAACTTCTTAATTGGGGAAGTGAAGAGAGACACATCATATGACCTGAATATTTGTAGAGTAGTATCTGTCTTATTCACAGAGTAAGCTTTTCCTGTTACATGCACAATAGTAACTGCTACTCAAGCTGACTGAAAACTATTAAAGTCCTGTTGTGTTTGAGACCTTTAGCTAGAAACATGTCAGAGCCACTGACGACTCTGTAGCTAGACTGCCAGGGTCAGGATTCCCCCTTTGGCATTGATAAGCTGTGTAACCTTGGGGAAGTTAGTTGCCTTCTCTGGAACTCAATTTCATCACCTATAAATTGAAGATAATACTAGTGCCTGCTTATAGAGTTTATTGAGGATTCAAGCACTTTATAAAATACTAAGAATAGTACCTTGCATATAGCTAGCTCTATAAATGGTGTTTGTTCAGTAAATAACAATGAATATTCATATTAAAACACAAGTGTATTACTATAAGTTATAGAGAAGGAAATTGAAGAATCTTTATCAAGTGCTTCAAATCATTGAGTTGAGTTCACGGGAGAATGGTTCCAATCCAAAGCTTCTGATTTCCAAGCCTGTCAGCCATATGTGTGCCTGCTTGTTTCTAATTAAGCCGCTCAAATTTAGAAATTCTCTGCCTCACAGGGCTGGAGTGTAAAAAGAATTATATATAGCTTTACAAAGGATAAATTCAAAGATCTTTGAAAAGAGCTGATCTGTATGTGTAACATAAGGGATACTCCCAAGAATGTGATGTGCTGCCTCACTGTGATCCACATAGAAACGCATGTGACCTTTTCTCTAAGAAGGAGCAAGAAGCATTAGGGACAAAAATGTCCAGCTCATAGGAAAAAGACATAAAATTAGATACGTCATTGAAATAAAAAGCGATAAACTATTTGCCACTTAAAATTCCTTTTGGAATAAGCAAGATATAAATCAATGACAAATGAATTAAATTATTTATTACAAAATACTTCAAAGAATACTTTTCAAATGTATAAATTAATAACGACTTTGCAAAGGTCAGAACAAAGCAAACAAAGAATTCCTTGGGCAATCTTGACGTCTGTGAATTAGTAGTCTGTGCTGCTGTTTAGCCCCTGTATCAAGAAGCTTGGAGAACCAGAGCTGACGTTCAGAGCCTGCTGAGCCAGATGGAGCTGCTGAGGCTGAAACCTCACGCTGAGAGGCTCATCTGATTGATGCAAAAGAACAGCTTCCTAACTGCTTGCCCCGACTCGTGTTTCCCATTGATGATATTGTGAAAAGTATACCTCTAGATCCCAGAGATGTATTAAAATAAGCGAGAAACCTAAAAGACCTTGAGGTACTATTATCTATCACCAAAAGAGTGAAATACACAAGCAAAATATTACGATTCTTGACACAAGACATAAACATGTTACCTTTATGTGAAAAGTAGCACGGAATTGGAATTGAAATTAGACTCCAATCTATGTCACTTTAACCAGTTCTCAGTTTAATAAATTTGGATAATATTCTCTTTCTCATTCCTGGCCTCGCTTTAAAAAAAAATTATTTGAGTATAACTGGTACAATGTGACTCTAGTTTCAGGTGTACAACAGAGTGATTCAACTTCTGTTTATGTTATGCTCTGATCACCATAAGTGCAGCTACCATCTGTCACCGTACGATGCTCTTGTAATATCATTGACTATATTCCCAATGTTGTGTCTTTTATTCCTGTGACGTATTCATTCCATAACAGGAAGACTTGCTTTCTTGATATCCTTATTCTTCTAATATGTTTTAGTGCATGTCCTCTACAATTTTACGGGCTGGTAGAGGCTAGCCAGACCAAACAAACAAACAAACAAACAAACAAAAAAAAACAAAAAACAAAGATACAAGTCACTTTAAGTGTTGAGAAATTGTTTCAGTAAAGGCATCTGACACATTATTATACTGAAAGCATTCGAAAGCTGAATAATGCCAAGTGCTGGCAGAGCCATGTGGATATGGGAACTCTCAGCCATTCTAGAGAACAGTCTGGCACTATTTGGAAGAATTAAGTATAAACATGTCTTATAACTTAGCAGCTCTACTCCAGGGTCCACATTCCAAAGTTCTTGCATGTTTATGATGGGGCATTGAGGAGCATTGTCCTTGTAGCATTTGTACGTGTGTGAGGTGAGTGTGTATGCGTGACAGTGTGTGTGAAAGTACTTGTGTATGTGTATGTTTGTAGGTATCTGTGTGGGTGTGAATGTACACAAGTGTGGGTACAAGTGTGTGTGTGTGTGTGTGTGTGACCACAAGTTCTATAGGCATCCCAAATGGCCAGCACTGGGAGAGTGGACACACCCCAGACTATATATAACCATTAGCTATAATGGATTACCCAAAGTGGGAGTAAGTAACCTAGATGGATCTTAATAACAGAATATTTAGTGAAAAGTTAAGAAATGAGACTTTAAAATAATATATTTGCATTAATTTGAAAGCACATGTGCTCACACTATACACACTGGGTAAAAATATACAAATAAAAACAATTCCTATTAAACAGGATGAAGAGTTGCCATAATTGCATATGGTAGCAGTAGGGACATGAGTGACTGAGGAGCTAACAGTTAATGAATAAATACCTACAACAAGGGAGGAACTTTGTTTGGACCCATGATGATAATGTGGCATGAAATAAGGTCCAAGAAATAAAAGCATTTGACAGAGGGAAAGTTTTAAGATATGGTCTGCATCACAAAAGCATGACTTCAAAGTGAAGTCCTGGGAAGGTGAAGGGTCAGAGAGGCAGACAGAGCCTGGATGACGCAGGACCTCATCTGTGTTTTCATGTTTGCACGGGATTCTGAGGTTTAGGGGGAGGATTTTCAGCCAGAGAGTGATGTGATACTTTTTTGTGCTTAAACTATCCTCTCTCTAACTGGGGGGAATCCATCTATATTTAAGGCCAGTTCAAATCTCATTTCATCTGCAAAGTCTTTTCTTAGTCCAATTCTAAATGAATTGCATATAACCTTTTCTGTGAACCTCTGTAGCATTTAGTATTTCCCTATGCATTTAGCTTGTTTGTTTATTTATTTTGAGAGAGAGATATAGGGAAGGGAGGAGGAGTGAGAGAGGGAGAGACAGAATCCCAAGCAGGGTCCACACAGAGCACGGAGCTTGACAAGGGCTTGGTCTCATGACCCTGAGATCATGACCTGAGCTGAAATCAAGAGTCAGATGCTTAACCGACTAAGCCACTGAGGTGCCCTTAGCTTATTCTTTCTTATAATTACAGGTCCTTTCCTTACCTTTCTTTTTGATACTTAGTAAAGTAGATCATACATTTATAGATGGTGGAAAATGGCAAATCATCTGGCATTTAGTACAGATGAAAATAAGTTGAGTCACACGGGATATAGTTTAAAGGTGGGAGAGGAAGTTCTACTGAAGTTGAATGGCTCAGATTTAGGCAACAAACCACATAGGGAAGTACAGGGGTCTCCCTGGGGCATGTGATCAAAGAAGAAAGCAATTCAGTGAGGGTTAGAGGGACAGAGAGTAAATATAAAGGGGAATTTTGTTTTCAAGGTGTGACTTTTGATTTCATAAAGAAACTCCCAGTCTTCTGAGAATTATCTTGGGCTCATGAGCAGTCTCCAACCCCTTGGGTTTTCATTTTATGTTAATAGTTCTGATAATCTGGATTGAAAAATGTAGCTACTACTGAATTAGTCAACTACGATGCTAAGGCAATGTCTGCAGTTATCTTTGGACAGATGATACAGCCTTCAAAAATATGGAATGCACATTCCAGGCATACACCAAGTCTCTTAATTATTTGAAATATAAGGTTAATACTCATGATTAGTTAAAAATATTAAAGGAAAAGTTTCATTATTTGTTTGAATTTCATTGATTAGATTACATATTTTGAAAATTCCTAGATCCATAACTTTAAAGCACATTTTTGCTGAAGTCTTTTATAAATAAAATGAATGTTTGGTAAATCAATTTCTTAGTGGAATCTTTTCCTGCCAGCTCAACCACAGAATTCAGAAATAAATATGAATTTCATGTAAAAACTTTCCAAAAGGTTTTGTTAGTGCAGTAGTAAGTCCCAAATGCTTTGGCAACAGGCCCATGAAAATGTTTATTAGTTATCTCCCCATGTCCCAAAGTTCCCACCGTCTCTTCCTGCCCCACCTCTTTCTCCTCTAAACCTTCCTATCAGCTAGGAATTCTCATGGGTTTTCAGTGGCTTTCTACTGAAAATGTTTATAAAAACTTTTGTGTAGTTTAGTGATATGTGCATTTTTGCAAATCTGTGTTTGGTCATGTATCCCTAGCAGTGATATGCGTCTGCACAAGTATTTGAGGGAGTAGCCCCTTTGCACTGTGTGCTATTTCCCAGTACAAAGGCAGCCTTTGCCAGATTTAGTTCCAGCAAAGTGGAGGGCTGTCCAAGCATTTGCTTCATTTGGAATATTCTGGTAGTCAAATATTTACATGGAGCCCCCAATTCCTCTGGCTTGAATCTTTCATATTATTTCCAGTGGACTGTCTATTTACAAAACCATTTAGTTTGGATGGTGGGACCCGGTTTATGAGAGGAGGCAGTGAAAGCACCATTATTGGTCTCTGTTAAAACAAGATTGGCCAACACGCTGGGAGCTGTACAAACAGAAGAAATCTTGCCCATTTTAAAGTGTTCTTAGTTCTTCATAAATTTCTCTTCGAAACACACTACAACACGCTGCTTTTTCAAATCAGTTCTTGGAATGGGTTTCTGAAAGCTTCCTGAAGTTGGGACTGATAAGGGCTACTTGGACTGTGTTGAGTAATTTTAATAGAAAGACAAAAAATAGCTGTTTAGGTGCCTATGACCATGACGTTAAAATATTTGAACACTTAGTATGAATTCAGAGGATCACATTTTAATTAAGGACCTATTGCTTCAAATGCAATTATCTCACTGACACCGCAAAGCCAATATTCATAGGCATTCTGTAGACAAGGATGTATTATGTGGAAGAAAGAACAACATGTTTTGTGTAATATCTTCTTTCATATTCTGGGTTAATATAATAGACAAGTGTTAAGTACATTATCTGCCAAATGCAAGTATAATTCACACAGATGAACTGCAAATATCTGATTAGGTTAATGAACTGATTTAGGTAGTGTTGCTGCATGAGAGATTTACAGACTAAAGAAAGTTCTGCTCTGAGGACAGAAGATCATGTCTAACTGCATTAAAGATACTCAATTACGCACACATTTAAAAATAGCAGGGAGCATACCGACGTTTGTCTACAAGCATTAAATAATACATTGTCCACATTATGTAGTTCATTCTGATGCCCTGTCCTTTACTCTGACAACAAAGTTTGCTAAGTGAGTAATTTAACGATTGCTGCTTGCTTAGAACAAAGTGCCACTAAGAGATACTATCTCTGTAATGGAGAGACATTTGTCTGCATAAGAGAAATAATAATGTTGGCCCTATGATTGTATATTTTTTTTAAGAAACGATGCTCAAATATACCAATAGATTTAATGAATTTGCAAATTAAAAAAAACTATGGATATAGATTTTTTTTAATTTTTTTTTTTAACATTTATTTATTTTTGAGACAGAGAGAGACAGAGCATGAATGGGGGATGGTCAGAGAGAGAGGGAGACACAGAATCGGAAACAGGCTCCAGGCTCTGAGCTGTCAGCACAGAGCCTGACGCGGGGCTTGAACTCACGAACTGCGAGATCATGACCTGAGCCGAAGTCAGACGCTTAACCGACTGAGCCACCCAGGCGCCCCGGATATAGATTTTTAAATTAAACTCAGCTTCTTTTTATCTTAAATCATCTTTTAAGTGCAGTCATGTCTTTGATCTAAATTCTTTCAATAATCCTGTAGTACTTTGCGTATGTTTCCACGGCAGCGTATTATCATCTTATATTATAATTTTCTTAACTAAATCTGCTACCAGATTAGAGAGTTGAGCTTTCTGTGGCAGGAAACTATAAACTCACTCTTTACTTTCAATTCAATACGGGATCTGGTACATCGTAGGAATGATACATGTTTCATAAATGTTGAATACATGCTGCCTTGCAGAACACAGTTACTTCCTGCTCAAATATGCATATAGTGAGAAAAAAAACTTCATTAATTGCTTCGCTGATTTAAATGTGGTGCTCCATCACCCATTAATTTGTGTCAAAGAAAGTAAAATAAATAAAGGAAATACTGATACCAGTTTGACCCACTCTCTCTTGAACTTTCTAATAAATGTCACTCTCAAAGTTTAGACAAAGCAGGTCCTTGAAGCAGGAGTTATGCAGTCTTTAAGTATTAGACCCAGGAAACCTTACATTTCTTGCAGAACAGTAAACTTGCTTCACCGATGACCTTAGGACGGCACATAAATATTATTCTTGGTTTCTTTGATAGCAATGGAGTGCACAATTCATGCCTTGCTGTTCTTTAAAGCATTTTAACAGATATTTCCATGGGTAATGTTGGCTTTTTCCTTTTCTGCTTTATAAAAAGAATAACTTGGCACTTTTGAAAATTAAGCTTCCTGGGCTATCCCTTAAAGACTTTTTTAGAGGACCCGAAATTTGGATTTTTACAAGCCCCCTAGCTGATTCTTACTTAGGCAAGTTTAATAAATGCCAGACAAATTGATTTAAAACTGTTTCTCTTTTTTAACTTCTTAGGAGGTAATTGGCATCTGTTGATGGGGAAGAGAGTGGAGGGAGAGAGAGAGAGAGAGAGAGAGAGAGAGAGAGAGAGAGAGAGACTAAGAACATACCCATTCTTATGAGGGTGAAGGAAGACATCCCCAAGCACCAGCACAGTTGGTCATCTGCTATCTGCTGTCACTTGGCATAACCTTTCTGGAGGATTTATAAAAACAAATAAGAATCCTTAAAATGGCACATATATTTTGACCCTTCTAATAATTTATTTTAAATCAGTCATTGTGACATGGTGCAAAGATTCAGCTAGAAAGATGTACACTGGTGTGGTTTTTAATAATAAATGAAACATTGGTAATGATGTGAATGTTCAAGTATTTGTTTAAAGGAAATATGGTACAACACTAGACTTCTCTTTCCTGACCTTGAAGTAGGTTATGTTCTCTACACTCCCAGCACTATGTGCTTCCTAGTATGCAGCATGCATATTCCTTTGCTTATATTTTTTTTTTTTTTTTCCATTACACTACAAACCCCAGAGTGACAGAGACTGAGTTATTATAGCTGTAATACTTAGAGTTTGAAAAACAGGTAACTTGACAAAAAATATGTTGAATGATAAAGAGGACCCATATGGTCAGAAACTATTATAGAAAAATATTTATTTTCTCAGAAAGTTAATGATGTGTTCAGTTGTTCAAGAACAATTATAAGCCAACACTTCCAGTGTGCTCCTGCCTTAGGTGAAAAGATATGTGCATAAAAATTTGCAAGTTTAATTACCAGAAAGATAACATTGGTTACATTGTAGGCTTGCATTTATTGTTAAATTTTGTGAGTTTTTTTTTCAAATTTTCCTACCTCTAATCATTAAATTGTCTTTAATAAGAACATATCAGCTTTGTAATAATATAAAAAACACTATAATATTTTATTTTTTTAGCACCATAACATTTTAATTGATAGATACTTCTGCTTGAAATTGGGTATTTAAAGAAAGACAAAGAAGATGATCATACTAGGTCTCGGTACTTTAAATGAGGGGAGTTCCGGGGATGTGGCATATGATAGTGGTGAGCAGGTCTGAGGGTAGGAGAGCCGAATGCTATGGACCACATGTGGGAACAATTTTTACAACAAGAGAGCAGAGTAACTCATGGTCTTGACTATGGGAAGCAAGAGGATGTGACTTCAGCTTCCTATTCCGAAGTATGTAGTATGTAAGAGAATAAATAGTGACCATTTGATAAAAGTATTTGGAATTTCTTTTAAAGCTGAGATATCACACAGACACATGCACACTTATATTACCCTGTGTATGTATATGTTGGCACTTTCTATCAACTGTCCTCTTTCCATCAAGGATATGTGATCATAGAAGGACTGAGTGTTAGCTTATGTTTTACCAGAAGCAAAGCCTGAAACAAAAGCTTCCATGCACTGATGTTTTTGGGAAGTGATACTGGGGAGCAGGATCAAGGGATGGGAAGGGGAAGGAGTGATGTGATGAGTTGGCCACCATTGTAGAAACTAGTGCCCAGTGTCAAAGGACCCTCTATGATGGCCTATGGGACCCATCTCAGAAATAAATATCTGCCCATCAGTTCTTTCTTTCATTGGCAAGGGGTGATCTACATGCACATGAATTCCCTTACTCATACTGGGGTTGTGAGTCCATGAGAGGTGATTCATTCCATGCCATGTTCGAGAAACTCAGGACAGAAAGCAAAAGGTACGTGGTGCAGTTTTAAGGTTGCGCCTGCAAAGAGATGCCTGGAGTCTGTTGAAATTTGCATGGGCCTGGTTGCTGCAGCAGGGGCTGGAATGAGGTGGGGCTGTGAGGGTGTAAGGAGGTACATGAGGTATCCAATTTACAGGCACTTAGCAAAACACAAACTGAAATTACAATGTAATTCTAGGTTTCCACTCTCCATCCTGTTGCCTTACAAGACATACCCTTATATTTAGCTGGATTACTTAGACAAATAGTCACATGACATAATTAGGGTGCTTCTTGCACATGCGGTGTTTTTCAATGCATTACAGAAAGTGCTCTTGTCAGGTGGATGAATGACAAAAAGGTGTCCTGTTCTACAGGCACCTCAGTCCCAACCCAAGAAGTAGTTTTTGTCATGTTCACCAAACGCACCCCTTGAACAACATGTCGAATAGCAAAGGATAAGGCAAATAGTGTTAAACTAAACGGTGTGAAAAGTGCAGTGTCTATATTAAATGGATAATGCTTCATTATGAATACATAAACTAAATGGATTCAAATTTGATTGCTTAACTTCTATTAGAATATGGGTAAAATTTTTTCTTAAAATTTTTAAGTTAGGTTGTTTTAAATTAGTTCGTGTGCATCAGTTTTTTTTTTTTTCTTTCACTAGATTGTAATGGATTGATAAAAAAAATCTTTCCCTGAATGAAGCAAAAACATGTGATTCTCTCTTGAAGTGTCACATCAGTCAAGCTCCTCTGGTTCAGGCTCAGAGAGTTTTGCAGGGAGAGGTGATGTTTTAATGAATTGACTACAAACAGCCTCTACACTCTTAAAAGGCTTGATGTTTTGTTTGTTTATATCTGTATTCAGAAACATACATCATCAAGCACTCTCATCAACACATATGCCTGTAGATTTTGGTAATTTAATTTTTGGAAATAATGAATAAACCACTATATTTGGGGCTAAAAGCCTCTTCATTATAATTTTAGAAAAGTATTCTCTTATTAATAGTTGGCACTGTAAGCAAAAATACTCACTGTTCCACTGAATATTTAAATGATGCCTGTTACCAATAACTCTGTGTATACAATGGATCCAAAAATTTTAAATATCCCAGTACTTACTTGCCTTCTTTCTCTTCCTTTTTCATTCTCTCTCTCCCCCTCTTTCAACATGTGTAAATACATTCTGTGTGTATTTGTATGGTCATCTATAAACATACACTTTGAAACTGAACTTAATGACTTAACAAAAGATTTAGCTACTATCGACCCTCTAGAAAGTACTACCACCACCACTACATTAACTTACCAGCTGCTGATGTGATGTGAAACATGAATATTTAGTGGGATACACAGAATAAGTCCTCCAACTTTTTCTTACATGAGAAACAAAAAGCAATCCCAGAGACTACTGAGTTACCTCCTCTGTGTGCGTGTATGTGTCCTTTTCAGGCATTTTTACTAGGTACAATTATCTTAATATTGGAAAGTCATTTTCAATATCTATGTATTAAAATATACCAGGTTTTAAAAAGCAATGTTAAAAATAAGCACAAAGATTATGTAGGTTCTATCATACATGTGAATCAAAGGGATATGACAGTTTGTATTATTAAAATCCATAAAACTTTCACAAACTAAACCATTCAAATACTTGAAAAAACAGAGTCCCTTTTTTACATTCCCTATTGTAAAAATCTTTTACAATATTTACTGCTGTTCATACTTAATTCTTTGCAATAAAATATTAATTGGCATATGGTTTTTGAAATTAAGATTTTTTGAGATAATTGCTTACATATCCCTGCCAGGAATGACAATGTCATGCAATGGAAGGAATGATGGCTTAAAGATTCATAAAAACTGAAATGCAGTCCTCACTCTGCTTCAAGACTACTGTGTGCATTGCCAAGTCACTGAACCTCTCTGGGTCATTTTCCCGATCTGTGAATGTGTCAGACTGATAAATTCCAACACTTCATTCAGCTCTACTCTTCTTCATATTTACTTGGTTCTGATAGGTGCCTAAGGTTGGGAGTAGCTAAAGAATAAGGAAATATGTTTCGTCACTCTATTTTGTTCCCTTTCTTTTAGACTTCATGCCTTGCCCTGACACCAATGATATTATTATATTACTACTACTAGTAGTAATAGTAATTATTATTATAGCAATTGTCAACTGGATGCTCAATTTGTGCCAAGTTCTGAGCTGAGTCCTTTGTTTACATCAACTCATTTACTACCCCAGCACCGTCTGAGTGAGATCCTATTAGTGCTATTACAAAACTAAGTAAACTGAAGCACAGAGTTCAGCATTCCTCTGAAGCTTACACAATCAGTGTTAGAGCAGAGCTGTGCTTGACATCTGGTTCCAGAGCCCATTCTCTTAACTGTTAACTAGTGGGCACTTTGCCAGCCTGGGGGGCAGGTGGGGCAAGGGCTGCAATGGCCAGAAGAGCCTCTATCCATCTTAGATTTCAGCCAGAGATCCCTAAGTCTGCCACACCCGACACATGGCTATGTGTAATGGGCAAAGTTTTAAGAGGTCAAAAAAAGTTGAGGAGAGTGCCTTGTAGACAGTTTCTGCTTTCGTTTTTGCTTTCATGACTGTAGACTTGGTTGCCCTTGGGCTCTGGGTTGGCCTTAGAACAATTGTGCAATAATCCTGTACCTAAGTTGGGAAAGACATGAATGGGAGCCGAAACTAAATATTTACAATTTTCCTCTAGGCCGTTTTCTAACTCTAATACTTTTGAAACTCCAGGACATTGACCTACTAATAGATTTTAAACGAATTCATGGCCAGCAACGAGCATTTAAAAAAAAAAATAGAATAGAATTAAAAGTTTCAGAGTTCATTATAAATAGTAAAGATAAATACTTTTTTTTTTTTTTTGAAACGTTTGTTTCAGGAGTGAGTGAGTGTGTGTGTGTGTGTGTGTGTGTCTTTCCTGGATTATAAAATGAAAGATATTTCTCATTGTAGATAACATTCAGAAAGGTTTGGAAACTATCTGTTTGTCATAAGGTAAAAAGGTGAAAAGTGTGAAAATTAACCCACTGTGTTTTACAAGATGATCGGGAATGTTCTGTTTATACATCATGAGAGTTTAAACGTGAAACAATTATACCTTCTCCACCTAGATATAAATTCTTCCTTAAATGAAGTCATTTCAGTGTTCTTCGCCAAGAGGAAACAAAACATTATTGTTCTCCTACCAAGGGGATCTGTAGGAAGATCTAAAAATGTCAATTTCCTTCTAATCTATTTACCTTTGAAGAGAGTTTATTGTTTGGGTATCTTCCTCTTTTAATTTTTGTTTCGTCAAGTTTTTGCTGTCATTTCTTCCCCCAAATGTACTAACAGAATGCACAACTTCCCCCAAACATCATCAACCATCACATTTCTTGTACAATAGTAATTTTACTAATTATTTATTTTAAAACCAGAAAACAATACACAGAAATAGCGAGAGTATTGGAGTCCGGGATGATTTGTTTCTGAGTATCTATTCCACTTACCAGCTATGTCACCTTGTGTAATTCTCTGAAGATCCCCAAGCCCATTTTCTTCATCCAGGAAAGGAAGTGTGTAACAACAACCCTCCCACGGCCACCTTTACAACCCCCCATCTCTGCACCACTGCACTAGCCCCCTGGTGGCCTCCCCGCTTCCACCCTTGCCCCCTTCCCAGGCTGGCTCCACTCAAGGAACAGAGTGCGCTTTTAGAACCCTTTATCAGGTCGCGCCAATTTCCTATTCAAAACTCCAGTGAGCGTATTCGTGTATGATTTAGTTCGGGTTATGTGTCCCATCATCTCCTGACTTGCTCGCCTTGACTCATTCCGTTCTAATAATTCTTGGCCCTCTTCACGTTCCTTTTTCATATTCTGTGACTGCTTTGAGCTCATTCTCACTTTGGGGCCCCTCCACCTCCCCTCTCCGCATGTTCCATTTTCTTCCAGATATTTGCATAGCTCATTCCCTTGTGTCGTTTCTGTAGCTGGTAAAATGCTGCTTCCTTAAAATACATCACCGCTTCTTTCATCCTTTATTCCATACTTGCTTTAATTTCTTCTTAGCACTTACCGCCAACGTTATGTCACATAATTGTTTATTGGTCTGTTGTTTCTCCTGTCTCATTACAATATAAATTTCACGAGGGCAGGGATTTTGTTTTATTTACTGCTTTGTGCATAACTGCCAAGCCTTGCCTTTTACATTACAAGTGTTAAATAGTTGTTAAATAAATATTTTAAAAAATTCAGTCCCTTAAAAGATTGATATGTCGAGTAAATAATAATTGATAAAAGTATCTGTCATGATGCTTGGCATAAAATCAGCATTTAATAAATGACAATTATTTTTGTCGTTAAAGCTAAATTTTATTTTCCCATGTACTGTGTAGGTATCACCAGGATGAACCGTATGAGATATATTTTTTTCGGTATCAGGATGCTGTGATGATTAATTTTATGTATCAACTTGTCTGGGAATTGGTGCTCAGATATTTGGTCAAACATTGTTTTTAGATGTTTTTGTGAGGGCGTTTTGGATGAGATTTGCATTTAAATGGATAAACTTTGAGTAAAGCAGATTGCCATCATAATGTGGGTGGATTTCATCTACTCAGTTGAAAGCCTGAAACCAAAAGGATAACATCCACTGAACAAAAGAGAATTCCCCAGCAGGTTGCCTTTGGACTTCAGCTGCAACTTTGGCTCTTCCTAGTCCTACAACAGACTGCCTTTGGACTCAAACTGCGACTCTTCCCTGAGTCTCCAGCCGGCCTGCTTCCCGCATCAGATTCTGGATTCACCAAAAGTACACAAGTACATCTGCCAATTTCTTAAAATAAATCCCCTTCTGTATATACACACATATCCTATTGGTTCTGTTTTTCTGGAGAACGTTGGCTTCCAGCTGCAAGTACACTTCACCGTCTAGTGTCTACTATGTCTATTATCATCAGAAGTAACACCGTGGGGATTTGTTTTCTCATAATGCAATGGATTGCCTGGCAGCTCAGGGATGGCAGGGCTGTGGATTAGCCTTTCTGCCAGTCTTGATTTTGCCTGCCAGTGACAGTTTGGCAGTGCACTTCCAAACAATTGGGTCCTCACACAACCACATTAAAGGTAGGGAGATGCGAATGGTGCTTCAAACAGTTTTTTCTTTTGTCAAGGAGGAAGATCTTTGTCAGGACCCTCCCCGGTTCCTTCTTTTTATGTCTTATTGCCTTGAATTTATTCACATTTCTATATCTTATCTGCAAGGGAAGCCGGGAAATGCTACGATAGCAAGAAAGAGTGGTGGGAAAAGAGCTGTTGGTAGGCAGCTACAGCACTGGCCATGTGTGATAAGAAAATACATCACAACACGATGAAAAAAGTGTAGGATTGATTCTACATGAGTCAGACTTGGGATATAAGATTTGATTGGTGCATAGCCACAAATTTGATGGCTTATGCAAGAGAGATTTATTGTCTCATAATTTATGTGGATCAGAAGTGTGAGCACAGCTTAGCCAGTCTCCCCTACTTAGGTTTCAGGAGGCTGAAGTCAAGGTGTGGACCAGGGCTGCAAGCTCATCCTCAGTGCAAGGTCCTATTCCGAGCTCCTGAGATTTTGGCAGAACTCCTTTGTGTGTGTGTGTGTGTGTGTGTGTGTGTGTGTGTGTGTTTTGTGGTTGTGGTTGTTAAGACTGAAGTTCCCTGTCACATGGCCCCGTCCACACATGGCATTGGCCTCTTGAAGGCTGACAAGAGTGCACCCGTTGCTGTGGCTGCATCTTCCAGCGTCTTACTTCTAGACCCTCTTTAAAGGCCTCTCCTGATTGGGTCCGGGGTTATCTCCCTTATAATTAACTTAAAGTCAACTGATTGGGCCTTTAGTTATGTCTGTCCAATTTTTTCACCTTTGCTATATAACGTAGGAAAATCACAGGAGTGACTTACTGTCACCTTTTCCACATTCCTTTGGATAAAAACCAGTTATAGATCCCTCCCTCACTTAAGAAGAAGATGGGATTCTTCTTAAGATGCGGATCAATGGAGGTCATCTCAGAATTATCCCCACTGGACCTGGCTTCACACTTCAGTTCCACTGCTTATATCTGTATAACCTTTACATAGTTACCTCCCCAAGGTTCATATTTTTCACACATAAAATGGGGTCAATTAACTAAAGGGATTGCTTAAGCATTAACTGCTACAAGTATTCAAATAGGTTGGGGGGAGTGAGGGTGGAGCTGACGGTTGCAACCCTCTAATTATGTGGGTGGTTCCCTTGGCACCCGGCCCCCATCCTTAGAGGTTTTCCAAAAGTCACCTCATTAACATAAACACTAGTGTGGTTAAAGGGGGCCTGTTATGAACAACAAAAAGACACTCATTTCACCTTTGTGTTCTGGAGCTATTTCAGGAATTGGAAAGGAAACTAAATATTATAACAAAAGATGCCTTCATGCTTCTTATATAGAAAATTACAAGGATTATAGATAAGAGTTATGTGCCAGGAATAGTAGAAGACCAAATATATATTTCCGATTATAAATCATGACATAAATGCATAGCTTAGTAGTTGGCATGTGGAATACAAATGTTACTCTCCTGTCTAACCATCTACAGAGTTGTTAAATAAGATGAAATATGTAGAATGCTCAACTCAGTATCTGGTCTATAGAAACAATACAATAAATGTCTATTTACTCTCCCTTTCATTTTTACATGATGCCATTTTAGAGACATGCTGCTTTTTCTTATGAAAAAGAAAAAAATGATTTGTAGTACCTTTCTGAGCCAGTTATTTAATTTTTATGAGGTTTATAATCCTAATTGTATCATAAAAGAAAAATCAACATTAATCTGTTTGATCTTCTGATACTATTTAAATTGAAAAGCTTTTTATTGTAAGATTTCTTTAAAAACTACAAAATTGCCTGAATTTTTATAGCAGGTGCTTCATTCTATAAGATAATATTTCTGAATGTTTTCAATGCCTAAAAATATTTTGCTAAACAATTTGGAAAGAAAATACTATTATAAATATGAACTATTTCAAATGTTTAGTTACTTTTTAAAAAATGTCACCTACTTGCAAAAAAATTAAAATAGCTCACAGCAAGAATAAATGGTAAAAACATTTTTTGAAAAAAATCGAGAAAGGAAAATCAGAGACTATTTATTTAGAGAAAAAGATGACATAAATGCCCCACAAAAGTTGTTACTGAGAGAGAATACGATTTTTAATTCTGTGTTTCTTAGCAATTAAAGGGAGGTGAGGAGCAATGAGTCAGATCATTAATATTCTCTTAATAGTCATATATATATATATATATATATATATATATATATATTTAAACTCTTCTAAGATGGAGAATTAATTATTTTTTCAGGTTAGTATGCCTCTGGCCTGACCTAGTGTCTTGACTTTCAGGCCCTAAATATGTGTTTATGGAACTGAACTGAACTGCCACCATAACTATATTTCATTTGACAATTAACAGAGAAAGCTATTGTGTGGCTACTGATATAAAGGACACCAATAAATGTGACAGGTAAGATATTTTGATGTAGATTTGAGAAAATGCAAAAATGTTTTTCATAGAGTAGTTTCTCACGTATAGTATATAGAATTTAACCTTGAGAAAGCCATTTCTTTAAGGAGCTAAGCATGGTCTTTGAAATTTTTACTCAAATATAGTATTTTAATTGAATACTTATTTATACTTAGAATTGGTTAAAGCATTGAAGATTTAAATGTTTTAGATCTGGCCCTTGCATTCTAGGAATTTACAAGGCAACTAATTTGGGATTGGCTTCTCTGATATGAGAAGCTATGATATGTTGACATTCTCGAGAAGTTTGACTAAGGATGAGGGAATATAGTTTGTATCTGTTATTTTGTTAACCAAACCTAATACATATTTCAACCTGACTAAAAGTGTTTTCAAATTCTGCACAGAAGAGTATGCCTGTAAGTGAATCCAAAATTGCCCACAAAGAAATGAAACTGTTTGAATTCTTGATTTTGATCCCAAGGTCTGTTCCATAGAAAAAAGAGAAGTTGGCCTAGCTAAAACAGCAGGTGTTGTCACCTGGCCATTCCAATCATTAAAGATCCTCAGTCTGGCTCCCAAAGTGATTTGCTTTTGAATATCATATAGTAATGATCTTACCAAAATAAGTTAGTAGGAGCATATACACCCACACTTGACTTCATTTACTGGATTAGTGTTACTGTTGGTACTTGAAATTTGGAGACTATACAGCCAAAGTCAGTAATTTTTGTTGCTGTCCCTTTTCCAGCAAATAGTCAACAGATTTGACTTCTCCTGAAGGATTATTGGATTCTAACAGTAAACTATTGTCAACAGCATTGAAAAAATAAGTGGGCATGTGTGGTAGACAAATTCTAAATAGCTTCCTAAGATTATTGGTGTTTCTATACCTTCTCCTAGTTACTCAGTGAACACTAAGCAGATACTGCTATGAACTGATTTTGTAGATATAATTTAGGTCTCAAATCAGCTGATATTATTCCAGGGAGATCATTCATGTAGGCCTGATCTAATCACATGAGGTCTTTAAAATCGGGAAGTTTTCTCTAGCTGGTTGCATTAGAAAAAGTCAGACACATTTTAGCTGGCCTAGAAGATAAAGCAAGCATCCGGGTTGCGATGGGCATCTTGCAAGAAACTGGAAGAGGCATCTAGGAGAAGGGAGTGGTCCATGGCCAATAGCTAAAGGAAAAAAATATGGCCTTCATTTCTACAACCACAAAGTAATGTGCGAGGAGATCTAGAACTTCAGATGACAGCCATAGCCCCCACCAACATCTTGATTTTCTCTTGGTGACACCCTGAGCAGAGAATCCATCCACGGTGTTCTAGATTCTGACTTACAGAAACTGTGAGGTAATGAATTTGTGCTGTTTCATGCTGGTAAGTGTGTAGTCACGTGTTACACAGCATGCCTTTTAATACAAACTCATAAAACATGGGTATAATTAATCTAACAAAGAATCAAATTATTAGCTACATTAAGAGGAGATAATAAGTTTCAGCTACTTTACAGTTTTTAGAATTTGTGCCTAAAACGTACAAGGTAGTTTCTTCCAATTTTACCTCTATGCATTGGACTTTAATCCCTTATGAGGGAATGCACAGAGATAGAAAAGCATGGAACATATTTAAAGTTCACCAAGTGGTCTCCTTAAGTTGTTATGGAGGTATTTGAAAGATAGTGGTTGTAAGCGATAATGGAAATTAAAAAAAGAACAGTTTATGACCATGTCAGAGATGAGCAACAATGCAGTTTGTACATTACTCAGTGTGATGTAAGCCACTGAACATTTTTGTGTTGTTGGGGAGACTGGTTAGAGTGGGCAGGAGGAAGATTGCTCCTCTATCAGTGTTAGGCTGAGATTGGGAGTGGACCATGAAGATGTTGTAATAGAACATGTCACATTTTGTGCCATGAGGCTTTATAAAGATAATAGAATGGATATTTGGCTTTGTGGTCTAACCTTGTAGTTTCAAGCCTGGATGTGACCGTGGTGATTGTAGTGCCATTGACAAAAGTATGTAAATCACATTGTAACAAGTTTTAGGGTGAAGATGATAAATTTAGTCTGGATACATAAAATTTGAGATACTGGAAGAGCATCCAAGTGATAGGATGGACAATCAATGGGAAACAGACAAAGATTCCAATGGTAGATGGTTGTTGCAGAAATAGACCTGCTGGAGTTTTCGGGCTATAAGATTATGGCAGGTGCCTTTCCAGGGAAAGAACGTAAAAAGTGGGGGAGATAAAAACACATGAGTGAGAAAATGTTACATCCAGAAGACAGAAAGTCCAGAGGGAAAAAAAAAATTGCAAATTCTATAAATCTTATAAAGCAATGTGAGAACAGGTATCATGACTGGGGGACAAGAGTTTTTAAGGAAGATAGTGGTAAATTATTCTACCAATCCTAGGGGGTACAGTGTGATGAATAATGATAAAAGACATTTGAATCTGGCAACTAGAATGTGGATAGTGAATGAAAACATTTCAGTAAAATAATGAGAGAACAAAATGTGCCTAGAGCTAGAAGGTATTTAGTGCATATAAACTTTCTATAAATGTGAAGTTGAAGGGAAAGAAAGATGTTAACCAGAAGGGTCATTTATTCCTTCATCTATTTTTCTGCCAATAAATCCCATGAATAGTGCTGGGCATAAGTCTGATATAAGAATAGAACCAATTTACATATATGTTATATGTTATGCATATATATATTACATATATATTATATATGTATATGTATATGTATATGTATATGTATATGTATATATAAAATGGTTAAATCGCTATTTCTGGTAGGCTTCTTGTCAAGTTGCAATTCAGTGCATCGTCTTCAATATTACAATTACATAAACACACACATATATATACATACATATTATGCATATGTATATGATATTATATGTATGTATATAATTAACAAGCCTACATATGATATTTGATCTAGTAATTTGATTTTTGAAATATTCAATTAAATTATGTTTTAATATTTTTCCTGAAGACTCAGAATACTTGGCAAATATCAATTCATTAATCCTTGCTGTGATTTCTTAAAAAAATGGTAATTTATTATCATTAGTAATAATTTTACTCCGTGTAGAAATAGGATTAACCTCATGCCTACCTCTTCTGTTTTTATGAAATCAGTAAATGAATACATTTTTTAAAAAATTTTTTTTTCAACGTTTTTTATTTATTTTTGGGACAGAGAGAGACAGAGCATGAACGGGGGAGGGGCAGAGAGAGAGGGAGACACAGAATCGGAAACAGGCTCCAGGCTCTGAGCCATCAGCCCAGAGCCTGACGCGGGGCTCGAACTCACGGACCGCGAGATCGTGACCTGGCTGAAGTCGGACGCTTAACCGACTGCGCCACCCAGGCGCCCCAATGAATACATTTTTTAAAAATCCCTAGCATATTCTATTTCCATTTAAATAGTTAAAATCCTAGATATTTTGTTTTTAATCAAATCAAAGTTATAACCAACCCAGATTGCACTGCAGAAGCATTTAAATGATTGACAATAATCAGGGTAAACTCTAAATGGTTTAAAGGACAGACACTCATATTCAAGTTCTCTTTAATATATTCACATAAATCAAATAAATTTCCATTTTCCCTAACAGAATAGGAAGCTCTTTCTGATGCTGTGTTTGAAGAAAGACTATTCATAGTGTCAATGAGTGAAGACTGCACTCATTGAGGAGTATCTATAGAGAACGAGAAACATCCTTCTGCTAAATATAGCACAAAAACTGTATTCAGGAGACAATTTTTTAGGTTCATAATATAGTACAACAAAAAATGATGGCTGAAAGCTTAAGAATCTCGAGAAAAAAATAGGGCATTGTATGTAAAGGTTAATTCCAGGCCAAAATGGTGATTTTTAGAATTCTAAATCTTAATGATTTAACAAATGCCTATGATCAGAAAACCTTACAACTTATTACTGTTCTGAAGTAACTCTGCTGAGACAGACTTCCATTTCTTAGCAATGCAGGGTAGAATCTTGCATTTAATCCCAGAACTCATCGGCCCACTAGTGTCAGGATTCATATCCCCAAGCATGCTTACGAAACAAGCGGAGCTCTGTACAGCGTGCACTATGGCAGGGTCTCAAACTCCTATGGGTATCGCATCATTTGTCCTCAGGTTGCTTTATGCTTTATAATAGGTATTTAGATTACTAGTGACACATCCCTTCCACCCTACTGAGAAACTCTGTAGGCTGTCCCATGTTCTCTTTATTTTCCAAGATGATATCCAGAAATTTGTATCAGTGCTATGGTATTCACTGGGAAGGTTGCAATTATGTAAACTTTCAAAAGGAGTCTAGTGGTTTTTCAGTACCAATGTATAAAAATTCCTTTTGAAGTCTAAACCTTTAAAATGCCCTCATAGATGAGTACTTGTATTTCTAGTATACAATGAATGTACTTGACTGCAGACATTCATATGTTCATATGGACTCAGGAATCCCTTATAATAACTCATGGTCCTGAGATTTAAAACCTCAAAGATCAAAAATCATCAACCTAATCTAGCCTTCTCATTTTGTGTCTATAAAAACTGAGGCTTAGAGAGGTTTGGTAACTTATCCAGCTAACTCTTTGGGCTAGAACCTATGTCTCTTTGACTTCTAGCAATGTGCCAAGACTGCTGTTAACACTCTATATTCTCTCTTTCATGATGGAGTCAAAAAGTGTAATGTGCTGTCAAGGACCACCAGGAATACACCTGTAGTCAAGGAAGTTTCTATAGCAGGAGAGAAAGAACGTCACAGGGACTGAGGAATGTCATGGTCAGAGGCAGTAGGAAGGCATTTATTATGGATGGGGGTTATGCTGCAGATTCTAAAGTGGGGTAAAAGAAGTTGTGTTTATTCTGTGTTGGGTGCTGCCTGGACGTAGGGACATCTTTTACCAAAGATAGCTTTGGTAAATTTTATCTAGAAGGGGGGAGGATACCAAAGTGCAGTAACAGTTATCTTTGATAAAGAAGCAGTAATCAGTTATGTTAGTAAGAAGAAGGGTATGTTTAGTTAGTCTTGTGGTTACAGATTCTTTGTCTCTATCTTTTTTTTTTTTTTTTTCCTCTGTCTTATGTCAGACATGTTCCCTGAGTGGCATTATCTCTGTCTTTTTCCATCATAGTTACAGCATACACTGTTTGGTCATTGTTTATGTTGTTTATATCCTGTGATCATGTTTATATTCAGTTGGGAACATCATGGTTTAGCTGTCAGCTTCCAGAGCCGTTTTTCATTTTCTCAGTCATATATGAGACAGACTATGCAGATTCAGAAAGCATATTTGAACCCTCAGATTAAGTTGTAAAAAGAAACATTGTAGTTCAATACAGAACAAATTTGGCACCTGAGAATGAAGTGAATTGTCTCTCAAAACTGCATTTCCAGCTACTGAACTGATCTGCAAATCAAGATCTTTTGGTAAGAGGAAGACTAGCATAAATGCGATCTCCAGCGTCAAGATTTTATGCTTCTGGATAACTACAAAGTTTGTTGCCATAATCATAAGGATGTAAGGCTCAGTTAGAAGAGACAGACATGGCTGAAAGAATGTTTAACATGTTGTAAGTCAGACATTAGCTTTCATTTCACACTTCCCAGGTAAATTATTTTGCCTTCTTTGGGCTTACACTGTAGCTCAGATATCGGCATTAAGTCACATCTGATTTTGTCTCTTACTGTCTTACACTCCACATTTCATGAAAAGGAGATCTTTGTATCAGCAGCACATCTACTAAAGTTAGAAGAATACACAGAATGTTATCAGGGTCGCTTGCACAAGGAAGAAATGTACTTTCATTAAAAAATTAACTTCCTTGAACATCTCCATCTCTTTCTACTTTCCATGCATTTGCTTAAGGTAGTTTCTTACCTTCTCCCAGCTCTACTTGTTGAATTACCAGCCATCCACCAAGGTCTAACTTAAGAATTGAAATGTAACCCCCTGAATGCAGCCTCCATTGATTCTACCCCCTAGATTGTTATGCATGGCCTAAAATTAAGGCCCAATATCATGCGCTGGCTTAACATCTGGTGACATCGAAAGAGCCTCAAATGCTTAACTACAAGTTTCCCTCCACACTTTGCTTCTGCAGATAAGGTCCTCTAGCCAAACAACCTTTCTTATCAGTGCTACCAGGCATAGTCCCTGCTTATTCCTGAGTAGCTGGTTTCAGTTACCTGCCAGCTCATGGGATTATTCAAACAAGCCAATCACATCCTCCCATGGGAACCATGGAGCATCTTGCCCTCTTGATACTATAAAGCTTGCCTCCCACAGCTCCTTATTGTTTGCTTTTCCTGAGTATCACTCCTGTATGATCCATTGTGTTGTGCAGTCTCCTCTTCCCTGAGTCTGTGAGTATATGTGACTAATCAATGACTATCTATCTTATCTGCAGGGGTTATGTGTTTGGTCATCTCCATAACCCTAGGGTGGGAATCCCTCCCTTACCAACAGGGTGAAGAGAAGGCAATTAACACGTGGACGTCTCCACTGTCCCTAAAGCAAGAATGGATATCTACCCATTGCTTCTCTTTAACATTTTTTATGACCCAGTACTAACTGTTTATCGTATTGTGGCTTAAATTATAATTATAATTTTACAATTGTGACTCCTTACTGAAATGCGGACTGAGATCTGAGTCTTGCTCAGCTTTGTATTTTCTCTAGGGCCCACCATGTCATCTTACAGATAGTAATGATTTTAATTCACATTACAGGAGTACATTTTTGCACCCTTTCTAATTTTAGATCTATTTGTATCCGGTTTTTCACCATGAGAAACATTTTTCTTTATATGATTGAAAAAGTTTTCACTGTGAAAAAGTAGAAGCACATTAGAGAGAGATCTTTCACTGGATCAGCCCTGAGGCTGGCAATAAAGCCGTGATGGAGAGCTGCCTCAGCAAATGTCATTAGTTCTGTGTCCAGAAATATTGATGCTAAGTTACTTGTCCCTTATTTCCCCTGCCAACCCTACTGGGATGGCACATTTCTTATTAAGTTTCCTTCTTTTTAATGCTACTGGATACCATACACCACTGATAAGGCCAAGAGTGTAATTAACAGTCATGTCATTGTTAGAAATGGAACTGTTTTTGTAAGTTTAGGCCATCCCCCCAAATTGTGGTTTGGGTGTTGGTAGCTTTGCTTTGGTGGGAAAGAGTAATTTAGATGCACACATAGCTAGGAGATCAGGGTTTTAAGCAAAGAAATCCTGAGAAGAAATTCAAGCTTTTTGGACATCATGACAAATTTTATAGGACAAAAGGAAAGTAATAATTAATGTAATAATCTAGAATAGAAGGAATTCAGGCCTGTGGTGAGACAAGATTAAAAAATAATGTTGTCCCTCAAAGAGTCTAGCCAACATTGACTTAGAATTTCCTAGCAACTTCCAGTTTATTCTGCTTTTTTTCCCCGATTACTGGTGTTCATATATTTCCTCACTATACCTGTTGAATTTTAAAATGTTAATGGTGCTATATGGTGTTCTTTAAACATTTCATGCATGTATGCATTGCTTCCTCAATAATAGTGGAAAGTTGAGGACATCACTAATATTTCTTTTCCATCCTTATAATACTTAGAATAATATGAATAGGAACCTCATAAATTCTTACTGTGTTTAGAAAGGTAATATGGATTTGGAGGCGTTCAAAAAATGTGTCTCTTCTACAATAGAGGAAACAGGCTTAGAGACTTTGACCACTGTGTTATATGTGGTGAAATCCAGAATAAACCCAAGCCAGGCTGACTTAATCATGTTCTCCTCAAGAGACTAATGGTAGACTTTACTATCTTCATATTAGACTATTCTTAAGCTAAGTCAGTATTGTCTTTTCTTCCAAAAGATATGATAATGATTTTTATATTGGCAAATTAGGTAGATGAAAGTTTGGGTTACCTTTTATTAAGACAATGAGAGAGTTAGGTCTGAAAAAAATTCATAGGCTATTTTAGTTTATTGTTTAACATAAAAAAAAAGTTATAATCACAGACATATGATAATTACACAGCCAGCCAGGCCATGAAAGAAATCAGGTTTTAGAAGTTAAAGATTCTCCAAAATAGAGCCTATGAAGAAGTCACAAAATCTTTTCACTTGTTTGAAGTTCTATAGTTTTCTGCACAGACAACTATTTCTTACAGGTGCACATTGGCTATGTGAGAATGGAAAGAAGAAAGATATATACAGTTGACCCGTGAACAAAATGGGTTTGAACTGTACAAGTCCACTTATATGCAGATTGTTTTTCAATAAATACAGTATGGTATTATAAGTGTATTTTTTCTATAACATTTTCTTTTCTCTAGCTTACTTTATTATAAGAATGCAGTATATAATACATATAACATACAAAATATATGTTAATTGAATATTTATATTATTGGTAAGGCTTTTGGTCAACAGCAGGCTTTTAGTAGTAAGTTTTAAAGGAGTCAAATGTTGTACATTAATTTTTGACTACTCAGGGGTTTAGTGCCCCTAATCCCTGCATTGTTGAAGGGTCAACTGTAAATACACACACACACACACACACACACACACACACACACACATACTTTCTCTCCCTCTCTCTTTATATATACATATTTATAATGTATATGTTTATGTATACAATATATGTACATATAGGAATGATGTATATATGTATATACATGTGTGTGTTTATATATATATACATATATATACATGTTTATATATATACATGTATATATATGTGTGTGTGTGTGTGTGTGTATATATATATATATATATATATATATGTCACATTTGCTATGTCAAATACAGGATTCAGAGCTTGACATTTCAGAAACATGTTGAACTGAATTACAATGAATTAAATGTGAACTCTGATCAAATGTGAGCTATAACTAGGGGTATTGCATATTTCCCAAAAGAATTCCATTATCTACCTATAGTTTTCACCTTCCAAATTATAGCCATACATTTTCCAAATATAAACTTATACCCTCTAGTAAACTAGAAGTTTTTGTTTGTTTGTTAGAAAACGACATATTGAACACTTTTAAGAGTCCTCACATTTTAGTGATTCCAGTTGACTTCTGAAATAACATATACACCTTCTGGCACAACATTTAATGTATTTGTGCACATTAGTTCACCTATTATAAAATAAGAGCTGGTGTATACCTGCCATGTAAGGCTATTTTCAAATTTGACTCATTTAATTTAACATTTAAAGATTTTAGGAGGAAGGATAGCAGTTTTGTGTATAAATTATTATCATCAGTATTTTCAGGTTTTAATTGGACTTGCAAAAGAAAAAATCTTTCCTGCCTTGTCTTGCTCTGTAATCTTAAGTATTCTTTAGTTCCAAAAAAGAAGAGACAATAAAAATAGGAAACTGGCATCACTGAGAAGAGAAAAACACTTCTATGCATTCCAGTTTCTCTTACTTCTTCTGCCAGATAAGTCATGTGCCCGTGTGACTCATGTCATTGGAGGCAGGTGTGTGTCCATCCACACGTTTAAAACCACACAGCAAATGGAGAAAATGGAGCATGCCAACAAACTACACAGAACCTTGGGGAAAGAAAAATGCCCAGCAAGGAAGCTTACTTCACTCTCTTTGGAAGTCCATCCAGACTTCTCAGCATGTTGAATTAAGTCACAAAATCCCGTTTTTAAGATTGAGACTTGTAAAGAAAGCCAAGTAAACTAAAATCCCAGATGGACATTTTAGTCAATGGCCTCTTATAAATGCCTATTATTTTGCACTTTTTAAAAAATATCCACAAAAGCTAGGTTTGTTTCAGTATTATTTTGCTAACTGACCTGGAGTCTATTTCTGACCACTATAAGCCAGTTTCAGTAAGGTGTTAAATATGTCACATTATATGTGACATATGAGCTCTTGATATCCTTACATCCTATACTTTGGAACTTTCCTCCTTTCTGAGAGAGATGAATTGTATTATAACTGTTTCAGGACTCTTAAAAAGCGCTTGACTTGCACATAAAGAAACCAAAAGAACCCTGCATTTTTATTCTTTTTCAGAGATCACCAGCTTTGCTAATAACTGCACCATCCATCTAACTCTTTGAGCACTTAGTGCATTGTTAAGTTTTCATTCTACTTTCCATATGGCACTGTCACTTTGGTGCCATATGAAGGATGCGTCAGATGTTTTGAGTGGGAAGCTTTTGAACAGTTAGAATGAATTATTGACATTTACATTTCTGTTTATTATTAGTCTTTTAGTATAATTTGGCTTCTACTGCTTTTCTATTTGTATATTAGAACTCTTTATTTACATCTCTTTTCCTTTATGTTGCTTTTGATGCCCTATGTCAATCAATGGGTTTTTAGAGCAGGTCTGTAGCTAATTAGTCAATTAACTAAATATTTTGAATATTATACACATGATTGTAAGATAACTAATGAACAGTCTTAAGGAGAGAAGAGAAATTGAAGACATAATAGGAGAGACCATGATTTTCTTTAAGTGGAAACTATTGTAAGAATGAGTGGATCATCTGTGTAACCTGTGAGCTGTACCCTCCACAAGGCTATTAGGAACGATGAGAAGTTTTAATTTCTGTGGTATGTGTATATGTTCTCTGGTAAAGTCATAAACTGCTCATTCTAGATGAATGTCTACTTTCTCTGTCTTGCGGAGCCATAACCACATGCAAACCTTACTGCAATTATGCATTCTTAACTTTTCATGTTACCATGCATTTTGAAATTAGTTTGACAGTAACCTTATTGAAATTATCTATAAATTCAATCTGCTCTTAAAAATGTTGTTTTACTCCTGCTGACATTTGGAAAGATCTTTCACCATCAGTATTTTTGTGCCAACACAGCAGCCTGACTATTAGTTTGCTGGTCATTACCAGCTTCGTTTCATCAACTGACCTTGGAGACTGTGCCATTATATTGTGCTTTATGTTAGCTGTACGCTCATTTATTGGAACTTAAAAGTGTTGAAATATTAGTTTTCTTATCAATGATGGTAGGAGAAAAAAGATAATAGCCAACAGTAGTCCAATAGACCTGTGATTTGGGTCTGGAGCTAATGAATTCCAATTATTAATAAATTCTAATTTGACACAAAGAGTATGAAAATTTGGTTCATAATTTTATATACTAATTTGGGATGCAAACAAGTAAGTTGCCCTGAAACTGAAACCCCTTCAGGACAATGCTGAATTTACAAAGTGAGTCTACATAAGTAAACTGAAATAGTTCATGAACTTCAGTGAACCCTGGTTTTAAAGACCCCATGTTTAAGCTCAATTTTGCAAAGGAAATGAAAATAGAATAAAGCCTCAAACTGTGCATTGTCATATAATTATTATAAATATGTAAGGTGAAAAAACATCTTTTGTCTGGAAAGCATTTTCTAATTGGCCAGTTTTTATAAAGCATAAGCATTAAACTTTGTGGTGGCATTGGCAATACAAGAGAAAGCTCATCTGTTGTGGCCAGTTTACTAATGTCTTTGCTTTTGGTCTTGACCTCTTTGATAGTGTGTCATTATCCTATACTCAGGGCTGGTTTTACTTACTCAGGCCAAAGGTCTAAATATGAATGTTATGTCTCAGAGTAGAGGAAGCCAGATATCATGGCGTTTATATTCATGTCTCGACTGCCAAAAGAAACCCAGATTTGCTTCCTACCAGAAGCAGTCAATTTCATGGAAGGTGAAAAGGATGAAAAACAATATGAGGGAGAGAAACATGAGATGGCAAGACCTACCCTAAGTAGAAGACCCATGTAAGCCATGCCTAGATTTCTGAGACACAAAATTGCACGATAATAACATGCCTTGTTTAAAACTGCTAAATTTGTGGTAATTTGTTGCACAACACTAGATAGCTAAACATATTCCTTACATAAAATATGTGATCAGATTACTTCTAAGCAAAAAAAAGCTTATTAATGACATTATTTTCCCCAGGATGAAGACAAAACTCTCAGCAATACCTTTGGCTTGCTGACCCTTGCCTAGATTTCTATGAATGCTGAACTTCTTTTAGCTTAGTGAATAAAACATCCTCCTTCTTCTCGCCCAATCTCGGCACATATTCTTCTTTATACTTAGAGTATTCTCCTCTGGCTGCCTCTCTTTCCCTAATATCTTCCCTTTTTTTGTTAGTTAAATTCTTATTCATAAATTTAAATTCCAGTTTAAATATGACATTTCTGGCAAGTTTTTTCTGACCTAGGCAGTTGGAGACATCCTCTCTTATTTTTTTCTATCCTAATACTTTCCATACATCATTATAATTGCTGGTTTAATTGTCTATTCTTCTCACTAGAGTCAATGAACCATGAGCGAAAAGATCATGTCTATCTTGCTCATAAGTATATCTTCAGCATCTGACCCAGAGTTGAAGCTCATTAGTTGCCTGTTTCATGAATAAATGAATGGCTTACTATAAGATAGAGACTAAATTTGCCAAAATAGAGACTAAATTTGCCAATAATTAGAACCACAAAACACTGTGTTGGCAGGGAGTCACAGTATCTCTTATATTGTGCGTCCTAAGATGACACCTAAGGCTCAGAGCAGTTTCCCATTCTCCACTTTATTTCCGTGAAGTCTCAGCTGGCTTTTATCCTTCCCTATAAAGTTTCTTTGGTGTTCTCCCCACTGAGACAGTCTCCATTTCCATCACAGAGTCAAGTCCATACATCATTTTCTTTTTATTTTATTTTATTTTTTAACGTTTATTTATTTTTGAGACAGAGAGAGACAGAGCGTGAACGGGGGAGGGGCAGAGAGAGAGGGAGACACAGAATCGGAAGCAGGCTCCAGGCTCCGAGCCATCAGCCCAGAGCCCGACGCGGGGCTCGAACTCACAGACTGCAAGATCATGACCTGAGCTGAAGTCGGATGCTCAACCGACTGAGCCACCCAGGCGCCCCCATCATTTTCTTTTTAAAAGGCAACTAGCAACAGTAACACAAGTTAGAAGGTGGCAAAATTTAGGTGGTCTAATGTACATAGTTCATGTAGTCATAATCCATGATTAAACTTTACTAATTCCCTTTTGAATTATAATTGGAACTTCTAGAAGTTCCCTTTCTAGTCTCCTGTGCACTTCTAACTTTTGAGTCCATTCCTAGGGACAAGACTCAATAAAATATTCATCATTAAATACTGACTTCGAAGAGAAGGATGACCTGATTCATACTTTTTTCCTCTTTCCAATAGGAAATTAAGATGGATCAATAAGTGTGTTTTTATCTGAATGAGTAATTTGCAGCTCTGAAGATCTCCATTTACCCAGAACAATCCTTTTGAATCATTTTTCTTGAACATTTCCTGGAATTACTGCTAAAAACTATTGTAAATGACCTATCTAATCAGAATTGTTTAGAATGCTTTGAATAAACCATGATTTTGGTTATAATATCTCAATGATATGGTGATGATGGATTAATATTAAAGAATACAGAAATTAACTAGCACAATTAGGGATAGAAATATGAAGTCAAGTTTGTGATTCTTCTTCTAGTAGTTAGAAATTAGAGGGCAATTGAATTAGTAAAGTGGTTAATTCACATTAGGAAACAATAATGACACACTCCTCTATATATTGTAGGGGAAAATTAATATTCTTTGTTATTTATGCGGAATGAACGATTTTTCCATTATGTAATTAACTGATGGTATTACAAACTCTTCGGGTCTGGAAAGGACATGTTAAGCCAGTATTAAATAAAAACCTCATTACAAAGAATTCTCTTTCCTACATGTTATCCCTGTAATATTTGAAAAAAAAAATCTAAAGTGTCAAGGGTTTCAAACTGCAAAATAAATAAAAATTACGTATCTTGTTTTTATGGCTGTCATTGTTTTATTGATGACATTTTTGAATGCTATTTTTCTTTTTGACACTTATCAACATCTGATAACCTAGCCAGGAAGATATTGTGTTTCCTTCTTTCCTGCTTCGGTAGTTAAATATAGAAATGCATATTTTATCTTGCTTTTAATATGAAGGGCCTTTTGTGCCATGATTTATTTTATATATATAGAAGAGTCTTAACCAGACCACGAGGATTACATTTTTAAATAACAAAGGGATCAGTGTGAGTACCTCTAGTTTTCTACTTTGGAAATAAAACCATGTGAGTCAGACTGCTTAAATCACATGTTAATTTAAAAATATCGTGTCCCAGTAATGGATATCAAATAACTTATTGACTTATTTTCAACATTATTTTCCAGAGTAATCAAACATCCTCAATTGCGATTTATAGGAGATATGTTTAATATTAATTATTACTATTATAATCTGTATAGAGTACTTGAACGTCCATTACCTAGCATCAAAGAAAAAAAAAACTTACAAGAGTAAAATACATTTTAGACTGTTATAATCTTATTTCTAAACAAGACTTCAAATAATATATTAATTTTATATATCTATTGAGCACACATTTTATACCAGATACTGCTACATATTGCAGATTCCGAGTCAAGCACTGATGGAGTTTATAATCTAGAGAAGTAGTAACAGAACTCTGATGCAAGAGTTCTTGAGCAAAATAAACTATGAGTAGAATAAACTATGCCTACAGAAGAGAAGGAATGAATCTCGCTATCACAATTTAGGAAGTTGCATCGAATCAGTTCTGTCTGAGCTTTCATTGTGCCTTAAGAAAAGGTAGAGGGGCTTCAATAGATAACTGAAAGCACAGTGATAATTCTAGGTAGTGAGAAAGACTGAGGCAAAGACATAAATGTGGAAAAAGCTATAGACTGATGGGCTTTATTAGCTAGTTGACACACAAGTTCTCTGCTGTGTGTTCTGTAGTGACAATTAAATGAGTACTTTATTTTTTTTAATGTTGATTAGTTTTGAGAGAGACAGAAACAGAATGCGAGTGTGGGAGGGGCAAAGAGAGAGGGAGACACAGAATCCAAAGCAGGCTCCAGGCTCTGAGCTGTCAGCACGGAGCCTGACACGGGGTTCGAACTCATGAGCTGTGAGATCATGACCTGAGCCGAAGTCGGACGCTCACCTGACTGAGCCACCCAGGCGCCCCTAAATGAGTACTTTAAATATAATGAACAAAGTCTTATCCCCAAGCATTAATGGAAAAGCCCACGTTGGGAGCCTGATCTAGGATTCCCTGAGACTTAATTGAAAGAAGTTCATGCTTTCCACATGATAAGATATATTTGTTTCTATCTAAGATGAATACTTAGGCACAGTTATACAAATATTAGTAAAAATGCAATCACGTGTGGACTGATGGGGCTTTTAGAAGTCAATAATTTGGAACTCAAACCCCAATTCTGAATTCACATCCCAAATCTTTAACAGGTTGAGAGTAACACCAAGGCCTAATAACCATAATTTGGTTGTTATTGCCAAATCAAAATGTGTGCCAACTGAACAGCTGTTTTGAAATCTTTTACTTTAGAGATCCCAAAGGGGCCTTTCTCACCCCTTATATAGCTGAGTTAAAGGATACCTTAACTGATATTTATGCTGTTGATTCCCTTGTAAATTTGCATAGTAAATACAAATAAATGCTTACTGTTTTTTGACTTTACCATGGTGAAAAAGCAATCCCCATTCAGTAGAAACCATACTTTGAATTTTGAATTTTGATCATTTCCAGGGCTAGCAATATGTGGTAGGATGCTCTCTTGCACTGCTGGGCAGAAGCAGCAGCTGGAGTTCCTTGTCATCTACGTGACCACCGAGATAAGCAACCCATACACATACAACCATTCTGTACCCATACAACCATTGTGTTTCTGACTTTCAGTACACTTTCAATAAATTACGTGAGAGGAGCACCTGGGTTGCTCAGTCAGTTAAGCGTTTGACTCTTGGTTTCCCTTCAGGTCATGATCTCAGAGTTTCGTAAGTTCCAGCCCGACTTGAGCTCTGCACTGTCAGCCCAGAGCCTGCTCAGGTTCTCTCTCTCTCTCTCTCTCTCTCTCTCTCTGCCCCTCCCCCACTTGCACTGTCTCTGTCTCTCTCAAAATAAATAAGTAAACATTAAAAAAATAAAAATACACCACATGAGATATTCAACACTTTGTTATACAATAGGCTTTGTGATTTTGCTCAACTATAGGCAAATGTCCATGCTCTGAGCCACGTTTAAGGTAGACTGGGTTAAGCTATGATATGTTTGGTAGGGCAGGTATATTAAGTACATTTTCAACTTACGCTATTTTCAACTTACGATGAGTTTATCATGAGGTAACCTCAATGTGAGTCGAGGAAGATCTGTATCAAGAGGAGGCAGGATTTCAGCAAAGGTCATTAGTTATACTTACAGGGTTGGAAAATACCCAACCATCAAGCAGAAGTATGACACGGTAACAAACGCTCTTTCCTTCTTCCTTCTTTCACATAGCAACTTCCCTGCTCCCTCACAGAAAAGGACTATTGGACTGTCATATAAATTGACTTGTTAAATCTAAATGGAGAAGCAAATGAAGACTTATCTATCAAGTTCTTAGCTGTGGTCTGCCTGTGTGTTTTTAAAACCATTTGGTGTAGAACAGCTATTGTATAGTAAATTCTGTATAATCAAGAAATGTTAGTACTAACATAAAGCTTCTATTCAGTTTGTGTTCAACTTATGGAGGTAGATTGTACATACATACCCATCCCAGATGAGATTTTTCAAGTTTTAGAAAAAATGATTTGTTTAGAATTCCATATTTTAACTAAGACTTCACGTCCACTATGACTTTTCACCAAGGTCTATTACAAATTATTTTATGCTATACGTTAATCTGTCATGCTCTAGTTGTGCAGATAAAAGTGAAGTTTATGCTTCTCAAAGTAGGAGATTAGCAACCTCTATCTGATAATGTTTTCCACTTTTGCCTCATCCAAACTTCTCCAATAAAAATCCATTTTGGATTTAGGAATTGTGCGTTTTTCAGATATGGAAATAAATTGCTCAATCTGACATGACACAGATCATTAAGCTATATTCAGATTATCTAGTGAACACAGGACTTCAATAGAGTGGAAATTAGATTAATTGGCATTGGGATCCATGAGTCCTTGCTTATAATAACTAACCTAATTAGCATCAGTAATATTTTATAGTGAGCTAGGAATATGTATGTTTGCAAAATGACATATCCATTTTTTATAGGTTCTTTTCATGCAAAAACAATATGATTCATAATGTATAAAATCTCTTCAGGAAATAGAATCTTCTGGAAATAGTACAATATAATATATGTTATAAACCATAATTCTACCTGAAATTTTTTATTTCAAAGATTGATGTTCAACTTATATTGAATAAATAAATTGAAATCTATCTCATTTTTAGGAATTGCAATACAAAATAAGTTGCTATCCTTTCTTTTTTGCTCATTGTTCCTACTTGGAGAAGCTATTATTTGTGAGATTATAATGACTGAGTCTGTAGTTCTCAGAGTATCCAGGGTAAAATTGGTTAATTTAGTAGACATGATTTTGGTTATGAAACATTGATTTATATATTGTTAGCTAACATCGTGATGTCCTCTAGGACAAAATTCAAGTCTTATTTGTCTTTGTGACTCAGTGCTAACTAAGCACAAATCCCGACACATGGTAGGCACCAATTTGAATATTCAAAATACGAGAGGCACACATGTTTAGCCTATTTCATAGTATTTCTGAACCCATATAGGCTCAAGACAAAGCTGCCAATTGTCTTACTAATGTGATGTATAATTATGGAACCATTAGTAAGTAATTTAGAAAGAAATCTTTTTAGACATAAGTTCAAGTCTTTGTTTCAGAAATAAGGTTTCTGAACATTACACAGAAATAATGTTTTCTGTTTCTTATGTTACTCCATTTCAAAGACTCACTTAGAGAAAATAAATTTTCTTCTACTTCAAGATAGCAGCAGTGAGATTCTCTAAAAGTTAGTTTTAATAAATTATTATACTGGATAAAAGTTTGATATTGGCAATGAAAATCTATGATGAATTATCAGTAGTTTAATGTATATAACTATTTCTAAGACAGTGACATAAATTGGAAGATATATTTTCCAGGATTAATAATCTTTGTTATAAACATATGGTATTTGTTTGTGAAAAAACAATTCTGAATCCGTGCAACACAGGATTATTTTTCTGTTTTTAATTGATTTAGGAACTTTAAAATCTAATTTCATCCAAAAGAGTATTTTATTTTTATAAATAGCTTGTGCCACATTTCAAATAGCATGTTATTATGATTAGTCAAATTTAATATACATTAACTTAGAATTGTTATTTTTTGAAATGAAATGTCAAGTCATTTCAAAACATAATTTGTCTTAGAAAATAAGAAAAAAAGACAAAAGTTGACATAAAACTACCTGATAGTTGAATATTCTTTTAGTTCAACATTTTACTCATCCAACCCACGTATTCTTATATCTGACTCGAACAAAAGAAAACAAAGTAGATAAACAACAAAGAAGACAAATTCTTCTTGTGGAATTAATAAGGAGACAAAGATATTTTTGTTTTAAGAGTCATTAAGCTTAAGACATCTTTGTATTCCCAGAGAATTTCAGTACTGTGCAGGTGACAGTGGTAGGTGGTGTTGGGAGCAGAGAGGACTATGCTTCAGTTCCACTGAGTGCTCAACCAGCGTTGGTAGAACGTGCACATAACTATACTAGCAGGCTGTCTTCAAGGGCTTGATGGGGCCACAACCAAAACTGTGAAAATGTGATGGGAAAAAATACAAAGTTGTTTTAGGGAAATTAGAAAAAGCTTCTTGAAGGAGATAGGACTGAGTTAGAACCTTTTGTAAGGGTAGTCAAATAGAAAGGATGTTAAGCATAGGGAAATGGATGAAAAGTGAAAACCGCGATTCAGATTGAAAAAAAAGCCACCCAAGTGCATGTGTGCTCTTTGTGTGGGACAAATAACAATAAAAAATGTAAATCATTATTTTTCAAAATGTAGCTTCCTTGGTGCTGAAGCAGCACAATTCATTATTTTCCCAATAAAAAGAATTTGCATGAGGTTGGGAGGATGAGAGGAGAGAGTTGAGTACACTGTGTTTAAAACCCGATAATTTTCAATAATTGCCACAATTTTCTGCCTGCCTACTGAATGCCAACTGGAATCAGCATTACCTATGAAGCACAATGGTGGATAATGTGGAGTGCCTTAGTCTAATTATGTTTGTTTTAAGCCTTTAGATAAAAATTTTATTCAAGCCAATGTATTTTTACTGCGTGCAGTCTATTAAGCAGAAAAGAGCATAGTTCCTAACAAATTACTCTGTAGGAATATTTTCCAAGTAGAATAAGTATATTATTTGGTCAGGATACTTTGTATGTACTTTTCTTGTTTTCAGAACTCAAGCCTCCCAGATTTTTAAATAGTCTTATTTATTAGTTATATTTATTATATTATTATAGACTACATATTATATAATTATATTATTTATTTACTTTTATATGTAATAAATACATATAATAAATATGTCAAATTATATAATTATATATAATAGTATATATTTTGTAATTATTATATATTATTATATTTATCAGTTATTTATTTGACATTTCCCAAATTCCTATTACATACAAAGATTCATAAATTGTTCCTAACTCCAATATTACAGCTACCTAAAGAATGAATACATTGCATTCATTTATTTACATATAAAAGACATGATTGCTATTCAGTGGTTCCTGGTCTTAAACTTTGATCATACATTGTGTAATAGTTTCACTAACATCAATAAGCCTCAATTTCTAAGCAAGAAGAAATTGTGGTTATCTCACTTGAACAAATGTAAGAATAGTGATCAGCATTCAACGTATATTTTTAAAATGGTCTTGTTTAGTGTTTCAACTGATTATATTATATGTATATATATATATGCACACATATATGTAAATAGGTGTAGGTATATATATACAAACATGTATAAGTAAGTGTATATGCATATGTATATAAGTCTATTTTAATATATCTTTTATGTAATGAATATTTATATTCCTTTTAGAAAATCTGGGGGTGCTGGGTAGCTCAGTTGGTTAAGTGTCTGACTTCAGGTCAGGTCATGATCTCATGGTTCATGAGTTTGAGCCCACGTTGGGCTCTGTGCTAACAGCTCAGAGCCTGGAGCCTGCTTTGGATTCTGTCTCTCTCTCTCTCTCTCTCTCTCTCTCTCTGCTCCTCCCCAATTTGTGTGTGTGCTCGCTCTCTTTCTCTCTCAAGAATAAAAAATAAAAATAAAAAAAGAAAGAAAAGAAAAGAAAAAGAAAATTTGGAAAGTTCAAAAATCATGACAGATAAAATAAAAGTCATATGTAATCTTACCATCCAAAGATAACTAATCTGACCCTTTATTATCCTGGGTAACAAAACTGAAAATCTCAGTATTAGAAATGGTCTTTGACAGCATAACACCAGAAATTAAATCTGCCTCTTCTTTATGCTTAAAGTAATTTAAGAGCAATTTCAGGCTAACTTAGGTTCATATGGACTAGTATTATATAGAATTTTCTTCCAGATAAAAAATGTGACCAATATCCCATAATGCATGGACCAACTAATTTTGACATACATAATGACACTTGTCTCTCAGCAGTATGTAATTTGTTGTAATGAAAACCTTTTTTCTATCTAATTAAGAATATTTATGATTGAGGGGTACCTGGGTGGCTCAGTGGGTTAAGTGTGCAACTCTTGATTTCAGCTCAGGTCATGATCTCATAGTAGTGGGATTGAGCCCGGCATCAAGCTGCATGCTAAACATGGAGCCTACTTGGGATTCTCTCTCTCCCTCTCTCTTTGCCCCTCCCCCATTTCTTTCTCTACCTACCCCCAAATAAATAAAAATATTTACCACCAAAATGCATTGGCTTTCAATGTTCCCACTGTGACATAGTGCTCTTGCATGTTGGTATCTTCTGTGACACATGTCACAAGTAATGTTATTAATAGAAATTAAATTATGTACAGATACTATTTAAGAACAATTTAAAGTCTTCCCCCAAAACAATGTCACTTTTGCTTTCGTTTAAGTGTTCTTTACTGAGAGTGAAAGAATAAGCAATAGAAACAAAGAATGTAGTGTAATTTACTGCTTGTCCTATTTATGCTAGTGCTGTTTTATCAATTACATTGACAACTGCTTACCAATAATGATAACTAATTATTGTAGTGCTCAACAAAATGTTTCCACTGTTCTGTTAAAATCTCAAAATATTCATTGGATTACTTTGCGCTTTTTGTGAATTTATGTCATATAGTAGAAAAAATAGGGATCTGCTACTCATGAATGCTTTTCAAACAGATGGAATCTTGAAGGATTCAGTACTCTACGCTGAACTCAAGCACTTAGTTTTACAATGTTCACCACCTCTTTCTAAACTCAGATCAAGCTATTAAGTTGTGTTCTAACAAAAATGTGGGTAGGAAATTATTATGGTGCTTTTTAATGTGCTATCTTTTTAAAAGCAGAAATGTTATTTGACTTGCTGATCTTTTGTACTTTAGTCTCATTTCCATTATATGGAACTGAAATAACAAGTGTTCCCTTCGTTTTGAGGTAGTGAGACAGAATGTGTCTCATACCACTGTGTGATGAAATCCTCAAAAGCAAAGTTGATTTCATGAGAGCTTAATTTCTATGTGAATTAAGCTGTGGCACACAGTAAAATATAGTCCTTTCTCCTTGATAAGAGAGGTCAAGTAATGGCCAGTTCTGTGTTCATTTTCCCACTACATTAAATTACATAATTATCTTTTGGGTGCCTCTTAAATTTAGTATCCCTTATTATGTTTAGTGATCTGCTGACCAGTAAAATAATTTCCTTTTCTTGCCTTATTCCCTTGCTTTAAATTACTGAATAAATCAAGAGTTACACAGGTCCATCCAGATTTTCTACAAATAATGTCTATGTGACTTATTTTTCTTTTCCTTTTCTTTTTTTCCTCTTTTCCTCTTTTCTTTCTTTCTTTCTTGCTTGCTTGCTTGCTTTCTTGCTTTTTTGCTTGCTTTCCTTTTCTTTCTTTCTTTCTTTCTTTCTTTCTCTCTCTCTTAAAAGCACAAGTCGAGGAAATGTTTCATAAAAAAAAAACAAAAACTAAAGTATCTCAAAAAAAAAACCCACATTATTTCCCAAACCCTAGGGATATATATAATAAGTGTGTTGTAAAGACAGAGTCAGGTGAAGAGGATGGACTTTTATTGAAGGATTCCTGTAGCAAATGGGAAATAAAACCATTTTTTCTTTTTTTGTGTGTATATATATATATATATATATATGACCTTTTCTATAATATACTTAATACCCTAGATATTATTATTATCCCCTCTGTCTCTGAGACTTAAAATATTGATGTAGAATACAGCATTTGACTTTCTTAGATGTGTCATTTATTTCATACTCATTCTGAATTGATGGTAAGTTCAGATCAATTTGAGAAATATTTATTAAATGCCTTTATTTGTGTACAAGGTTTTGTTCAAGGTATTAAGTGTGTCCTAGGAAGATGAAGTTTTGTTCCATTCTATCTAAAAAGTATTTAACTGAATTTTTTAAAAATTATTGGACTGAGGGGCACATGGGTGGCTCAGTCGATTGAGCATCCAACTTTGGCTCAGGTCATGATCTCACAATTTGTGAGTTCGTGCCCCACATCAGGCTCTGTGCTTCGGAGAAGCTAAGAGCCTGCTTCGGATTCTGTGTCTCCCCCTCTCTCTGCCCCTCCCCCACTCATTCTCTCTCTCTCTCTCTCTCTCTCTCTCTCTCAAAAGTAAATATTAAAAAAAAATTATACCTTTGAACATCCTGAGAATCAAGTTATAACAATGCTTATGACTTATTGACTGTAGTTTATGACTTATAAGTAGTGTAGAAAGAGCTTCAAAAAATTGATAATTCGCTACTTTTTAAAATAGAGGTTTACTCAAACTTAGCAGAAATGAAACTGTCCTTAAGTTCAAATACCATTTTAAGCAATTTGGCAAAGACTTGACACTCCCAAAGAAAGACTAAATATTTCTCCTTGACAGTTAAAGATTTTTAACTGGAATATCCAAGTTTGGAAAAAGATATGGTGCCAAATAGCACAGTTCTGAACACTGAGCAGATGCTCCATAAATACTTGTGGAAAGAGACTGCAAATAATTCCCTCTTACATTTACAAGAATTTTCCCCAATATGGTCCCAACAACTGTGTTTTACCTTTTCTATCATCTGTTTTTACTTGGCTACAACCATAGTTACTACTCAGGCATATATTCAAAATTAGGGGGTCTATTTCTCAATAAAAGCCCAATGTCAGGCTGAGGCATGGATTCTTCACATCCTTCCAATTTGTACATATATAACATAGCCCCAGATGATTTTAAGGTAATTGTATGATATGTCAAATAAACGGCACATCATAGGGCTATCCTTTTATAAAGGCAAATATATTTAGTATGATTTTATATGGTTAAAAATAGATTTACTAATGTAGTTAGTAAGTGAAGGGAATTTATATTGCAAACAGCTCAACTTTATTATTTTAGATACTTTATATTTAAAAAAAATTAGTATGAATTATTTTTCAAGAAATTCTTTCCTGATGTTTTTTTCTTCTGAGTTACTTCAGGCTATTTCTTATTTAAAAAAAATTCTTCTCATAAAATGTGAATATTCAAGACCATGAAACAAGTTCAAGAGAAAATATTGTGGAGAAAATTTTAAATAAGAACTTTCAGTTATTTGCAAATGTCAATGTCATTGGACCATGTGACTAATGTCCTAAAGTGATAACTGAAGGTAGGCTGAATAGATGTTTCTGTGTGTGTTGAACATGGATTAAAAAAAAAGCAATAAATAAAAAAAAAAAAGTAGATTCATTCATTTCCAACCTGAAATCTGGAAATAGGATACCCAAAACAGTCTATTTAAATATTAAACTTGGGGCACCTGGGTGGCTCAGTAGGTTAAGCGTCTGGCTCTTGGTTTCAGCTCAGGTCATGATCTCACTGTTTGTGGGATAGAGCCCTGTGTCAGGCTCTGTGCTGACAGCAGGAAGTCTGCTTGGGATTCTCTCTGCCTCTTGCTCGGTCCTTTTCCTGTTTTGCTCTCTCTCTCTCTCTCTCTCTCTCTCTCTCTCTCTCTTAATAAATAAATAAATAAACATTGAAAAATTAAACAACTTAAACAAATTTTTCTTTATAGAAGGGAAGAATAATAGCTGATATTGATTGTACCAATTATGTTAATGATCCTAATGTGCCATTTCCTTTACAAATACTTTTCCTTTCAATTAAAAAAGATGATTTTACCTGTATTTTACTACTGGGGTCTCAGATAGTTGTATGAATACTCATAATTTGTCTGAGTAACCCCAGCTAGTAATTGATGGAGCCATTAGTGAAACTCAGGTGTTTTTACTTCTAAGATTCTTATTCTTTGAAGTAGCCTCCTGAAACGTGAATGAATATATGAGTCATTAACAAGCGTATAGGTATTAATAGATCATGGGGCTTACCTGTATTATTTTTTTAAAAAGTTGACTTTTTTTTAAAAAAGTTACATCTAGGATGCAAGTTTGACACAAAAAAATTTAGTAACAGAAGCTCCCAAGTAGAATCTTAAATAGGTTTTAAAGGCTGGTATCCTAGATGTAAAATGCAAAATAATCAGATTTTAATGTTTTGTAATGATCTAATTATATGGCTTTTTTTCTTTTTTTTTTCTTCTTTTTTTCTGCATAGTGAGGAAATGAAGAAACAGTCAGGATAAGAAATGAAGAATCCTAGAATAACCTTGAAACTATGTGTGATGACAATGAGTCAGCAGAGCTGGAAGAAATAGGGCAGCAACAATTACAATTATATTTTGAAATTTTAACCAAAATTCTTACTTGCCCAAAGCCAGGTTTCTCGCTGGTCTGAACATGTAGGCTTCAGTTAATTTGTCCATTTCTTGTATTTAGTTTCCCTTCCAGCAAAATAATTTTAGAATCACTGAGATCATTTTCACACACATACCATCAGGGAAAATTTGTATATCAGTCTGTTTATTGCAAATGATATACCATATATAAAGGAAATAAATCTGCTTTGAAATATTCTGAGTGATTTAGCATTCACTTGGTAAAAGTTGATGACAGCTCATATATCATACATATATAATTCAAACTTCTATTTCTGTCAGTCTTAATCAACGATGATTTCTTGTTACTGATTGAGATTGTGTAATCCAAACCTAAAAAAAATTCATATTCAAAGATTCATTTTATGTCTACACAAAATAGAATGTTTTAGATGATCAGCAAAGAAGTATGTTTTGAAATTTGTAGTGCTTGCTAAAATTAGTCATGTATTTCTCCAGTTTTAAATTATGGTCCGAATTCATGTTATTTTTCCATTGACTCAGAAAATATTTTTCTTAAAGTCCATGCTATTTTCCCTATGAAGAATTACTTTCTTATTTTTCTCCCTGTTTTGTCAGAATCGCTTTAAACCCCAAGGCTTTCAGGAAATCCTAACCTAACATCATCGATCCCTTTCTTTTTCCCCCTAATTTCTCTTAGAGTTTGCTTGTACTGTACTACCAAACAATTAGATATTATTTTTAATCATGCCAAATGAAGAAGAACTTTGAAATAACTTCATCCAGTTAGAATAGTTTCTTGAAGAAGAAAGTTCAGCACTCAGGTAAGCTTTAGGGGGACTTTGTAGTCCAAGATGCTTGTATCGTTAGCCCCTAAGGACAAGAAATTGTCTTGTACATAATAATACTTTTTTAGGGTTCTGAAAACATTCTGAGAATGTCGTCTATCCGGGATAGAGTCTTTAACCCAGAAGAAGATAAAAAGGCACATTGAAAATAAAAGCAAATAACTGTAGAAAGGAAAAGAGTTACCAGGAAGCAAATAATTCTCCAGAGTTTTTAAGTTAGATTATATGAACGCACATAAGATTTTTAAATGTTAGTTCTTTGTTATTCCAACCAAAGGCTATAAGCCATATTGTGGGACTAGGGAATTACATATTTACTTACCTCAGGTGCATTGCCTGGCACCGAGTAAGCATTCAAAAGTATTTGGTGTATTGGAAAAGTTCACAATGCGAAAAGGAAGAGAAGTAAACGCTACCAATGATGTAATAGGACAGTGTTATATTATTAATGCATAAGTTGCACTAAAAGTCTCAGTGGCAACAACATGAAGATATAATTGCATAGCAAGTAAAATAAAAAAAAAATCAGTTGTTCTTATGAAGAGTTAGGGGTTATTGATGGAGACGATTGGGGTGCTGATCTCCCACAGCAAGCCCTAACTTCTGTAGTCGCAGCTCGGTGTGAGCAAAGAGAAAAGGCTAATAAATTCTTCCTTCAGAGGCTAGGAATTAGGAAAAGGTTCCCCCATTTCCTGGCATCTGAGCTGCATCCTGAAGCGTCTGCTAGACTTTCCGAAGCATGCTGAGTAGGGAGAAGCAGCAAGAGCAGCGCCAAAGATGACGTGGAAGTTTGCAAATACACGTCATGTCTGGGGAATGGAAACAGTCTGGAATGATTGGTAGAGCCAAGCAGCAGTCACAGATAAGGCGGGAATTTGGTTTGGAACCCGATTTTCAGTGTCTGGAATGTCTTAATAAAAAGTTCATTACCTTTTGGTAGCGGGGAATCTTGAAGGAGTTTGAAGTAAAGGCTTGCATTGACGCTTTTGCTTCTTTTTGCTACCCAAGTATTTTATTATTCAAGTTTCACTTTCTCCAGGATACGCCTGCAAAATACACAGCCTTTTCCTTATCTGGAATTTTATAGCACTTCTCATTAATAATGCTCTTTAGATATTTAATTAGAAAAAGCTTACATAGATTTTAGAGATGCCTGTTCTTTCTTAGTGAATTTTAAGTTCCTCGAAGTTTGTAATTCTTAAAATGGTCAGTGAATTCATACGAGTTTACCAACTGATATTTCTTGGATAAATTATTTAATTTAATTTGGCCACGTGGGTGGCTCAGTTAAGTGGACAACTCTTGATTTATTTCTGCTCAGCCCATGATCTCACGGTTCACGAGATCCAGCCCCTGCAAAGAGCCCTGTGATGACAGCACAGAGCCTCCATGAGATTCTTTCTCTGTCTCCCCCCCACATACTCGCTCTCTCTCAAAACAAATGGATAAACATTTAGAAAAAAAATATTTAACCAATAAATGAATGAAGGAACTCAGATATTGGCTTCTGCTAGTTTTCTCTCTCTTTTTTTTTTTCAATGTTTATTTATTTATTTTGAGAAAGAGGGCATGAGCAGGGGAGGGGCAAAGAGAGAGTTAGAGAGAATCCCCAGCAGGCTCCACACTGTCAGCGTAGAGCCCAACTTGGGGCTCTATCCCACGAAATGTGAGATCATGAGCTGAGTGGGTATCAAGAGTCAAAATGCTTAACTGACTGAGCCATTCAGGTGCCCTGCTATTTATTTTTTTTCTTACAATCTAATATAACCTTATGGATCTGAGTCACCTACCTCAGAAATATAGATGTTAACAAGATCTGCCAGTCCAGGCCTATGCACACAAGGTCAGCTCAACTGTGCCTTCCCCACATTTCTCTGGTGGTAGCAAAGAGAGGCAGAGCCATTGCAGTGACTCCCTCCACTCCCTCTGTCTCCTAATACAGTTCTAACAGACACATTTAAGAGCTCTCATACACATTCAGCCACCATTCTCCCCACCTAACAGTCAGGTCTTTGTTTCTCTATCATATTAGAAGCTCCTGCTTATAATCTCCCAAGATGTCAGAGGGCTAGAATATTTTTGAGGTCGGATCGGGAAATCAATAACACTCAGGGTCCTGGATAAAAAGGAAGATTTCTTGGCCTTCTTTATGGTGTGAATGTATTCATTCTAATTTTTTTTTTTTTACATTAATGTATTATTCAGAGACAGAGACAGAGCATGAGCATGAGAGAGATAGACACAGAATCCGAAGCAGGCTCTAGGCTCTAAGCTGTCAGCACAGAGCCTCACGCAGGGCTTGAACTCACAAACTGTGAGATCATGACCTGAGCCGAAGTCAGAGGCTTAACCGACTGAGCCACCCAGGTGCCCCTGTATTCAGATTGTCAAAGTTTTCATGATTGTCACAGTACCCGTTATCAGAATGAGTTAGGAATTATATTCCATATTTCGGTTAAGAATTGAGGAGGAGTCTTTGCAGACAGATGTGTTAACCAACGTAAAGTCAGAAATGTTGCGTTTCACAGCTCTGTGTGGATCCGGGATAATCAAGACCTGCCCACTACAGCTGCAGCTTCCTCTACATGGGATTCTTCCTGTAAGGCCAGGCTAAACGCACGGCTGTTGGATTCTTCTGCAAACAACAAGAGTTTGGGGCCAATAAGGCATTGTGTTGCAAGGCTTTCTAGGTGCTTGAACTATAATCCTTCTCCTCCCTGCTTTGCCTTACCCTGACTTGTGAGTCATTTTGTTCTTAACAAAGGTGCTTTGATCTCCTGTTTCGTTCTGCTGTCCTCCTTGTCCACATCTATCTTGGTTTTTACCATTCTCAAACACCCTGATTCTAGAAGTTACTCAACTCTGTGAAATGAGTCAGAGGCACACATGCCTATAGGTATTACATCAGTGATGTAAATGAAGAAATGGAACCTGAGTGAGAACAGTGGAAAACTGGAGGGAAATGACTCCCTGCCCCCTCCCTGCCCCCCATCAATAGTTGCCACTGGGGAATAAGGGTCAAATATAGCCAAATAAAAATTCTTTTTATTAAAGAATTTTTCAAACTCTGCAGACTAATTAGAACATCTTTGTAGGCACATTTGACTTGCAGCTTGTCTTTTATCTTTTTTTTTTCATTTGATAGTCTGAGATTAATTCTTAAATTACATCAATTATAACTGTAAGGATTTATTTGTCAATGACAACTTTATTTTACCCAGTATTCTTACCCTAATCGAGGTAGTTAGGCCATTGGGTTTATTTTTATTTTATTTTTTAACATTTTTGTTAATGTTTATTTATTATTGAGAGAAAGAGAGAGACAGAGCATGAGAAGGGGAGGGGAAGAGAGAGAGGAAGACACAGAATCTGAAGCAGGCTCCAGGCTCTGAGCTGTCAGCACAGAGCCTGACACGGGGCTCAAACTCACAAACTGTGAGATCATGACTTGAGCCGAAGTCGGACACTTAACCAACTGAGCCACCCAGGCACGCCAGCAATTGGGTTTCTATCTCACTGCTCGAAAGCATTTTTACCTCCGTATTACAATACTATGTGTCCAAATCAATGTTTACACTCATTAAATAAAACATAGAGTTTTGATGTTCTAGTAATAGAGCAGTAATGCTCTGCTCTAATAATAGGCATCAGTTACATTTTTAGATGGGTTAAGGCCACTTCCAGGGTCAGAGTGGCAAGCAGTAAAAGACATCCTGTCTGAATCAAGGCTCCAAGCAAAGTCTTCTGTTTCTGATCCATTGAATTTATTGTGTCACTGTTGTTTCTCAGCTACTACCTTCCAGAGTCATTTACTTTGTTAAATCCTAGATATTTGTAATGGCTCTCTGTCCTGTAATTCTCATGCTTCTTCTTCTTCTTCTTCTTCTTCTTCTTCTTCTTCTTCTTCTTCTTTTTATGAAAATACTAGTCATAGGCCTAAGACTCCTAATGATATTCAAGTCACTGACCCCCATGTGATGTTTACAGATGGAGTTCTCATATCTGACAGATAAGTCAAAGATGATGCATGGAAATTGATACATCCTTTGCTTGTGTGCTGTATGAGAGAGTCTTTCATTCAAAAGATAATACATTAGGCTGCACTTTAAAAATTCCTAGCCAATATTAAGAAAGCATAAGTACACCTATGATGTGTACTATAAAACTATTTCATGTTTACAGCATCCCGGTAATACTATCTTACCTATTTTAAAGATATGACAACTAAGACTTAGAAAAAAATAAGTAATTTGACATAGAAGGTTGCTTAGTACCTGGAATTAGCCAAACTTGGGGTTAAGTGCAGTCTTCCAGATCATCAAGTCTCCCCAAAACTTCTGACATCAACTGCAAGTTTAGCAATTTTCCAAAACCATCGTAATTTTCTATGGTTTGCTAGAGAGACTCACAGACATCGCTGATCAGGGATACTGTATCCTCTTGACATCAAGGTAGGAAAATATGCATGGAATATTTCCAACCCAAGAAGCTCATTCAGGCTTTGGTGTCTTGAGTTTTAATTGAAGCTTCAGGTTTGGTTGAATCTTTGTCCAGGTGGCTGAACTCAATATCCATTCCCCCTGGAGTTCAGGCTGATATTACAGTGGCTCAAAGCCCCAGCCATCTAATCACACCTTTTGGTCTATTTGC